>NW_022900933.1:30078506-30087391 GCF_012274545.1 Fukomys damarensis | reverse complement strand
CCATCTGGGATTCCACCCCAGGCCCGCCCAGCCTTACCCCATCAAGGCACTCAGGAAAAGCAGTGAAATGTCTGCAGCACATGGGGAATGCTGGGTCCACTCTGGGGTACCCATGTGGAATTTGATGGCTTAAAAATTCCACTAAGAAGGGCCAGGGATTTAGCTCAGTGGTGCTGTGCCCACCTCCCAAGCGCAAGGTCCTGAGTTGGATCCCCAATACCGGAAAAAAAAAAAAAAAAAAAAAAAAAAAAAAAAAAAAAAAGAAAAGAAAGAAAGAAAAAGAAAAAGACGCCAAGGCAGGGAGTTCCTGCTAGGATGTCTAGAGCAAGGCTCAGTGATGTGAATCTTTAATAAATACCCTGGAGGTTCAGCGGTGAGTGATTTTCACAGACACCACACTCTAGAGAGACATCCTGCATCCACAGACCCTGGGTCCAGGGAGCACTTTTGGTACTCAAGTCCTTGGTACTCAAGGATTTGGTACTCAAGGTGCGGTCCTGGGCCGGCAACCGCACCATCGCTGAAATGTGGAACACCAGGCCCCGCTCAGAGCTCCTGAGTCAGATGCACTGAAGTAAGATCTGGGTTCTATACACAGATACGGAGTGTGGATCTGCACACTTCTTGGTTCATTGGTGACATGGCGTTGTCGGTGAGGACAGGGCTGGTCCCCAGCACACTCAGGAAATTTGTTTGGCGGTCAAACTGTCCTGACATTTAGTAGGCAGGGCCCAGGGATGCCTGATGTCCAGCACGTTAAAGAATCATCTTGTGTCCCCAATGACTTCCAAATGTCCTGCTGGACATTCAAATATACAGAAGTCCTCTGCACTTATTTGCAACTATCTTGCTCTGGTTTTACAAATACAATTCTTTTGCACAATTTTAATATACACTGAAATTTCCAGAATGCAACAGCTGTATAAACGGAGGGACCACTCAACGTTCACAGTTGGTTCTCCACATCCTCTATATCAAGGTCCATATTCCCAGAATCAAACAACCTCAGATAAAAAATAGTCAGAAAAAGAGTTGTGTCCGTATTGAGCGTACACAGATTTTCTTTTCATTATTCCCCAAACAGTACAGGATGACAACCCCATTTACGCAGCATTTTGTTTTAGGTATTATAAGTAATCTAGAGATGATTTAGAGCATGTGGAAAAAAACAGGCATGGCAGTGAACACCTGTAAGGCCAACACTCTGGGAGTCCGAGGCAGGAAGAGTACAAGTGTGAGTCTATCCCAGGTGACTTAGTGACTTAAAAAATAATTTTTAAAATTATTAAATGATGTAGCTTAGTGTGAAGACCCTAAGTTCAACTGCCAGTATCACAAATACACAAGTGGGTGTGTACACACACACATGCCAAGTATAATGGGAGGATGTTTGCAGGTTATATGCAAACACTATGCCACTTTATACAAGGGACTTGCGCACACTTTAAGACTAACCAAGAGTGCTTCACCATCCCAGATGAATCTCATTGTGGCCAGTGATGCAGTCGTGAGTGGTACAGCACACCTATGTCACTCTATCTAGAGCTACCAGCATCCAACTACTTCATTCAGATGAGCTTGGGTACTGTGGTCCACATCTTTAGTCAACTCAGGAGGCTGAGGCAGGAGGGTTGCAAGTTCAAGGCCAGCTTGGGCAACTAAAATTTAAAAATTAAAAAGGACCGAGGCAATAACTCAGCGGTGGATCACTTGCCCAGCATGTGCAAGGCACTGGGTTCAATCCCCAATAGTGCATAAACAAAACAATCACGTTAATTACTACAAAATGTTTTCTGCTATTTCTTCTTTATATTTAAGGCAGCAAGCTATCTTTTTTAAATTATACCTATAGTTTACTTAAAACATAAATTTTACTTCAGGATAGTAAAGGAATATTTTCCAATGCTGTAGCATGAGAAAACTTTTGACATAAAGAGGTGGTTAGGTGAGGTGCTGAGATCTATTCTGACTGAATCACATTATTTTCCAAACAAAGGGCTTGAAAGTCAGGGAAGTGGAGTGGTCAGGGTCACAGGGGTCACCACCCTCAGTCGAAGCAGACACTCAAGACACACCCTTGACCAGGACTTGCCTCCAGCCCCAACATGGCCAGCCTGGCCACGCAGGTCTCTGCAGAGCACCTGTCCCCATGGAAAACTTTCTTGGCCCCTGCTTTTGCCAACGCCTGGACAAGGATGTGTAGCATCTGAGGGCTGTAAGAACAGGCACAAAATCTTTTGCTGGACTCATCATCATCATCATCATCTTCATCACCATCATTAAATCTTTGCTGTGTCTCAGTTATTATATAAACTAAGGATCTTTCCCTTGGAGATGCAGACATTACAAAATAATGTTCCTGGTTCTCTTTGAACACAAACTGCTTCCTATCCTTGTCTTTTTAGTGTTAGATCCAAGGGCCTTCAAGGAAAATGTCAAGAAGAACAACACTAATTTCGTTGATTCTGGAAGGCAGTGAATTTTGAGGTACATCAACACCTTCAATGATACCACTGCAGGACCATCATACAGGTGATATTTAATTTGCACACACAGAGTATCCCTGTAAACTGTATAAGCACTTATGTTTCTCCAACATTGATTGTTCTGCCACGTGCTTTATCCTATATATGAGAATTTGGTGACCCCATTTGCCTGGGATATTCTAAATTTCAGGGAAGGGCTACTTCCCTGGAGGTGGGAAGAGAAGATGTCATATCTTTAGTAAGGCTGAAGGATGGTGCGCCCACTTCATAACGAGCTCAGAGAAAAGTTAAGTCCAAAAGCCATAAACTAGAAGGAGCTTGGAGAATTAGGAGAGAAAGGGGACGGGTGTGGAGGAGAGAAATGGTGTCGTGAAGGGCTGAGCTGTGTGTATGGATACACCCCCAGACCCTTACTCGTAAATAGCACAATGGTGTTGGAAAGTAGCTGATGTCCAGACTCATGACAATGACACTTCACCAAGGAAGGGACTCCCCAGGAGTCTCCGACTTTTCTTGCTAAACCTGGTAACACAGAGCCTATCTTGGGCCCTCCCACAAATACAGTACATAGGGCCAGACAGAGAAACAGACTGTGTGTGTCAACCTCTTGAGACAATTACGGAATTCTTCAAATTATCACACAAAGGCTTCAAAGAAACAAAAAAGGTAAAACTATCAGGCAAAACCACAAGTCTCCAAACATGGTAAAATGTGTTGTGACAAGGGCAATGTGTCTTATTGCCATCTGGTGGCTTGCTGTGCCAAGCAAGAAAAACATCTTTAGAGAATTTGGGTTTTCAGTGAGGCTTCTAGAAACTCAGAGTGGCCCGTATACCAATACATTTGAGATAGTCTCTAAAAAATAATGAGTGTTACTCCAGAGAGAAAGTCGCAAAATGATTCAGTCCCTGACACCCAAGAACACAGAGAGGTGCCAAACAATATCAAAGCAAGCAGCTGGGGTCCAGCAAGGCTTCTATTCTGAGCTGTCCTAGAAGAAAACAAGATTAGGCGGCTCAGTGAAGAGGGGGGAAGCTGATGTTGAAGGAAAATTGGGTAGCAGAGTGATGTAGATGAGTTGTCAGACGAGGGAAAAGATCAGGAGAGAGAGAGTTGAGGAAGATCCTCAGAAAAGAGGCTGACTCCTGCCTCACAGAATAGGGAAGAGGCTAAGCCAGGGTGTTCAGGAAGCAAGAGGCCCATCTTAAATATCCAGGTGAGGTCTGTGCTTCATTGAAGCCAGGGACAGTAAAAGAAGATAACGTGAAATCTTGGAGGCAGGGATGGGCTTGGATTTCTCTCTAGTCTGAGACAGGAAAGAAATCTTTCTTTACTTGGGCTGGACAGGGTGCTCTGGTTTTTATGCGTTTCTTCATCTCCAAAAATACTCCTGTTATTTTCCATATGAAAAAGTGCTGCAAAAACAAGCCAGCTGGCCCTCAAAATCTCCACAGTGCTAACAGAAATAAAATTTCCCCAAATCTAATGTCTAATACTTTACACTACAGCGTTCCAATTCAACTGGAAAACAGCAACCACATGCAAAGATAGAAACTCGGTGTTGGCATCAAAACAAACACAGCCGACCAATTTGGAAGCTCAGTGAAAAGCTCCAGCTCCCAAAGGCTAAATGTGCATAAGGGGAGAGATTCCACAGATGGGATACACTGGCGTTGTCATTGATTCCCAGTAACAAGGGGACAGAGAGGAGGACACACTGTGAATGTGGCTGGGGACAGAGCATGGGAGATGATGGTTTCGGAGTCCAACCAAACAAGACTGAATCCTGCCTTTGTCACCAGGCTCTTTAGTGCATGCAATATTCTTGCTTGGTGCTTCTAAGCCTCAACGTTCACATTGATAAATGAAGAAAATGTAGCCCACAGAAGAGCTACGCACTGAGTCTAGAGTCCAGTGAGCTCCCTGAGCCCTGTGCTGTCACTGTTATGGTTCCACCGCACCACTGAACAGCTCCGTTCAGAAGACCATTTTGATGTGTGTGCTCCTGCACATGACACCCTCGCCCCACTTAAGTATTGGCTTTATCATAAGGAGACAAGGCACCCTCCCTGAGGTCCATGGTCCAAAACAAGGTTTCAGAGCAGCCACGTGCTGGGATTTCTGATGGAGATTTCAGAACAAATGTGGAGTGCAATAAATCAGACACGCAACCTTAAATGCTATATGGTTTCTTGCAATGAGTAATGCAAAGTACAAATAAAGAGAGAAAAAAAAAAGACTTGATGCAAGGAATCAGGAAAACAGATCTTTTGCTAATGGAAGAGACTGAGGGGGTGGGGGTGGGTTGGGGGTGGGGACATAAAAAGATTTAAAATGTATCATGCGCAAGCACCAAATATCTACAGTGAATGCAAACATTATTATGTTGCAAACATGAACTAAAACAATAAAAATAATGAAAAGGGGAAAGGCGATCTAGAGATGGAAGAGGGAACTTGGAGAAGGGAAAAGGAAAAAGAATCAATGTATGTTAAGTACATGAACCTGGAAACTGAGGCAAGAGGATCACAAACCCAAAAAGAGGTTGGAGATATAGGTGACCTCAGTACAGAGACTCTGGCTTCACTCGCCAGTACAAAGAAAACAATGGCGCTTCCTTCCCAGCCATCTTGCACTGGGAACGTCCAGCAGTCACCACTAGCTGCACTGAAGCCTATACAAAGTGCTTGCTGTGTAGCAGGCAAGGTTCCAAGGCATGCGCCTGTGTGGTCCTGTTTGCCTGAAGAGCTCTGCGAGGTGTGGTTCTGTCTCCTGCGCTACTGTGGAGAGACTGAGGCACAGGGGAGTGGAGCACCTTGCCAGGGGTGCACTCATCTCTAGAGTGCAGCCCACTGAGTTCAGTTGGGCAGCACAGGGAAGCGTCTAGAGTCAAACAACTGGTGCCCACACGGGAATACAATTCCAAAACGGGCAGCTTTTCAGAATGTTTTTCAAAATCACGCTGCTTCATGTGGACAAATCAGAACTATAAAAAAAGCAACCTCTACTAATTTAACAAAATTGCTCTTTTCCTTTGTTCAACTCACTGCCTCACCCGCTGAGGCTGCCTGCCTAACATCCTTGGCTGATTAGGTCTTCCCTTTCTATTCATTCAGACACCACCCTCTCTCCAGCAAACAGAAAATATACATACTCTGGAGGTCACCACTACCAGCCAGAAAACGGCTTATTAGAAGCACAATTTCACTATGCAGAATCTAGTTTGAGGCTAGGTTTCATTAAGTCAGCACGGCTGAGGTTTGAATATTGGCCCATGATAAAAAAAAATTAAATCACAAAAATGCCTGCCATCTATTATGGAATCTCTTGGGTGGAAAAGCGAATTTACTTCATTGTATCAGAGTTCCTAATGAAGCTTGTTCCAGTTTCTTTCACTTCTTTTTCACTGCATATGACCAGTCCCTAATTATCCAGGCATAAATTATTTATCCTTTGAACTCCAATGTGGGATGAATGGGACAGAAACTTTATTCTGGCCCTTGGCTACTTTTCAACATAGAGCATCTAAATGAATGTTGTTAACACTGGGGCTATAAGGGGAGGGCAGGAGACACCTGTGCCTTAGCCACTGTGCTAAAAGAAGAGCAGCTGGGGAAGATTCCAGAGTTGCACGGTTCGTTGGCTGTGGGTCCCTATCATGGGAGGACGTGGTATTATACACTCAAAAGCTAAACACAATAGTCACAAACTTTGTACTATTTACAGTTTGCCTCCTCTGGGAGGGAACACTGTGCTTGTTCAGTGAGAGAGTTGCTCCATTCTGGGACTTCCTCCCTAAAGAGGATGCTCTGTGTCTTTCTGAACCATGTTGCCCACTTATGCATTGAATGATCCGTGCATTTCACAACGGGCTTGCGGCTTCCGTTTCCTTGCTCTGTAACAGCCAATATTTCCACTTCGAGTCTTTGCGACTTGCCTAGACAATCAACACTTTTCCTTCTCCTTAAGTGGGAATCTTGATGATACATGTAAAGCCAATTTACTGAGCCAGAAACATTTTTCCAGTAACTCACTGCTAGATCAATCCATCCTCCATTTTCTGGAACACAACTCATGGGAATTCTGTTTTTATTGAAGCTTTCATACACTTTTTAGGAAAAGGAGCCCATTAAAGAGACACAATACGTGTCAGAGATTTATGAAGTGTGATCACAAAACATGGAGAGTGCTTAAAGTTTTTCTAAAACATTATTAAAAGACAGATTGCCATTAATTCCCCTCAAAATATTCCCCTTCACGTCAAACATCCTCATGCGATCGTTCTTGCCTCTGTGCTATTGTCGTTGCCTCGAGGTCCTCAATCAATTCAAAACATTTACCTTTCGTAGTGATTTTGACTCTGGGGAAGAGCCAGTCCTAGTGGATATGGTGGATGAGGACGCCTGGTAATGTTTTTACGAGGCTGCTTTTCCACTAGCAATAACGTTGGAGGTGAGGCACCATCCTCGTATTAAACTTCAACTGCACCAAGAAGCCTCCACTTACTGAGAGAGTGGAATGGACTAGCATATTTGAGAAATATTTCATTGTTAACTATGTTCTAAAACATATGTATAGTGTTTAGACAGAAACATGCCAACGCTGTTTGTGAGATAACAGGTGTTTTTTTTCAAGAGTAAGTACAAGATTCTTTCCTAAGGGCTTGGAGTAGGAGGATCCTCATTCAGTGAGAATGAATCCACTCCCAAAGCAATCCGCATGACGCTCTGATGATCTCCAGAAGGTCTCTGATGTGGCCATATTGATCTTTGGCCTGGGCAGTCCTGTACCTAACATTATTACTTAAAGCATAGCAGTTTTAAAAAAAAATTACTTTTATTGGGACGTTGCAAGTATACAATATAGACATTGATCATTGGCAATTTGCATCTTTACATAATCCATCTTGGTTCTTATTTTTTCCCCATTCCCCTACCCCTTCTTCAACCCCTCTCTCCCCCTTATGTACAAAGACTTTGTTTCCATTTTTTCATTTTCTCAGATTAATTCCATTCCCTTCTTTCCTTTCCCCTATGGGGTAGGGGAAAGAATAGCACTTTTAAGAGGAAACGAGGGGATAGATATTTTGCAAATGGGAAGAGGATGTAAAAAGAACTAAAATGTGTTGTGGACATGTACTAGCTCCCCACGACGAACGCCATCATTCTGTCCTGTGCACATATATTAATAAAAACAAAAAATTTAAAAATTATACCACTTTAAAACCAACTTAATTTCATCTTAAGCAATGCGAGGCAAGAAATCAGAATATTTTCTGTGCCATTTAAAAATTAATGCCAATGAAACAGGAATTAAAAATATGATGTTTTCCATGTGCTGCCTAAAATTATGTGCAGCCCCAGGGATACTTGGATAACCCTGCAGTGGGAACGTCCAGGCTCTTTGAGTTCACTCATTAAAGCCTTTACGGTGCCCCGAGATTAGTGCCTGACACATGGAGCAAGAGCAAGAGAAATACCAGAGCAGATGGAGGAGGCCCCGAGGGAAACGGAGAGGGTCATCTCTTCCTCATGAGGATCTACCTGGGACCCACGAGAAGGAGCTCGATTCTCTCTCCTCTCAGACGGGCTCTCACTATCTAGTTCAGGCTGGCCTCAAATTTGCCGTGATCCTCCTGCCTCAGCCTCCTGAGTGTTGGGATTACAGGCGTGTGCCATCATGTGCACCTGCATACCTGCGTCTTAGAGTCCTATTTTCCCTTCTTTTGCCCTTCAGGATACTTATACTTTGTACCAGCTGCACAACTGGACATGATACATGAGGGTTACTGTGTCCCATCCCTTTTTCTAAAAAGGAAACTTTACCGTTATTGCTGTGTCTTCCTTCCAGCGTTGCACAGTGTGCTGGGAGTAGTTTAATCTGACGCCTTAGTCCACGAATGGCAGCCAGTGGGCATTCAGCTCTGAGAACCATGAACCTCTCCATGCTGTAGCTCTATAGGACTTTGAATATTTTCCCATCAGGGTGGGGATATGGTAGTGGCTGTTGGAAAGATGTCAGGTTATGCTGGAAGTGGAGTCTGCGTGTCCAGTGAGGGGAATGTATCAATTAGGGTTCACTAGAGGAACAGATTTTATATATATATATAGAGAGAGGATTTACAAGGTAGGCTTACAATGGCTACCTGCAGAGTGAGGTGTGGAAGAGTGCAAAAGGGCCATCGGCACGCTGGAGAGTGAAGATCCAGTCAGAAGTGAAAGGGCCAGAGCTCACTGCACAGTCCCACGTGACCTTCTATCAGGAAGCCGGAAGGCTAAAGCATCTGTACCAGAAGCCTGCAAATGGATGTCCAAAGGCAATGGTGAAGACTGGAACTCCTCTGAAGCAGCAGAAGCGAGACTTCCTTCTTCTCTTCCCCACATTTTTTTTTTTTTTTTT
>NW_022900933.1:30056210-30077633 GCF_012274545.1 Fukomys damarensis | reverse complement strand
CTTTTTTTTTTTTTTTTTAGTACTGGGGATTGAACTCGGGACCTCGAACTTGCAAGGCAGGTGGCAGAACCATTGAGCTAAATCCCTGGCCCTTCTCTTCCTTTTTATTCCACTCAGGCCACAAGATTGGTTGATGTCACCTACACCTAGGTTGGGTCTTCAACCTTTCAGCAAGTCAGTCATTCAGACACACCCAGAAGTGTGCTAAACCAACCAGCCAGGTATTTCTTATTCAAGTTGGCACCACAGTCAAATATTAGAAGGGGTTTAATGATAAGAGTTAAAATATAATATAGACCAAGGGTCAGGGATTTAGCTCAGTGGTTCCATCAATTGCCTTGCAAGTGCAAAGTCCAAGTTTGATCCCTGGTACCCCCCACCCAAAAAAATAGAACACAGCATTCAAGTTTTCAGTCCCTGCTTCTACTCAGAGTCTTTTCCTTAGCAGCCATGTTTATTTGGTTTGATCCAGGTCCCTAAGCATCATTTGATTAGACAAAGGATAAGCATCTGACCCACATTTGGCCAATCAGACATAGGAAGCCAAGAGGGAGAGTGAGAGGGTCTCAATATTTGGGATTAAGAAAGAGCAGGCAGCTGGGGCCGGGGATTTAGCTCAGTGGTTCCACCGCCTGCCTCAGAAGCACAAGGACCCAAGTTCGATCCCCGATACCAACAAAAAAGAAAAGAAAGAGTAGGCAATCATTACAAGTTGTTTCAACTGAAGAGATTAAAAAAAATCAAGTGCTGAAAGGGTCGTCACTGGAGCCAAGAGTGGCAAGAAGCAGAAAGCGAAAGTCAAAAAGTGACAGCCAAAATAAAGTAGACATAAAGAGTGAAGCCAAGGCAAGAGTTTGAGAAAAAGCTGTAGATCCCTGCTAGTCTGGGTTTATGACTCCTGTGAGCTCACTGGTCATCTGAGGTGACTTGAGTTAGAATCTGATCTGGTAAAGATGTAGGAAAAGGAAGCAAGTTAAGCAAGTGTTCCATTCTCTGGTGTTTCCCCTCAGAGATAAGAAAGGGAATCAGCTCTAATGTTAAAATGAGGCATTTTGTAGTTGCTTCACTTGTGCTATTTCAATTAAGCAACAATGACATTATCTTGTGCCCAGATCACTGTGCTTGAAGGCTGTTAGAAGAAACTGTCTTCTGAGGCTGTCACAGAAGAAGCCACTTCCTGAGGGCTGACTGGGGCTGCACTATGCGAGGTATAGGCTTACAGATATGAATGGCATGGCCCTCCTGGCTCCAAGTGGACAAAACCAGCCTGAAAAGCTGAAGCAGAAGTGTGACCTGATATAATAGAAAGAGGTGGCGAGGGTGGGGGAGAAGGCATCCACCAAGCCTCATTAAAATAAATCCCAATACAGAAAGCCAATTGTGGAGTAAACCAGTATTTCCAAATGCAGACACTCATGCGGTTACAAAGTGAGTCCAAGGCAATGCTGCTATCAAGAAAGATGAAGGCCTACATTCCAGAGGCCCATAAATGAGGATTTATCACAAACTGCTACCTATGGACAAGGAGACCTAGGTTCTCTGGGAGTAGGGATGGCTGGGATGCCACCTATTATGGCTTGTATCCTACCTAGATGTCGTCTCCCCAAATCCTCATGCACTCGTAGCTGGGGCTTTTGAGAGGTGGCTGATCACGGGTGTGTGATACTGGATTAAAGATGTGATAACTGGATTAGTCCACTATTGGTTTGGTGTGGTTCTGGATGTGGGTAATGAGAAGGCCCACCTTGGATGTTGGTGGCACCATTCAATAGGTTTGTATCCTGGATGGAAGGAAATGGAGAGGAAGGCTTGCTCTGCTGTGGACTGTTTCACCTCTGCCATGCTGCCCTGCCTTGGAGCCAGCCAACTACGGACTGAAACCTCTACAGACTGAGTTAAAATAAGCCTTCCCTCCTTTAACTTGTGTCAGGTATTCTGTCTCAGCAATGAGAAGAGTAACCAAGATACTGCTCTATGAAGCTGAGAGCCTATGATGTCCTTTTTAGGTGAATGGGACATGGGAAATCTTCACAGGGAACCTCAAACCATCCCGGACCCCATCTGCTCTCCATGGGGCCACTTCAGCCCTTTTACAACATTTCTGCCACATCCTACTTGGGGAAAAGACTGGGGAGCCGCAGAAGATAGCACCAAAAGCACCTGCCATGCTTCCTGACTTGCCTTAGATTTGCTTAGCTGCAAAGATAGCAGAGAAATCAAGGCTGGCCGGGGGTGGTGTTGGCTCATGCCTGTAATGCCAGCACTTAGGAGGTTGAGGTAGGAGAATGGCTATGAGTTCAAGGTCAGCTTAAATATACAAGACCCTGTATGTGTGTGGGGAGGGGTGAGTGATCAGAGCCATGGAACCAAATCCATCTTCATTGACAATACTGTGAATTGTCTTCACCAGGAGGTGAAGAACAAGACCAGTTCTATGCCATGTGTTTGGAGAGCTCTGTGCTCAGTGAAATTAATTAGCTCATGAGCTGGTCCAATGCTTGTGAAGACGACGGAGCAGTTCAGAAAAGGCCTGGGCTCTGGAGCCACTTGGTTCTGCCTTCCATTATGGGATGAGAAGCAAATTTCCTTAGTCTGTTTTCTCACAAGCAACATGGGGATGTGGTCATCTACCTGGGGGTCTCGTTGAGAAGATCAAGTGGTGTGATACACATAAATCAGGGCCTCTATGGCATCTGGCTCAGCAGATTAATTACTGTAACTGGGGTCCCTATTTGGGGTGTCTCCATACCCAGAGGCTTGGCAGATAATGCAAAATAGGTGCCTAGTAAATTATGGCTGTTTGAGTCCCTCTCCCCTTTTCTGAACATCATTATGCTTTTTTTCCTTAATGCTTCTATAAAGGGAAAGAAATGAAAACACTGGAGTCTTCGGACCACCCATGTCTTTTAAAAAAATGTTTATTGGCACATATTTATAGTACATAATGATCATATTCTGCAGGGAATTGGTACAGGTACATAACACATTTTAATTTTTTCCATCCTCTCTCCCTTTTTCCTTACCCTCTCCCTTCATTTCTTGGTTCCCTTCCCTCTTGCAAAAGATCTATCTCCCTATTTCTGATTATCTTTTATTTTGCTCTTTATATATTGGGTTTCTCATATAAGAGAAGCCATGCAATATTTAGGCTTATGTGTGTGATTTATTTCATTTAACATTATGGTCTCAAAGTGCATCCATTTTCCTACAAATGACTCAGATTTTTCTTTATGGCAGAGTAATACTCCACTGTGTATAAATCCCACATTTTCTTTATCCATTAATCTGTTGATGGACATATGGGTCATTTCCAAGATTTAGCTGTTGCTTTCCTCCTCCTCCTCCTCCTCCTCCTCCTTCTTCTTCTTCCTGGTACCAGGGATCAAACTCAGGACCTTGTGCTTGCAAGGCAGGCGGGGTGCCCCTGAGCTAAATCCTAGGCCCTGGGATTCAGCTACTATGAACTGTGCTGCTATAAACACGAGCATGCATGTGTCATGGTAACTCTTCAGAGGACCCACCCATATCTTACCAGCAGTTTTCCCACTTACTCAAAATGCTCCTTTGACTTCTGTCCTCCAACATCCCTTATCACCTGCCTGCCAACATTAAGTTTTATTCTTTCTTTGTAGCGGTACCTTTGCCACAGCTATGTTTAATAAACTACACTCACCATTGAAATCCCTCTCCTCTCTTCATTTAGCACACTGTTAGAAAGAGGAACCTGAGTAGGTAAACATAGTTTAACAGCGGGTCTCTGTTTCCCTCCCAAACAATGTGGGGGTGATTAAGGAGGAATCAGTAACATTGTCAGTACATATTTGCAGTATACAGTGATTACATTGGCACCTGTACATAACACCATCTCAATTCTTTTTTTACCCTCCCCCACTTCCATCCCCTTGGTATAGTGACTCACACCTGTAATCCCAGCACTCAGAAAGTTATAACCTGGGCTACACAGTAAGACCTTATCTCAAAAACAAAACAAAATAAAACAAAAAAACCCCAAAGTTTTGCTAGGTTGAACGTTCACAAAAAAGTATCTTCAACAATGGAGCTTTTTCCTAAATAAAACTGATTTTTTTTCCTCCCAGCTTACCCCACAAGCCTTGGCAATCTAAGACTCTCTCCTAAGCCCCTTCTCCAAACCTCACATTCCACCAAGAACATGATATTAAAAGGTCTAATACCTTTTATGGACCCTTAATGCTTATAAATAATGAGGAACTGAGGGTCAATCATTTTGGTGGGGTTGGAATCTCTATTTCAGGTTTAAGAGCAAGCCCTCCCCCAGTGTTACCCCAAATCAGCACGGACAGTATCCAGACCCGTGATGCTACAATGCTGTGTCAACTGCTTACTGTACAGGCCTTGATATATTTTTAATTACCATACTGAATTATTTCCTCAAAACCTGTCACTTTTCACCATTTCCAGTCAGTTGATCTTAAATTTCCCATAAGAAAACCTGCAGCCTGCCACAGAGTTCATGATTTTCTGGCTGATTCTCATTAATTAAATAGCCTAAGTAGAAAACCCTTTTTTTTTTTTTTTTTTTTTTTTAACTACTGACTTGGGAAGACCGGAGAGGAATCAACAAGAATGGAATAAAATCTCCATGTACCCCATTAGGAGAAATTTGGCTGCTTCATAATCCCACTGGAAGCAATTTTAAAAATTAACATCATTTGGGGTAACACCCTGCAACTCCTTCTGGAATTTTTAATAAAAAGCCAGGTCATAGATGACATGATTTGGTTCTTCTATCTCAAGGAGATGAGGAACCTCAGCACTTATAGGAAGGGACAGGATAAAAGTCAAACAACGAGGAACGGCAGGTGACAGCTGGAGGGGTTGGATCACAGAACAGAGGGAGCTCCTCCTCAGTGGCTGGCTGGCCCCTAGGAATCCAGCATAGCCAGATTTTCTATGTTGCTGTGGGTGATGGGGCCCCTGACAGATTTCTGTTTTTATGTACAACAAACAAAAAATTGGTCATGGCACGCACTAGTAAGGAAAAAGCAGTAAAGTTTAATGAAGTTTAATTGGGTGAAGGTACACTCAGAGTGAGTGGGCATGTGCTGGCAGAAAGGAAAATGGCATAAGCACCGAAGCCTTGGGTTTAAGAATTTTAAAATGTAGCCCCAAGTACAGGGCCCCTCCTACTGGGTCTTCCAGAGGATGACTGACAATGTGATTGACAGGGTACTGAGTCAGGCCAGCTGTTTCTATAATGATCATGCCTGTCATTTCCCATAATTCCCTCTGCTATAATTGGGTGTATGAGATGCAGTCCATATGCATGAACCTTTAATAAGCTCCAGGTCAAGAAAAGTTACTCTAGGTCTTGCCAGAGAGTCTGGCACGCATGTGTCTTGGTTTAGGACCTCAGAATTTTCTGGGGGGTGAGTCTTTGTTTTTCTTATCTTTGTGTCTGGGTAGCAGTCCTTACAACAAAGGTTGGGAGGCCAGGGATTTAGCTCAGTGGTTCCAGTGCCTGCTTCCCAAGCACAAAGACCCAAGTTCGATCCCAGGTACTAAAAAACAAACAAACAAACAAACAAAGGTTGGGGGTTGGCCCCAGGGCATTGTCCAGGTTCGGGT
The DNA here is from genome assembly GCF_012274545.1 of Fukomys damarensis. Lineage (NCBI taxonomy): Eukaryota > Metazoa > Chordata > Mammalia > Rodentia > Bathyergidae > Fukomys > Fukomys damarensis. The sequence continues at coordinate 30,072,026 of NW_022900933.1, read as the reverse complement.
GGGAGGTCCCATGACTTGCACCGTACTATCTATACTACCCATACTCCTAAGGTTGACCTCAGGACCCTGCAACACCCAACACTCTTCTGAAAGGAAGAAACTTTGGCCTGCTATTGAGCAACAGGAGGGTTTCCAGTCCATTTCAAGTCAGAGTGATCAACCCTCTTCACTAACCACACAGAGCAGCAATGCAGGTTCCTTTTTCCTCTTTATCCAAAATTTGCCTGAGGCTGGTTCTCAATTCCTATTTTTTGTTCTAACAAAGCTCTGGCAGTGGAGGAGATCTATGGGTCCCTCCTCAGAAGGTTTTACAAGTCTCAAAACTAGGGAACAAATGAAGCCAGGTGTGACAGTGCACGCTGTAATCCCAGCACTGCAGGGACTGGAGGCAGGAAGAGCACGGCAAGTTTGAGGCCAGCCTGAACTACATAGCGAGACCTGGGCCTCAAAATTATAAAAACAAAGCAAAACAAAAAATAATCCCCCCCAAAAAAATTCCAGCACTGCAGGGACTGGAGGCAGGAAGAGCACGGCAAGTTTGAGGCCAGCCTGAACTACATAAATTATAAAAACAAAGCAAAACAAAAAATAATCCCCCCAAAAAAAAGTCCTCTCAACAAAACAAAAAAATAGAACTAATGTGTAATATATGCTTCATTATTAAATCATAAACCAGTAAAATCAGGTCTAATAAGTTCTACGATTCAAAAGTGGTATTGCAAATGGATGATGGTGTCTGCCACAGTTGTAGAGTGAGGGGAACAGATCTGTGACTTCCACAGGTGACAAAGCTACCAATGCTGTTCAACTTACATCTGGGTGACTGCCTCACTCATTATGAAGGAAATGCTACAGGTCAGAGGTTAGCAATATGTCACATAAAATGGGGTTATTTTCCCATCCAAATATACAGTTTCCTTGAATTCTATCTGGGCCTAAATTAAGAATTGCTATAGTGCAGTACAGCATGTAGTAGGGATTTAATAAATTCCAACTGCCCAAACTGAACTTTATATTTGACATGGGGTGGGTGCTGGGTGTGGTTCTAAGCACTAAGGAGGGTGGGGGGAGGGCGAGAGGGAAGAGGAGAGAGAGAAACATCTTCCTTATTATACAGCCTGGCAGCCCAGTGTCTTCAAAAGAATAGCCTGCAAAAATTAATCATCGGTGTTTTAGTTACTTTCTCATTGCTGTTACAAAATATCTGATACTCACAAGTTAAAAGAGGAAAGGTTTGTTTTAGTTCACAGTCCATAGTCAGCTGGCTATGCAGGGCGTCGTGGCAGAGATATGGCAGAGCAGAAACAGACCATGGCAGGGCAAACAGGAAGCAGCAAGTATCAAGCCTTCCTTTTCCTTTTGTTCCACTCAAGTCACAAGCCTATTGGTTAGTGGCACCCACATCCACGGAGGGCTTCCCATTTATCTACACCCAGAACTATGGTAAACCAATTAACTGGTAGACTAATCTAGTCATTGCATACCCTTAATCCATAGCTACATGTCCTAGATCAGTGATGGCAAACCTTTTAGAAATGAGAGCCCAAACCACAAACCAAAACTCACTTATTTATTGCAAAGTGCCAACACTGCAATTAAACCTGAATACTGAAGTTTTAGCTTAGAAAAAAATTCATACATTAATATCTTTTGTTTTAAAACAAAAGCACATAACAGGCATGACAAAGATTTGCAGCCACTGCCCTAGATCCTGCCACCTCTGAAAAGCCCCTCCTACTGGTATATGAGGCTTTGGGGGAACATCTAGATACAAGCCATAACAATCAGTAATGTCATACACAAATACATTGATGGCAAATATATATACAGATCTAGGGCCATGGGTTTTATTTCCATTTCTACTAAAACTCTGACAATCTCAGGGGCTGCCCCCCCCATTTAAATCATGGTTGAACAAAGTTTTAAATAAAAGTTCCACCACTTATAAGTTGTATAACTTCTGGTAAACTAACCACTGTGCTTCCACTTTCCCACTCACCGAATGGGAGAATACTAGTTGTGATTTACAGGATCAAATATGATCTATGTAGAATACTAAATATAGGATCAAGGAAGAGGAAGAACAGTCAGTTGTGAGAATAAGGTTCTTGCAAATTGGCTAAGAGAACATTTAAATTAAAAAATTTCCAGTACCTATACATATTTACAATTTAAAAATTTGCTTTATAGGACTGTTGTTTTAGCAGATAATTAAAAATAATTTTTACATCCTACATCAGGAAGACTTACATTATTGAATATCTATACTGAATCTAAGACTGATTTAATATCTAACAATTAATTAATGCAATAATATACTATAGCAATAGCACAAAAGACAAAACTACAATAGATACATGAAAAGAATTTGAGAAAACATGAACATCCCTTTGTGATTTAAAACACTTAACAAACTAGAAATAGAAAAGAATTTCCCTAATCTAATACAGGCTATCTACAACACTGACACCAAACTCCATGGTGAAAGTCTAAAACTTCTAAGATCAGAAATAAGGTTAAGAAGTCCATTCTCACAGCTTCAATTTATCATTGCACTAATAATTCTAGCCAGATACAAAATAAAAGGTATCCTTTTCCAGAATGGAAACAAGGAATTAAAACTATCCATAGGTGCTCAAATGCCTATAATCCCAATGCAAGGAGGCAAGAGCTTGGGGAATTCCAAACCAGCCTGGACTACGCAGCAAGACCCTATCCCAGAAACCCAACCAACCAACCAACCAGCCAGCCAGCCACCCAATCAAGAAACAAACAGCAAGAATTGAAAAACCAAAACCAAACCAAGCAAAACACCAAAAGCTATATGATCCTGTACAGAAAATCTTAAGGAATCCACTAAAACATGACTAGAACTAAAATGTGAATGCAGCATCATCACAGAATAAAATATCAATTCTATTTCTATACACTTAAATAATAAACAATGAAAAAGTAAAATTAAGAAAAATTCATTTACAACAGCATTAACATGTTCACAACAGTGCTGTCATTCATATGTCCCATGATTAGGCAGCTTGAACGACCAGTGACACATGTACGACTGTCCCATGGCTGGCTTTTGTATATAAAGAACCATGTATTGTTTGGAGGAATGCGTGCATATGTAAGTTCACATGTTCCTATATGAAGAGAAACATTCTGGAGCTTATCAGTGGTTACTTCGGGAGGGTATGCTGCAGCCTGGGTCTGAGATGCGCTAAATGTGAAGTGGGCCTGGTGAGGTCATTTGGAAAAAAAATTGGGGCGGGGGGTACCAGGGATTGAACTCAGGACCTTGCACTTGTGAGGCAGGTGGAAGAACCACTGAGCTAAATCCCCGGCCCTGAAAATGTATTCAAATGTACTGGAGAGGAAAGGATGCTGGCCATTAACCTTGTGGCCACTGTCCTCTCTTTTTAGTGACTGGCTTTTACCCTGCAGAGTAGACTTCTTTTCCTACCTTAATTGGCCCACACCCACTCTGTGGAGCATGTTTCTTTTCCTACCTTTAGTAAATGTTAAACCTCATTACCTTTTGCACATGTATTGACCAATTTTTTGTTCCAGACAAGAATCTGGCTCTAGAAGGGCCCCACAGGACCTCATGACTCTGGTAACAAACAGGGGCACCCCAGACAGGGATCAGGGGTGCTGCCAAACATCCTATAATGCATAGGAAACCTGACAACAAAAAGACACTGGCCCCAAACCTCAGTGATGCCAAAGTGAAGAGATCCTGCCTCGAGGCCTCAGAACCTTTAAGGAACTGGCTGTGGGCAGGTGAGGTTTTCAGGATGGGGCCGAAAAGATTAGAATTTTCTTGGGGCATCAGGAAATCCAAAGGAAAATCCTAGGCACTCCAGGAGGGGAGGAGGGGTGTCCTAGACCCCAGCCGGTGGCTGGTGATACAAAGAAGAGAGGAGAGGAGGTTTTATTATCGTCACCATGAAAAGGATGATGATTATAGGCAGCAAACATGAGGCTGATCCTGTCCTACCACAACTCAGCTTACCCGAGATATCTCCAAGTCTCTGAACCTTGCCCCTGAGCTCCAGGTATTTTTTTTCCCCTCTAAAATATTTCTCTAGCACTTCCATCCAGGATCCCCAAAGTTCCCTAAGTTCAGCACTTTCAAAACTCAACTCAGGATCTCCCTGACCGTCCCTGATTGGTATTTTATTTCTGATGACAACAGCACTCCCCCCAAGTGACCCACACTCGCCTGTGTGGGTTCTACCCTTCCCCTTCCTCCCATCTGCCAAGAATCCTTTGCCTTTGGAAACCACTTCCTTCTTCCCTGTCGACTGCACCCTCCCTTCTCTGCCCATACACGGTGCAGACACAACCCCCATCTCTGCAGGCTTTGCTGCTAATGGCTCATCCTGGAGACACCTAGTGCCTTGGGTCCCTCCACCCCCGGCCACAGGTAAGTGACTGGTGCGGGAGCATAAAAGCCCAGGTGCTTGGTCTCAAGGTAGGACAAATTCGAAGTGTCATTTATGCTCCAGAGTTCCATAAAATAACCTCTTATTTGACTTTTCCCCTTTCCCCTTGTTCTCTTGCTAGTCTTGTCTGGGTCCACTTCCTTAATAAATCAGTTGACCCCAAGCCCTTAGCTCACTGTCTGCTTTTTAGAGAAACTGACCTAAGACCGGAAAGGAAAGGAATATGCCCTCCCTTTCCTTTTCCTCTACCCTACTAAAGTGTGGATGTGATGGCCAGCTCTCTGGCAGCCATAGTGAACTCTGAGGATTAAGGCAACACCACAGAACAGAAGAGGCCAGACCCCTGGCTGACTTGGTGCTGTTACCACAGCAACCCTGACATGTTTCCAGGCAGTGCTCACCTCTTTCCTGACATAAAATAAAACCTCATGTGCTTTCACCACCACTTTTCAGATTTGAATGTGAAATAGGATATTAGAAATAAAGACACTGCAGACAGGAGATAAGGAAAATAGTAATATAAAAATTGTACACTTAAAAAAAACTGTAGCTTCAGGACAAAGTTGCTCAGGGTTACAAACACTTTTTTCCTATCTTGTGTAACAAGTAGGAAGCAGAGCACCACGACGGGAGGAGGAGGAAGGCATACATGCCACGCACTGGTTTTGTCCTGCTTTGGAACTAGCCAACCACAGACTGAAACCTCTACAAACCGCGAGCCTAACGAACCGCTCCTCCTTGAAGCTGTGGATGTCCAGTATGGGACCTCAGTGATGGGAAAGTAACGAAGACACCCAGCGGCTTTTTCCAATCAGACCCTGGGCCCCATGCCCTCCAGGAATATTTTCCTAACTAAAGAACTGAGAATTCACCCTGCATCACCCCATGAAATGCTCTCAGTATCTCCCAGGTACCTGACTGAAGTTCACCCCTGTGTTCAAAGAATCACTTTCACACATTTCTTTTTCTCCCTCCCTTTCTCCTTTCCTGCCCTCCTTCCTTTTGTGGTACTGGGTACATGACCTAAGGACACTCTTTGAGCTACAACCTCAGCCCTTTTCTAATTTTTTAAATCTTGAGACAGGGTCTTGCTAAATTTCCTAGGTGGGACTTGAACTTGGGATCTCCCTGCCTTGGCTTCCAAGGGAAGATGGGATTACAGGAGTGTATCACAGTTCCCAGCCATGAGTTTCTTTACATATCTGTTACTACAGGGCCACAGACTCTGAAGCAAAAGGTCAAAACAAACAAAACCAAACCCTCTCCCAATACAGTAGCTTGAGAAACAGTAGAGCATGCCTGTTTCACAAGCCAAAATAGAACACCTGAAGCAGCACGTATCAACAGCCAGGACTAACAACACAGGTCCTACTGAGGGAAATGCCAAATGTAGCATAGGTCTAGCTTTTACATTTTGAGCCCTTCAAATAAAGGTCTCTATATTCTGTTGTTGGTGGAGATTGTGGGGGCTTATAGGAAACACGCCTGGAAACTGCAAAGGGAAATGAGCTGGCCTTACTAATGAGCCGGATTGAATGAAGAAAATCTTCTCAGAGAAAAGAGAGATAAGAACCATCAAGAACTGTCACATCTGTTACATGACAGGAAAGAACTACAGCAAGAGAGGAGCAAAGAGAAACTCCTGCTGTTTAGACACAGGCCCTTCAAACGCATTCACTAAAACAGTCTACAAACAGCACTCAGATTACATATATGAAGCTGATCCCAGGGCCTCTGCACCGAGCTACAGCCTCAGCCCTTTTTATTTTATTATATTTTATTTTTTTGGTGTTTTGAAACAGGGTCTCACTGTATAGTTGAGACTGACCTGGAACTCACTATGTAGCCCAGGCTGGTCTCGAACTCACAGCGATCCTCCTGCCTCAGCCTTTGGAGTGCCGGGATTACAGGCGTGTGCCACCACACCCAGCCAGCCCTTTTTATTTATTTATTTTGAGACAGAGTCTTGCTAAGTGGCTAGGTTTTCCAAGCTGGGCTAGAACTTGTAATCCTTCTGCCTTGCCTTCTAGAATGTTGGGCTTACAGGTATGTGCCACCCTGCCCAGCACTACACAGTATTGCCCTTACCCTCTCTTGCTTTTTTTTTTTTTTTTTGGTACTGGGAATTGAACTCAGGGCCTTGCACTTGCTAGGCAGGTGCTGTGTCACTGAGCTACATCCCTGGCCCTTGCCCTTACCTTCTGTTTCAATAGCATCACCCTAATAGTGTTCGGCATGGCACCAAGCTGCCAGGCAGGCAAGAGGGTGGGAGGAACAACACAACACAGTTCTGGCCAACGAGCTCTAAGTGGAAGTCAGGGCTTCAGAGAAAGTTATTTCAGCTCAGCCGACACATCCCTTTGCCTCTTTCTCCGTCTCCCCATCTTGATGGTGGTCATGATTCCTGGAGCTCCAAGGACTGGGAGCAAGCTGCTGTGTAAGCAAGCCACACACATCACAGGGACAGAAGGGCTGTGACACTGGTGGCCTCATGGGATTCGTGTGGACCTCTGCCCTTGTGATCTGAGAAGAGTTCATTTCCACGGGCATAAGCCACTCACTGTTCCTGGGGTTTTCAAGCAGCCCAGCACAATCTGCAACTGACATATTTGTCTTCTTTTCTGGTACTGGGAATTGGACTCAGGGCCTTGTACTCACCAAGCAGGCACTGCACTGCTGAGCTACTTCCCAGGCTAGTCATTTCTTTTGTAATTACTAAGACAAAAGAAACAGCACTGTAGGCAACAAACAGAAGCAATGGAGGCTGTGGATGTGGGCTCGGGCATCACAGAAACCCTAGGCATACAGCGCTGAAGAAGCAAGAAATGAATGGACAGTTGCTTCTCCCTTTCTCCCTCTACTCAGAGCTAAGTGGTGCATTATTTTCAGACCCACATAGGAAAAGCAACTTTCCTGAAGCTAAATTTCCTTGATTTTACTTTCTGTTTGAAAGCAGAAACAAATCTTCCAACAATCCTATGGTGTGAAGTAAAAGATCTACCAAAGCCCAAAGGTCTAGATGCAGAAGGAAGTGGAAATGCATATGCAAAGACCAAAAAGGCAAGTCCTGAAGACCAGTGCAGAAAAGGTTAGGGAGGGAATGGGCTCGTGGCTATTATGTGGGATGATACAAGGTAGCTTCCAAGGGTGTAAATGTGTCACTTCCAGGGAGTAAGATACAGGAAGATCAGGGAAGCAGGAGGTCAGAGGGAATGAGTTGAGCCCAAAGATGAAAGGTTCCATATCATCCAGAAAGGGAATCTCTGTTTTATTTATAAAATAAATATGAAAATATCTGGCTTCCATCCTCAGGTAGTTTAGATAAGATTGTCTTCTCGATCACATATAAAATGACAAAAAGAATACCTAACCCACTGTGGTGGATTGATTAATGGTCAACTTGTGACGCCCAGCTGAACTGAATCAGTGTGGTTTGGGTGTGGAAGACCCACCTGAGGACTGTTGCCAACAGCCATAAAAAGTGAACTAGAGGGGAAGATCAGGGGCTGCTGATTTTCTAGCTTGCTGTGGTTGGTTTTCCTGATGCCAACTTGGTCGTTCTTGTTGGAGGAGAAGCTTGGGGCCTTGCAGTCACTGGGGATGGCTTCTGTTCTCATCAGAGAAGCTCTGACCATGGCTTAAGCATCGCTTCCTGGCTCCGCTGTGGATCCCTCAGCCTGGTGGCACAAATTCTTCATCTCACTGGTGCAGGTTTTCTGGCTTCCACCTCTGGCTTTGGGGCCCGCTAGGAGCAAATCCTCAATACGGACAAGCACGAGACATTGCTGTGGGCTCTAGGCCACTGGCTGGACTTGTGTGAGACACTGTCATAGGATCCAGGCCCTTGGCTGGGTTGCTTAGGCCTCTAGTGTGTGACTAATCTCTTGCACACCTCTCTATTTGACTTTTGGGGCAAATACCATAAATAATCCTATAAATTATGTGTCCTACATTAAATGCATTCCCTTGCCAAACCCCTGACTACAACTCCCACCATAACAGAAACACAGCATTGAAAAGAAAAATAAGGAAATTAGAGAATGAAGGAGAGTAACATAAATAAAACCTAATAGTAAATGCACCAAACTTCTCTACACAAAGGAAAGTCTAACGCTAGCTAAAAGCACAAACACAAAAATATGTTAAGTGGTTACTTAAAAATACTAAAAAATACAACTAGAGAGATGGTCTAAAAGTCAGCAAATATCTAATACCATGTACATGCTTAGTAATATCTATGTTTAAAAATAGATGTTTGTGCTGGGCACAGAGGTATATGCCTGTGATCCTAGCTCCTCAGGAGGCTGAGGCAGGAGGGTCACAAGTTCAAGGCCAGCCTGGGCAACTTAGTGAGCCCCTACCTTAAATTAGAAAATAAAAAAAGGTGTATCTCAGGGTTTTCCCAGCATTCATGAGCCCCTGGGTTCAATCCCCAGTACTGATAAAAAATATATCAGCACATAAAGCATGAAGAATAAAAGTAACATTAGAAATATAATAAAATTTATGAAAGTGGCAAAGCCACAACACTGAACTTATATGCTCTAAAAAAATGGTAAAATATTATTTTGGGTTTGTTTGCTAGTTTTGGAGGGTGGTGTGAATGATATATCCTCCAGTTACAAAATTCTCTAACATTAGAGATAAACCAGCTGAAATACATACATATACATATACATATACATATATATATATACACTAGAGTACAAAGAAATTCTCAAGTAATAGAAAAGGAAATTGTGCAACATGCACATTCTAAATCATTATGTGACAATTTTAGCAATATATCAAATCATAATTATATAGTCTACCTTTTAAAAAGAAGTTCTTTTCAATAAAATTTGAGATGAGCTTAAGTGCAAAGAGAGAGTATGTGAGAATATTTATCTTAACCATGGAGGGGGCCTGAATTTATGAAAAACTAGGAAAAAACCCTGCCAGTCAGAGGAGTGTTTTTATACACCCCCCCCACACCAGTCGGGCCAATAAAAGATAGTTGACTATAGGGCCAAGGATTTGGCTCAGTGGCACTGCGCCTGCCTTGCAAGTGGGAGGTCCTGACTTTGATTCCTGGTACCGAAGAAAAAAGATAGTTGGCTATGATATTCATCCTATTATAAAGATTTGTGTTATCTGGGGATTTTTTGGGTAAGAATTTCTTCTTGGTTTACATCTTGTTCTCTGAGTAACCACTGTGAAGAGAACAATTCTTCTTATTATTATTTGATTTACCACAGAAAAAATCATAGTCTCCCTGAAATAGTTTGAAAACCACTGCCCTGGTTGATGAGTAGGATCAACACCACTGTTACAGTCATCAGCTGCTTAATACAAGGGAAGACCCAAGACAGATAACCTTGGTGCCATCTTCTGCAGAGCTTACAGACAAAGCCATGAAGAGAAGACTGGAGATTAAGATCCAGGGCAGGCCTCCCAAGTTGTTATGGTGCTGGGACGGATGTTGCAAGTATGAGGGGCCCATGAAACACAAGGATGGAAGGTGTGAGCTACCATCTACATAGCCTCCTGGGAGAGAAGAGGACACTACTCAAGCCCGGTCCTGTGGTAGAACGGAGCTGATGCGATCACAAGTCTCCCCTGGGAGTCTGCTGGCCAGACTACTCCTGTCTTCTTATTCTCACAGGGCGCCTAAGGACCACCACACCTGGAGAGAGAGGTCACGGCGTCTTTGATTAGTAATTCTTCCCACAAGTGGCAAAGGAAAGAAAAGCAAGGCAGCAACGTTTCCAGTGCCAGCTATGAAGAGATGGCCACGTTACCTCCAGCTGGATAACTTCAGACAATGCATGGAAGCTCTGAGCCTTGGAACCTCTGCTTGCGACAGGAGAACCTTAATAGCACCTACTCTATAGAGTTTTTAGAACCATTAAACACATGTAAAGATCTGTATTGAGTCTGGCCTGCAGTGAACATGCAATAAGTTTCATAGGTTTTATTATACACAATACTAAAAACATCCTATATACCCACCAAGTAAAAATATTTGAGGATAAACAATTTTACATTAATATAAACACGTGAAAGTCTTAGAAAATATATAGGAAACAATATAAAAGGAAAGGAAAAACAGGACAGTGTGTATTTGGGGATGACTGTATCATGTGTAACCATGACAACAGGAAGACTTAAGAGGCTACAACTGTCCCTATTCAATTAAGAAATGTGTGAGTGCACAGTGAACAATTAACATGGGTGCTTTACCCTCGGGGTGACCACGGGTCCTACATGAAGAGGTACTTGCATGAACTGTGTTGCTACTAAGAAAGAAGAGTCAGGGCTTCCTGTCCCTCTCACTCCCCAGGGAAGAAGCCCAGAGCTCACAGGTGATCCAAGCTTCTAACTGGGGACTTGAACTCCTCAGACTCAACTGATCACCATAGCGTGGCTTTAAAGTTAGACTGCCACGCCCGTGGAGCCCGGCATGATGGCGCATGCCTGCAATCCCAGCCCTCAGAAGGCTGATGTAGAACGATTGTATGTTTGAAGGCAGCCTGATCTATGTAGGAATCACATAATTAAACCAAGCCAGGAGTCTCAAAGTGGACAATCTGAGCTTTTCCATGAAATTTTACAAGATGGATCTCAAGAGGAATGGCCCTCTTGTCCCACCTTGAGTGAACGCAAACCCTCCTCAGCCCTTCTCTCTGTCCCTTATTTCCCAGAACTCTGTGTTGGTCCTCAGCTAGGGTTCTAAAATACATCTGCTACTGTGCATATGGAAAAATACAGTAAAGTGATTTGAAAACTACAGCTGTGACTGGAAATGTAGAGCAGCTGGAAAAATACTAAACAAAACTTGCACTCTGTAAGATGTCGATAGAAAAAAGATTTTCTGAACACAAAGATAATGCAGGAAAGTGCAAGAAAAAGACTGAAAGGTAAAAATAAATATATGAGAAATATTTCTCTTTCTAAATGATAACAAACACTGAACAGAAAACAAAGCACAAAATGCATGATACTAACATTTTGCCTTTGGGTGAGGGGCTAAAATCCTTCAAATATAAAGCACACAATGCGCTAACACACCATCCTGCTTCCGATAGAAAAATGGGAAAGAATTAACTAGTTGATTCAGAGATGAATTTTTAAAAGATAGATATTTAAAGTACCTTTCATATTTAAAAATCAGTCAACTTGGGCATAAACAAAAGAAATTTTAATTATGATTCACTTGTACTTAATTACAACCATATGTTCATCTGTTAATAGTAGTAAGGAAAGCAGCAAGAAACAAAACACATTGTAATGGTCTTTAGGATGCATCTTTTAGCAACATTTTAGTATTTCCAAAATTGAGATGCATCTCATACTGCTGTGTCAGAATTTAACTGGCAGCTTTTCTTACCTAATGGCACAATAAAATGGCACTTTCAGTTCAATAGAATATACCAGAAGGTTAACAGTGATTCTTGCTGCATGGTAGAATTATGCGGGTGATTTTCTACTTTCTTACACTTGTCCATATGGTGTGGTTTTGTCTCCTATGAAACTCCTGTTAGAGTTTGTGAGGTATGAAAAGGTGTAAACTTAATCTGACTATGCTTCTGAGAGGGGGTCTGGGAAGAGATCAGGATTAGATAAAATCATCAGGGTGGGGCCCCCACAACTGAATCCTAGTGGTTTTATGAACGAGATCAGGAGAAACAGACACATTTGCTTGTCTTTTGCTACACGACAGATACTCTGTACCCAGGAGGATTCTGCCAGCAGGAGGCCATCACTAGATATGGACCCTTGATTAAGAAGTAGAAATGTGAACCAAAGTGCTACTGTGTCATTAGCACTAGAAAATGGACTAAGTTGCCAACCAGTCTTCTAAATGAACATATTTCTTTTATCATCAAACACTAAACAAAACTTGGTTCTAATTCTGAGTCTGCCACTTTAGAATTGTTAGTTTTGCAAGATGTTTATATCCTCTACATCCCAGTTTCTATATTTGTAAGATGAAATTAAGGACTTCCCTGCCTGCCTCATAAGGTTTGCACAAATACTTTGCAAAACATAATGTGCCAGTTGCTGTGTGATTCAAATCTTGACACATGTGAAACACCCATTAGCAGTGATGGGATGTTTTTTTTTCAATTTTTGAATGGCCGTTCATCTTGGATGTTTATAACTTGGTATTGTAAAACAGTGATTCTCAATTTTTTATTGCATAGGCCAAATAAAATTTGCTTTCAAAAGCTCTTTCCCTAGCCTTGTGTCCACATGGAAAAAACAGATTCCCCAAAACCATATATCCAGTTCAGTGTCACCCAGATTACACACAGAGGGAGCCAAGTCGCACACCTGCCAGCCAGCTCTGAGCCCCTGAGAACCTCTTGCGGCAGAGCTACCCAACTGCTCATCGTGAGCCACACCCAGGCTCAAATGGACACGAACAGGATTGCTTTTGTTCAATTAAAATGAATACAACTCTTGTTGAAAATCTGCTCACATACACTGAATGGTAACCACAAGGCAGGACAGGGCAGCTGTGCATATGAGCTTCTCAGATGCTCATAAGTATCTCATCAGCCCAATCCCAGCACAGCCTGAATCTGGATAATGCTTGATTAACTTGCCCCTTGGTACACTTGACTTCCGGCTGGCAAGGAAGCTACCAAGGCAGTAGATGAACAATCTCCTTTCCCTCACAGCCTGGGCACTTGTCTATGTGGAAAGCATAGGGGCCCTGACTTAGTCAGCAACATGAAGGCTGAGAAGCTGGAGTCTGGAGGGTTCTTATCTTGTGGATCTCCACCTTTCAGCTATTGTGAATACGGCTATGAACACAGGTATACAAATGGCTGTTGGAATAACTAATGAAAAACAGTTAAGTGCTGTTGTAATAGTAATAAGTGAAATAATTCAAAAAGCAAATTTTAAGAATGAGGAAGTAAAAATAATACTACGCTTTGTTCTTTTTAATGTTTGTTCTTTCACACAAACTCACTGTCCCTCGAAAGAAGCCCAGAAGGGCAGGTTTAAGAGAGGCACGGGCAGGAGGTGGGCAGGAGGTAGGCAGGACTAATGGTTAGCCAACAGCTACAGTGTGCCAGATTCCTCTCCTGAAGGACAGGACTCAAAGGGGTTAAGAAAGTTGGCCAAGTTACTGAGGTAGGACCCAATGTTCCAACTCCAGGCTCTGTGACCACGTTTTGTTCTACTCTACCTGGTACATTATCGTATTTGCAGCTCAAAAGCCAGTGTCCCTACATGACCACTGGCCCATGGCCTTCTCAATTTCCATGGCCGTGATGGTCGCCAGTTCACACAGACCCTGCTCCTTCCTACCTCCACATCTACAGAGAGCACCAAGAAGTGGTTTGTAGGGGGCAGGATTCAGTCCTTGGAATCTTCCATCAAGATTAGCTCAAATATAATTTAGTAAAAAAAAAAAAATCCTGTACTTGCTGAGCAAAACACAGCAGACTCAAGCACCAAAGCAACACCTCTTAATCACTGTCCACCCCAACCCTCCTCTAGTAGAAACTCTAGAGCCGTCTACTGGGTCGTGGGAGGTGACATGAAGAGGGATTTGTGGAACACTCCTTAAGAGAGGCCAGCAGAGACTGGGCTGGGGGTGGGAACCCTGGGGGACACTCCTCCTCCTCTTTTATTTCCTGCGGTTTCTGGGGCTTCTCATCATCACTGAGACTACTCTGAGATTTTCTTGCCAGTTACCCAGTTATCTGTGGTATCATCATGGCCCACTGTTGGGCAGGGACACCTGGTTGGGATGAGGGTTGTGATTGGGACCACTGCATACAGAGCACTTCAGATAAAGCCCGCCTGTCTGCAATCATGCCAGTCCTCCCTGTCTGAAGCCAGGGGTACCTAGGTTAGCCTTGGGAAGTCTTACCTGATGAATAAAGCCTGGGGGTGGCCCTTGCTACCTGCTGCACCCTCCCTGGCAGATCGACAGATCAGGTACAGAACACGGATAAGTAGGAGCCTCAAGGAGGTTCTCCTTGTCACCCACCTCCCTGCCAAGCCCTTCTCCAGAGCACAGGGGTCTCAACTACAGAGCACCCAGCACAACTCCTTAGTACCATGGGTGGTGGTGGCTGCTGCTGCTCCAAGCCTTTTCGCTGCTCCTTGTGCTCTGGTAGAGGCAAGCCACTTCCTTTCCTTCTGCATAAACTTCCATCCTATCACCACCCCAGACTCCATTCTGCCTAGCATTTCTACCGCGTGTCCCCAACCCCTTATCACTATGCTTCAAGGTGAACAGTCAGTCTTAAAGGATGTAGTGCACACACATGCATAAGCACCATTGCTTCCCTTCTGGAGAATAAAGGCATAATTGAAGGTAACCAGGCTACATTCTTGCTCAGAATTCTCAATGGCTCTCAATGCCTCCTGATACGTTCTAACCCCTAAATCTGACAGTAAAGTTCCCTCTCAATTAGACAGCAGACCTTCCTAGCTTTATTTCTTTCCACTGCTCCAAGGAGATCAGCCAGTTCATGGCCTCACGTGCAATTCTCCCCTATTCCAAAGTGCAAATCAGCTTTAGGCCCAAATAACATCAAACACTAACGAGTTCAGCCCAAGGGTCGCTCCCCCCGCCCGCCGCCCCCGTTCTTCCCAGCAGGAAACATTTTTCCACCCTTCACAGCCTCATTCACACTTTGGCCTCCTTACTTTCCATCTGGAATTCTGTCTGAGTTTCTCTAAGTCTGAAGTCAGGGACGGAGTTTCGTTAAACGGGGGTTTTCCCTCTGACCAGTGGCTATGCGCAGTTCTTAATAAAATGTCCATCGCAAGCCCTCTCCCTAGAATTCACGAACTCGGTCCTGTCTCCATAATCAGACTGAAAATCTCTAGAGCAGAGCCTTCTCCGATTTAAGGATCACTCAAATCCCCTGGGAGTGGGGGAAAGGCACCTCTGACTCAGGAGGCCTGCGGAGGGGCTTCCTTACACTGCTCCCTAAGGAGCTCACAGGTGCCGCAGTCCATGGTCCACGGTTAGGGTAGCAGGAAGGCACTAACACCTGTTGATCAGGTAGCAGACAGCTCACCTGGCGGGACCGGCAGGGCGCCCCGTGGATAAACGGAGACCGAGAGGCTCGCTCCTGCCCAGCCGGGAAAGTGGAGGCCACCGGCTCACTTACCTATGGTGGACACGACGGTGCCCACGAAGTAGAAGGCGCCGGTGAAGTCCCAGCGCGGGCGGACGTTGTCCATGCGGATGCCGGCCCTGGTGGCTTCCTCATAGTGGCGGAGGAAACCGCGCAGCTCCTCGCGGCTCAGGTTGTGGCTGCGGCTGAAGTTGGCCAGGCGCTCCTCCCAGCGCTGTTTGGCCTGGCGCTCGTGCGCCAGCTCCAGCGCGGAGAAGACCGCGGCGCCGCCCAGGAGG
>NW_022900933.1:30054888-30055967 GCF_012274545.1 Fukomys damarensis | reverse complement strand
TCGCCCATGACCGCCGCCCGCTCCCCAGGACGCTAGGATCTCTCGGCTGCCGCCTCCTCTTCTCTTGCGGCACCAGATCCCCACGTCCGCCTAGACTCTTGGTTTCGTATCCGCTTTGTCTCCGCCGCCACCAATCCAGCCTCCCGCCCTGGAGTTCTCCCTAGCGCTGAAGATGTGAGCGTCCGGGCGCAGCGTCGCTTCTGTTTCGCACGCTAGTGCGCGCGCTCGGTTTCCAGCCAGGCTCAGATTGGGGAGGGGGCGTGGCGCGTCTTCAAGGCAAACTCTGGCCGATTTAACTTCCCCGGAAGCGAGGGTTGGGGGGGGGTCCCCAAGTCGGCGGGTAAGGGGAGCCCAGTGGCCTCGGTCCCTTTGACCGTCGCTTTCTTAAACTGCGATGGCTGGGACGCGGGGGTGTCTGCTGGCTACGGAGCGGCCTCCCCAGATGGATCAGCGGTGGTGCGTCCTTGCTGCGGCGTCGCCGCGATCCTTCGGCCTCTCGAGTCACCGCCCCCGCTGCCGGAGCTCACAAGCAGCAGCGGGTCCAGGGCCGGCTCATGGACCGAGGAAAAGCGCAGAGCTGCGTTGCGAGCTCGGACCTTCAGCCTGGCGCCCACGCTGCGCGGCATCCGGCATGCAGACTAGCTGGGGGAGAGACGAGAGAGGGAGGATGAAACGGGAGCGAGGGAAGTTAGAGCTGCCCGGGCGCCCTCTCTCCCCTTGCCCAGGCCAGCGCGCCCTTGGCCTCGGAGTCGTGCTCGGGAGCGTCCCCTGCCCCCAAGAGTCGGATCTGCCAGCCCAGTTCCAGAGAGCAGCCTAGGAGAGGGCCCGGTGACAGCGAGCCCCGAGGTTTCCACCTAGCTGCTCTTTAGTGTTTTCGCACAGCAGGGGCTGCGCCAGACCGCGCCTCCTACCCCGCGCAGACCACCAGCAGCAAGACCTGCAGTAAACCCGGGGCGCCCTCCCAGGGACCGCCCTCCCCCCGGGCCTTTGCTCCGGGGCCGCGGCTGTGCCCAGGTCTCACCTCGCGGGGAGCTCCCCTCTGCGCCCCGGCAGGACTGCCCCCGCGGTCCCCCCGGCGG
>NW_022900933.1:30041874-30054027 GCF_012274545.1 Fukomys damarensis | reverse complement strand
GCAGACGCCAAGAGCCGGGCAGGCCAACCTGGGGCTGCCGTGCTCCCACTCGGGCGCGCATATCCCGAGGGTGGGTGCTGAGGAGGCGGGCTGGAGTTTAGCCGGCCTGCGTGGGCCCCTGCGGAGCCAGGAGAGGGCGCTCTGTCACCTTCAGCCATATCTCGCCCCCACAGTGTACCCAGCCCTGCCCACCCCGTGTGCCCGAGGGAGGAAAATGGATGCGCAAGTGGATGGATTCGTGGGCATCTTCGAGCTAAGTGCAATTTCCAGGCATCCAGGAGACAGTGGTCCCAGGAGACCCACCCACCCCTGACATTCATCCGGAACAGAGGTGGAAGGATTCACAGTCCCGTTTAGGAAATGAAGTGGTAAGTTTTTCATCAAAAGCCCAGATACTGCGGTATTCTTGCTCCATCACTCACTGATGTCTGTCTTTTACCTAGTCTATCGGAGGCAAGAACTTTAGGGTAATAGTGAGCATGGGAGTGTTGTAATCAGGGTTTGCAAGGGAATAAATTTAATACAGGGCACATAATTTATAATATGTTATAGTATTCATCCAAAAAGTCAAATGCAGAGGCATGCAAGAGATCTGTCCAGACGCTAGAGACCTGAAGAATCCAGCTGAAAGCCTGTTCCACATGGCAGTGTCCCACACAAGTCCAACTGAAGGCCTAAAGCCCAAGGCAGTATCCTCCACGAGTCCAGCCAGGGGCCGAGAGCCCACGGCGATGTCTCCTGCAAGTCTGTATCAAGGATCTGCACCGGGAAGGCCCAAGTGCTTCCACTGGTGGAAGCCATAAAGTCTGCACCAGTTGGGTAAAGGATCTGTGCCATCAGGCTGAGGGATCTGCCCTGGAGTCAGGAAGTAATGATCAAGGGGAAGACCAGAGCCCCCCTGAGGAGAACAGCAGCCATCCCCCGTGACAGCAAGGACTGGAGCTCCTCTGGTGAAGAGAACAGCCGAGTTGGTATCACAAAAACCAGCTATGGCAAGCTTCTCCAGGAAAATTAGCACTATGCACTATTCCCCTCCAGTTCTCTTTTTATGCTGTAGGTAACAATCCTCAGGTCCGTCTTTCATGCCCAAACCACACTGACTCAGTTCAGCTAGACATTCCAAGTTGACCATTAGTTAATCTGCCACAAGGGGAATTTCTGTATCCCCAGGGTTAGTAATGCAATTATTTTGTCCTATTTTTATTATAAAAAATTCAAACATACCAGAAAGTCAGACAGATTTTACAGTGACACCTGTACACCCACTGCCTGGATTCTACAATTAACACTGCACTGTTCTGTACTTAATATTTATCTGTCCCTTTTTTCATCCACCAACACATGCATCTCAACAAGCTGTAGACATCTGTCCCAGCTACTCTGGAGGTTGAGACAATAGCCACACCCCCCAATTGGGGACTGAACCTAAAGACAGCACATTGAGCTACATCCCCAGATCTTTGCTTTTTAAAAATTTTGAGACAGAGTCACAATAAGAGTTAAAATGCCCATGGTGGGGCTTTAACTTGCTATCTATCATCTTGCATCAGCCTCCCAGACAGCTGGATTATGAGTGCTACCAAAATGGAAAGTATTACAAGTTTGAAGGTGGACTGGGCAATTTAGTAAGGCATTGTCTCAGAATTTAAAAAGGAGATGTAGCTCAATGGCAGAGCTCTTGCCAAGCATGCATGAAGCCCTGGTTCCAACCTGCAGCTCAGACAAAAAAACAAACAAATAAAAAAAACCCCAAAACTTGTAGATCCTGACATTTTCTTTCCCATCCCCAGTACTTCTAACATTATCTAAAGTTCACTATTTATGGATCTTTTCTTTTGCAGTAAATTACATTATTGCATACAATGAAATGCACACATTTTAAGTATACCTACCATTAGATCAATTCTGATAAGTATGTACAGCTTGGAAGCCAAACACTAATTTAGCCAACCTATCAACCAAATATCACTAACAGATCAGAATTCCTTCAAGTCTCTGCCCAGTAAATCCCCACCCACATACCCCCACAAGAAAAGTTTTGAGTTTTTCTAAAATGTTATTTTTGCCTTTATAGAGCTCAGTTTTGCCTGTTTTGTCTCCAAAATGACAGAATGATGCAATCTCCTTTATGTAAAGCATTGTTTTTGAAGTTTATGTTATGTTTTAGTAATTTGTTTTTATTGCTGATTTTTCACTGGATATACCATCATTTTATTCACTCCTATTGATAGAAACTAAGAGTGTTAGAAATTTTGGTTATCATAAATAAAATGGTTAGAAACATTCCTGTACAGCTGTGGATGTGTTTATCTCTTGGGTAAATACCTCCGAGTGGAATTCCTGGCTCATAGGAAGGTATGTACTTAGTTTTAGAGGAAACTGCCTGACATTTTTTTCAGATTGTCTGGACTAAGCATTAATGTATAATAGTTCCAGATGCTGTAACCTTCTGTGTCAGTCATTTCAGAGCTACATACAGTGTACTTTGGTGAATATAAAGCATTATCTCATTGTGGTTTTAATTTGCATTTCCCTGATGTGTTTGTTGGCCATTTGTATATCTTGAAATATTTTACTCATTTAAAAATCTAGTCTCTATTACTGAGTTTTGGGGATTCTTTGTACCTAGGATACTAGTTCATCAGACATACATCTTAAAACTGCTTTCTACCTGTGGCTTGACTATTTTCTTAAATTTATGTCCTGACAGTTTTTAACTTTGGTGAAGCCCAATATAGTAATCTTCTGTTTGGTACACTAAGAAATCATTACCCACCCACCCCCATAGGTTTTCTGTTCTTGTAGTCAAAGTTTTCAAGGGAACAAATTTAATACAGAATACATAATGTATAGAGTTACTGCATAATAGTCACCCAAAAAGTCAAATGCAGAGTGCAAGAGATTAACTGCACACTAGAGCCCAGAGAATCCAGCCAAGGGGCTGGATCCCACAACAGTGTCCTGCACAAGTCTAGCTGAAGGCCTTAAGTCCAAGGCATGAATGAGTCCAGCCAGTGGCCTAGAGCCCAAGGCAGTGTCTGTATCAAGGATCTGCACCTGGAAGGCCCAAAGGCCAGTGGGGTTAAGGATTTGTGCCACCAGGCTTGGAGCCAGGAAGTGATGCTCACGGTGAGGATCAGAGCTCCCCTGATGAGTGCAGCAGCCATTCCCAGTGACAGTGAGACCCTAAGCTGCTCCTCCTCCAAGAACAGCCAAGTTCACATCAGGAAAACCAACTGTAGCAAGCTTCTGCAAAATCAACAGCCCCTGATCTTCCCCTCCTGTTCTCTTTTTATGCCACTGGTAACAATCCTCAGGTGGGTCTTCAATTCCCAGACCATGCTGATTCAGTTCAGCTGGGCATTACAAGTTGACCATTCGTTAATCCACCACAACCTTCTTCCTCCCAGGTTTCTTATTTGGGTCTTTGGTCCATTTAAAGTTTGTTTCTCTATGGTGTGAGATCAGAGTTGAGGTTCATTTTCTCCATGTGGATCTGCAGTTATTCCAGGGCTATTTGTTGAAAAGACAAATAGGAAAGGATTTATTTCAGGAATCTATATTTTGTTCATTAGTTCTCCACTCTTATGCTAATTCCATAGTATTTAATTCCTTGAGGCTTTATTGTAGGTCTTGAAGTCAGAAGTGCAGTCTTCCAACTTTGCTATTCTTTTTCAAGATTTCTTTGGATATAAAATCTTTGTTTCCATTAAAAAAAAACTATAGCATTGGCTTGTTCATTTCATCAGAAGGCTTGTGTGATCTTGATTTGGATTGTGTTACATCTATTTTGGCAAATACTGCCATCTTGACAATTGATAGAGATTTATCTCTCTATGTATTTAAGTCTCGCAAAGAAGTTTTTGTACAAAGATCTTGAATAACTTTTGTAAATCCATTCTATTGTGTTACTTTGATCTTATTGTAAATGGAACTTCAAAACTTTTTTGTTATATGGTATAAAAATACAAATGAGTTTTTCAAATTAACCTGAATCCTGGTACACATGTATGAGTTGTTCTGTTGTCATTTAAGTTTCTATGTAAATAATCATGGCATTAGAAATAGAATTTTTGCTTCATTCTTCTCTTTTTTTTCTTGTCTTATTGCAATATCCAGGATTTGAGTACATTATTGAATAAAGAGGTGGAAGCAGGTATCCTTGATTTAAGATTGTGTGTGTGTGTAACTTCAGTTTATCATTGTTACATATGCTGCTAACTGTGGGTTTTTCACAGAAACTCTTTACCAGGTTGTCCTTTAATTTTTATTTTTCTGAGTTTTTCTTTAAATAAAGCATGATCATCTGGACATTAGTACCTGAGATTATAGGCATGTGCCACTATCCTGGCTCCACAGCACTCTTTTTCTTGACATTTGCACATCTTTTCCAATTCATTTAACATATCTTTTGTATTGAAGGTGAATTTGTGTGTGTGTGTGTGTGTGTGTGTGTGTGTGCGTGTGTATAAGGAGATATAATTGGGTCTTTTTCTGGGGGAGAGTAAGTTACTTCTGGTAATCTCCACATTTTAACTGGATGACCAAACCAAACTCATTCAATGTAACTTTTTTATCTGTACTATTCAGTTAGGGCACTGTAATATGGTAGCAACATGTGAGCACTTGAAATGTGCGAGTATAACTAACTGTTAGTTTTATTTAACTGATGTTCAGTTTTTAGCCCTCACTGTGAAGACACAATTCAATGGTCAGCCCAAGATCTAAGTAGAGTTTCGGTAAGATACAGAATTTGGGAAGCCTCTGGCTCTCTCTTCTCTGTCATTTCCCCTTCACTCCAGAGAGGCTGTGGTTGCTCTTAACTCTCCATTCTGGTTCTTCAGGCCAATGAAACTGTAGATTTTCCACTGGAGGTTTGCTGTTCTGCATGGCGAAGACTAAAATGACTTTACCGAAGGCTAAAAGTAGTAGGAAATAAGAAGCTTACCCAGTGTGGTGCTTTTCTTCCAGAAGTTGACTCATCCCCAGTTTCTGCCTGCTTTTGGTCACTTTCAGTGTCTTTATGTAGTTAATTAAAAAAAAAAAAAAAAGTTTTCCCTAGAGCCTATAGATTTTATTTGAGAAAGAGTTGGTCCAACAGAAGCTATTTGGTTTTGTCAGAAATCTGAAATTAACTTAGTCCCCCCAAAAGAATTTTATAATATTTTTTTTTTTGAGTTATGGTCTTGCTATGTAGTTCAGGCTGGCTTTGAATTCACTATGTAACCCAGTCTTGCCTTGAACTCGCAGTGATGCTCCTGCCTCAGCCTCTGGAGAGCTGGGGTTACAGGTGTGTGCCACCATGTCCAGCTATAATTAAATTTTCAAACACATCAAAGTTGCAAGAATTTTACCGTGGCAACTTGTAAATCCACAACTAAATGTTCAATTGAATTTTCCTATACTTTATCATATATCCAGCCATCCATTTATACACCTTACAGTTCAGGCATTTCAAGGTAAACCATAGACATTAATACACTTGACCCTAAATACTTCAGCATGTGCATCATTAAATATTGTTCAACACTTTAGTTTTTGCTTTATGATGTAGAATTTATAAGTACACCAAATACATGCATTTGAAATTTATATTGATAATTTTGAAAAACCCAGCTTTGTGCTATAATTTACAGACAATAAACACTACCAATTTGGTGTATAATTCAAAGGGTTTTTTAACATGCAACCAACACCATAAACAGGATGGAAACTTTCCTATTATCCTCCAAAGTTGCCTCCTGCTGTCACTCCATTCTCCCCACTGCTATACTTTTTCTAAAAGCCACTCTGTTCTGCTTCAAGTGGAAGCCAGGGTGGCACTCTGCAGAACAAGAATTACAGACTACAGGGAGAGGCCATTGTTCTGGATTAGATCTAAAATGTCCCTCCAGAGTCTCATGTGTTCAGGGATGGGGTTTTGAAGTGACTGGATCATGGGGGCACTATATTAAATTTAAGGAAAGTTTTCCCTAGAGCTTACAGCTTTTGAGAAAGTTGGTCCGACAGAAACTATGGTTTTGCCAGAAATGTGATATTAATTTGCCCCAACATTTTATATTGAAAATTCCAAATGCATCAAAGTTGCCATCAGTGGATTGATCCATTGATAAATTCATAGCTGAATGTGCTGTGTGAGTTGGTGGAAGGTGAAGGTCACTGGGCATGTAGGGACTGGAAGGGTATATTTTTGTCCAAGGTTTCTCTTCTTTCTGCTTTCTGGTTGCCATCAGGTGGGCAGCTTTCCCCTGCCACACCCTTCTGCCATGATGTTCCTGCCTTAAAGCCAGCTGACCATGGACTGAATCCCCCCAAACCATGAACCAAATTAAACCTCAAGTTGTGGGTGTCAGGTATGAGTCTCACCAAGGAGCAAGCTAATACAATCACCCACTGCCCAATGTGTCCTAGAGAGTCAAAAAAGATGGAAAAGCAGAGCTAGGACCCTGGCTTTTCAGAAGTGTCTAAGTCTTAAATGGCCATAGCACACTCCCCATGGTAAAACCAGTCAATCCCAGCACAAAGACATCCATCGCTTGAGCTTGTTATGCCATCAGAGGAGTTCAAGAAGCTGGAGCTTCCTTTCATCATCTTGAGAGAAATGAAATCTTGGACAGGCTCACATACTCTTTGAGCCCGAATTTCTTCATTTATGAAACATTTATAAAACTGGGGTGAATGGGGCATGCTAGGCAGGCACCATGATAGACCCTCACGTATTTCTTGTTGGAAGCTATCTCATAAATAGTAAAGCTCTTGACTGTGCAATTATTTTAAATTTCCACAATGTTGTTTCTGGTAGTGAAAGGTGGTTACATAAACTTTTAAAAAACTTTTTGGAAATTTAGGTTTGCATGTCAAATTTAGACATATCAAAAACAAAACATCCCCCCAAACCCTGTTCTATTCCTTCTGCCGCATGGACAACCTTTCTCTCTCCAGGTCACTCCATGACCACTCTTGCCCAGGATCCCCTTTCACCTTTGGGGTGTCCCCGCCCAGCACACAACTCTTCCTTTTTGTTTTATACCTGCCCCAGAATGCAACTGCCCTGCTGACATTGGGTTTCCTCCCAGCCCAATCAGATCATCCCATCACATCTGTTTCCATCAGGTGCGAGAGCCAAATAAATGCCCTGTGACTCTTACCTGAATCACGTGAAGTGATCATAAAACAGAACATCTCTGCTATGCGAACGCTTCACTGTAGCTTACAAGGCACACCTAGCTGCTTCCTCCCCAAACCTACAGATCCTCGCCTTTTCTTCTCTCTTCACCAGCCATCAAATCATCTTACTCCTGGGGCTCACACTAACATGGACTCCCCAGCCCTGTCTCTGGTGACCTTTCTTCCCAGGAAGCAGCAGGCACTTAAAACCCAGTCCTTTAAAGACAGGACGTATGTGAGCTCTGGAGTCTTCAGGCTGTGCTTCTGGGAGGCTGACTCCAGAGACCTGCTACCATGGGAACAGAGCCCCTTTCCAGGGGATCCAAAGGCCTCTTGACCACCTTGAAGCAGTCAGGACTCCAATCTATTCATCTTCCAGAAACAACCCATGTTTAGTAGCCTGGCAGCAGGATCTGTGGAAGAATGCTAATTTCTAGAAGCACAGACATTATATTCTATGCTGGAGTTATCCTATTCTAAGCGTCCCAGGACTACCATTTCCAAGTACTTCTGAGCCTTTATAGAGTTGCTGCCACTGTTCAGGAACCATCTCACTTGATCCGTACAACCCCAAGAGTCAGTCCCACTTTACAGGTGAGGACAGGAAGACTCAGGCACAAAGAGACCTACCTCAGGTCTCAGGTCTGTGACTATAAAATTCTAATGAGTCCTGAGTGTTTTGCAGCTGTGTCACCTCCCAAGACACTGCCTAGGTTTCTGTTTTTATTCAGAGTGGATGAACTAGCAAACCTAGGAAAGAATAAATCTTACATTGGAACCCTGACCACATTCATAGATATGCAAATGGAGACAAAATACCCTCACTTTGTGCTGTACCCAAATGTTTTCTCCGCTTTTATTAAAAAGGACTAGTATTGACCCACTGAATGGATTTTGAGATGTACTAATGGCAATTTTATGATTCACAAAGGGTGGTGATCAAGAGTTTGAAAAAATCAGTTCAACAGTGCTCCAATTACAAGGACACATGTACTTATGCAGCTTTTCCAGAAACCTGTTTTTAAATTTCTCCACTTGGGCTGGGGGTTTAGCTCAGTGGTTCTGCTGCCTGCCTCGCAAGCACAAGGTCCCAAGTTCGATTGCCGGTGCCAAAACAAACAAACAAACAAAAACAAACAACAAGAAATTTCTCTACTTGATTTTCTTTTGCTTTTAAATAAATTGTACTAGCTTGTACAAATTACTTAAGAGGCACAAGCAGGCCTCTTTGATAAAATATTAATGCTTTACAGCTAGAGACACTTTCACTCCGGAGTAGTGAAAGTAGACACTTTCACACCAGGCATTTCCCTTCCATTTTGGAAGACGCCCCCATTCCCTCCAACCCCAGGGCAGCCCCAGGGTCTGAAATAGACACATTGGGAATGACAGGAGGTGCGTCTGCAGCCTCATGCTGAAGCTTCCAGTAATGTATTTTCTTTTCCCTGGAATGAGCAGTTGGAAGCAAGATGGGATCCTGGGACCATGGAGGGCTTGTCTCCAGGTGGAGAGAGCTTGGCTGAAAACAACACCCACATCCTGGAGAGCAGGGTTGAAACCTGGACACCGTCTTGGTTACCCTATGGATCCCCTGGCTCCAGTCCATTCAGGGACTCCTGGTAAAGTCTCTCCTCTTCCACAAGCATAGTTAACCTGGTTTCTGTTACTACTTAAAAAAAAAAAAAATCCTGACTAATGCATCCCTTAAAATGCTGACAAAATGTTGCTGAATACTCATAGACACTTCTAACTTAATAAAGTCACTTTACTGAACAAAGTGTGCAATTGTTATAATTTCTACAATTCTATTCTATAATTTCCTATGAAGCCGGGCATAGTGGCGCATGCCTGGAATCCCCGCAACTGGCAGGCTGAGGCAGGGAGATTGCCATGTGTGTGAGGCTGGCCCAGGCTGCGTAGTGAGTTCAAGGCCAGCCTGTACTGATAGCAAGACCCTGTCACAAAAAACGAAACAAAATCCCCAAGCCAACCAACCTACCTGTGAGAGAACAACAAACAAAGCACACACAAGAGCATTATCTGTGTTCTGAAGTCTGAAAGATGTGTGGCTTAGTCAGGACAGACCCAGTACCCCAGGTGAGGCACATCTCTTGTTCTTTATCAAGCCACGTGACCTCGAACCTTATTTTTCCCTCTAATAAACTGAAGATATCACTTTCCTTAGAGTATAAAGATGTACAATATATAAAAAATTGCCCATGGCTGGACTGACCCATAATAAATGCCCCAAGGAGACAGTTTCTCCTTTACCTTTTTCGTTCTGTCTCTTTATTCATGTGAATTAAAAGTGAAATTTGGATGGGGCTGGGTGGTGCACATCTGTAATCCCAGAACTCTGGGAGGCTGAGGCAGGAGGATCACAAATTTTAGCCCAGTCTAGGCCACTTTAGCACGACTAAAAAATAAATAAATAGATAGATGGATAAGGGCTAGGGATGTAGCTCAACGTGAAGGCTATGGGTTCAGATGCTTTCCACTTAATTAATTACAGTGGGGCTCTTTGGAAATGTTGCTACAAAAGGAACAGCAGACGCAGGACCAAATGACTTGGAGGTGTGAATAATAAACATCGGTCAGACTGTATTTTAATATGAACTTTGCATAGGCCTAAAAAGAAGAGAGCAATCTAGATGCAACACTTAGCATCTGCTTTGAGCCAGACTTGACCGAAACTCTGAAAAATATGGGATTCAGGCTGTACCGAGACTTGCAATGCTGTGGTCCCTGTCCGCTCATCACCTGTATCTTTGCCTTGCAGAACCCAGCACCCCATTTCATGGACCACCTCCCCCTGCCTCGCCCGCACCTCCTGTGCTGCCTATTCCTGTGACATCTGGCCTGACTCTTTATGCTCTATCCTTAGCATCCAGTGAGTCAACAGAAACAGCAGGCCTCAGCTGGAGAACTTCACAGAAAAGACCCAGTGATGCAGTTTCCAGTTCTCCATGTTCCCCCCTCAAAAGGAGCCTGTTCCACCAGCTCTGACCGGCTTGAATAATTCAGCCACTCAGCTCTGCATAGGGATGTGACAGTTAGTGGTTGATTTTATGTGCTGCCAGTTAGTTCTGTCACGCTGGCCGTGACCTGCTGTTGCAGTGGATGAAAACATACCCGGTCTTGTATCTATGGTTTCATCTTATGTACACAAAGCCTGCTCCTAGGCTCACTGCCTGGACCCTCACAGTGCAGCACAGCTCAGTGTTCAAATCCCAGCTCCACCCTTGCCAGCTGTGTGACTTTGCCAATCTTAGTTTCTCCATGTGTAAATGGAACGACCAGTACCTTCTTGAGAGGGCTATGAAGTGACTGAATGTGGACCAGCTCCTAGCACTAAGATCTTAGTACTTGCTGATTGATGCCAATACTCAGGGTCCAGTGGACGCAGGCTAGGCTCAGGGTTGGGTCCTGGTTGTATCACTGCTGGCATTTCCTGGGAGCAAATGACTGCAGCTAGCCCCTCATCTGATCTGTGTCATTTTTTGTGTGTGAATCCTATTATATAAAAGCAATGGCCTCTTAAGACAACGTACTAGTTGATAAAATCACAATAAACAATGGCAAAGTCTGTGGTACTATTTTCCTGGGTATTGCTTGAAATAAGCAGGCTATTAAATTTGAAAATTAGTTTACATCATACTGGGATCAAACCTTCATGTAACATGCAGTCACCATATAGTCAGTGGAGTTTTGGATTTAGCCTTACACTGTAATTCACCATTTTATTCCTGCTGGTCAGTGAAGTCCTGTGCAGACATCTGCCACACTTTGTCACAAGTAAGGAATATTGTCAAGTTTTATTAATGTAAATAAAGAATACCTATCTAAACCCTTTTTCAAGATTCTCAGCAGGCAGAAGCAAGCATTCCCAAGGGATTCACTTTTTATGATTCTTCAGAACAGGTTATAGCTATAATTCTTTGATAATGAGAGGAAGTCACATGTCCCAAGATTTGAATTTAAAAACATCCAGATCATTCAAAAATGGTTTCACAATGGATCAAGTAATTTTAGGTGCTGCTTCCTTAGGAAATAAACTCCGAATTTCCAAGGGAAGAAAAAGGGACAAAAATCAAATTCAAGAGTCTTATTTTAAACATACTGAGTCTGATGCATAAATCATGTTAATGGCGTCTATTAAGGAAAACCACATAACTTCTACCCCAGATTCCAGGAAAAGAAAGCTCAACCTGTGAGGTGCGGTGCAGTGTGGGTGCAAGAAAGTGAATACTTCTGAGGCAGCAGAGTCTTGGTTCCGCTGCTTGATGAGGGACCTTCTGTGATTTAACTCCCTTGAACCTTAGTTTCCTCATCTGTAAAATGGGGCTAACAATGGTGCATTCCTCAAAAGGTGATATGAAGATTAAGGGTAAAGCACAGGAATTGAAATATAAGAAGAACTCAGAAAACACGAACTATCTAACCGTTGGGAAAAAAATACAACCTCCCAAACCAATGAATGTCAAGGCTGATTTATATTACACTATGGTTAAAAACAGGCAGCTTTTCCCAGATGAGTTCATAAATAATACAAAAATCCAATCTCCCCTCCTCACCCTAAGAGGCTGGGAGCAGACCTTCCTGTGACAACTCATGAGCAATGGGGGACAAGGAGTCCTCCCGGCAGAACAGCAGGTGAATCCCTTCCGGTTGCCAGGTGTCAGACTTGACAATTCTCTGCCTTGACATTTTTTAGGTCTCTGTGACGCTCAAGCCCTCAGCATGTTCTGCTGGAATTCATTACCTCATGTGAAAAATCTCATTTAGGCTACATGTCCTTTTCCACAAAAGGATGTTAAGTAAGATTGAAAAAGAACAAGACACTGTACACATTTTTATGGGGGGGAAGGGCAGCGGTTCCTTTTGCCCACAAGTACAAAAGCTCCTGTAGATGGGTGTGGTGGCGCCCACCTTTAATCTCAGTACTCAGGAAGCAGAAGTGGAAGGGTTTTAGAGTTTGAGACCAGA
>NW_022900933.1:29995702-30041831 GCF_012274545.1 Fukomys damarensis | reverse complement strand
GGGGGGGGGGGGGGGGGAGAGAGAGAGAGAGAGAGAGAGAGAGAAAGAGAGAGAGAGAGGGAGGGAGGGAGAGAAGCCAGCCAGCTGGGCATGGTGGCACACACCTGCAATCTCAACAGTCCGCTTGGGAGGCTGAGGAAGGAGCATCTCTGTGAGTTTCAAGGCCAGTCTGGACTATACAGTGAGTTCAAGGTCAGCCTGAACTACATTTCAAAAAAACAAACAAAACAAGAAGGGAAGAGGGAAAGAAAGGCATCTTTCTTTCTCAGTCTCCTTTGTTGGTGGTTTAAAGATGGTAAAGGTGGACTCATGGTAGTTTGTTCTCATTGGTATTTAAAGCCACTGGACAGTGTCTCTGTGAGACCTCAAATGGTAGCCGATGGGAAAAAGGGACAGAAGGGGCCATCCTGCTTCCCATAGATAGGAAGAAGGGGAATGTGCTTCGGGCAGGAAGAAATAACTGCTGAACCTCAATCTGAGAATAACTGAAGTACAGTTTCTTCAAAAAAATTAATGTGCAGGTTTGATGGTGCTTTTTTTTTTTTTTTTTTTTTTTTAAGCACTCGCGATAAAAAGGACTGTGTGGACAGAAGTGCTTACTTTTTGCATACCACATGTTCTCCATACTCTTGGGGCACCATTTCCCCTGTGTCCTCGTAATGCTGCTGGGGCAACACATGGTGCTGGCCCTGCCTTCAGTGAGCCCACGCTCATGGGCAGGGGGCACCTCACTGCTGCCCCCCACTGGGTGCAAACCGAGGAGGCTTGCCCAGGGTGACCTTGAGTTCTGTGCTCAGCCTGCTTGGCCCAAAGGTGGCCTCCACAGCCCGGAGGGGTACCCTCGCAGGCATGAATGCTATCGCACTGACTGGCTGGGTCCAGAGCAGGCTGACCACTCGCAGCCATTTCAAAGATGCCCTGATGAAGGAGAGGCTTGCTGAGCACTGCTTCGAACCTGGTGCCACCACCA
Source organism: Fukomys damarensis (assembly GCF_012274545.1). Classification (NCBI taxonomy): domain Eukaryota; kingdom Metazoa; phylum Chordata; class Mammalia; order Rodentia; family Bathyergidae; genus Fukomys; species Fukomys damarensis. The sequence continues at coordinate 30,040,861 of NW_022900933.1, read as the reverse complement.
CCAAGTCCCCGGCCCCTCAAGGAGGGGAGCATCAAACCTCAGGGTCTTTGCCCAGCTGGCTGTGGGGCATCCGCTTAGGGCTGGCCCCACCGTGACAGTGGCATCAACTGCCAGCACAGGGGACCTCACTGCAGCAGGGCTCAAGTGATGAGGGCATGGACACTGGTACCTACACAGAGGCTAGGGCCAGAGAAGCCTTCGTTTTCTCACCTGTGAAATGTAGTGGTTAGACTAATTCTGTGGTTCTTATGCCTTTTTTTAAAAAAAGCAGAAAAGTATCCCCAATAATATCCTGATGGAACCCTAACATGTAAAGGGGAGCTTCTCTGCTGGAAGGTGATAGGAGCCCAGCAGCCCTGTCTCCCCAGCCAGACTCTAAGGGCTGGAGCTGCTCACCAGCCTCAGCCACTGATCCCAGGAATGTCTTTAGACTCAGGTTCTGCAGTGTGTTCAAGGCACACCCGGAAAGTGAAGAGAGGGCAGGAGCGAGACAGCAAAGCTCCTGTTTGGATGGAGGGCACCTCTGGAGATGGAGAGGGAGGAAGTACCAAGTGCAAGGTCAACCTTCAGTTCAGAACAGCTGGCACTACCGCGACAGTCTACATTGCCAGAAGAATAATTTCACATTTATATATGTACATATATTTTTAACATCGTGAAGTTTAATTGCTTTCTTCCCAAAGCATATAAAAGTGAGTTAAGAAAATAGCACTTTTTTAAAAGTAGGAGTGTCAGTAATGACCATTAAAAGTGCAACACCCGTGTTCACGAGAGCAACCTTTACAAAGAGTTTTCTAGAAGTGAAAGTAAGACTTTGAGGAAAGTGAACGTTGAGTACAAACAAGAACATTCAGGATCTGAGGCTCAACATCTTACGCTCCAATTTCACAGGGCTTCAGGGCTCTCAGGAGGGCACCCACATGTTCCCGTGTGTATCTGGTGCTTTGACATAAGGAATGTTCCAGATCCACGGCCGGTCTGGAGAGAGAACACATCACATATATATATATTTGAACAGGATCACAGGAAAATTCTTTGCCTGACGGACAAAAGCACTTGTGTACTAGATTCTCCAACCTGCAAACGATGTGTTCTGAATGAGCCCCAGCCGATACCCCTGCACACGATGTAAAGACCCACATTAGGACACAGCTGGATGAGTGCGAGCAGAGAGGCAGATGGGCTAGCAGAAGAACCCCGGAGGTGAATCCTAGCCCTGCCACAGGGCTGAGCCACACCACAGGTCACTTCAGCAAGCCGAACCCAGCTTCCTCATCTGCACTCACGTCACGGACCTGACCCAAGGAATAAATGAGACAAATCATAGCGCAGGGGAGGCACAGCATCTGCTAATGGCAAAGGTGCAGCTCACTGCAGCTATTTCTTTTTCTTTCAGGAAGCTACAGAGAGCAACAGTAATAACCGGTGCAGCTTTTGTTGTTGAAGGTTCACCACTGATGAGACGTGAAGTCTCTGTTAAATGACGCAGACCCAGGTCAAAGAAAAAGCAGCACGCCGGGGCACAGCACACTGGAGAAAGCTCTGAGGACCTGCGTCCAAATGCCACCTCCATTCCGCTCAGCACCTTCGCGAAGGCACTGGGTTTTAGCCTTGGTTCCTCCTCTATGAAACTGGAAATTACTATGTTAGCAACTGCCAGGGATTACTATGAAGCTAAATGAGAACATCTGTGCAAGTTCCTGGCAAGTTGTAGGTGTTCGATAAACAGGGATTTTTCTTCTTTTAACTGATTTTTTCCCCCCAGAAATTGAAAATAACTTCCATAAATCACTCTTGCCACGCATCACTACCGCTAGAGTCACACACCATTTCAAAAGAGCCATAACAACACGGGCAGGGTATAAATATATCACAAGGATTAAAAATAAATCCCCAACTTTGAAGGGCTGCAGTGCTTATTGTAAACTTCCACTTCCCAGGTCTAAAAGAGACGGCCAGGCTGCCCCAGCGGACTGCAGCCTCCCCTTCTGCTTTCTCCTGGAGCCTTCCCTCCCCTCCACTCCAGAGGTGAAGGCAGCTCAGTAGACAGCTTGGAAAATAATGGTCTCTGTTACACTTTCCTTGCAGCAGACCTCGCTGATTGTGCTCAATAATCTCGGAGCAATCATGCAAATAGCAGCACCCAGCAGGATGTGCAGGAAAAGGGTTCCAAAATGGCAACAAATTATCAGAACATTGTTGATCGCCTTTGGCCTTGGGAAGGCTGGCAAGCATGAAACCAAGTTCTCTTTGTTCATATAACAAGCTTGTTGCGAGTGTAGCAACTCTGCTTCCTGCGTTTGTTTCATAAGAGGTCCAGGGACTGGCAGGGTAATGGAGGAGGGCCTGACTCGAACCCCCATGCTCTTCTATTGCAAACACATCTTCTGTGTCTGGACCTCTGTTATTTACCAGTCTTACTGCTCTGTGGGGTAAAATCAGCTCTGCTATATTCCGAGGCTGAGGGAATGAAGCAGTTGATCGTGATGTTCTTCACAGTAATGCAGGATTAGGGATGCAGACATTTACTAAGCAGCAGCATCAAGATCACCACTCCATTTTTCCTTTTCCTCAAAATTATGCAATAATGACAGAGCAAGGGTCTGGTAACCGCCTGGTTGGCAAATCCCCTGTAGCTCTGCTTTATAAATGAGCAGAATGTCTGCACCACGGGCTGAGCACCCATTATGCTGGCTGACAGGTCTACCTGAACTTCTACTCCAACTACAGGAAAGCCAGAAAAACAGTCCGGGAGACAGGAGGGTGGCTGGAATTCAGCTTCTTTTTACCCCCTGCTACTGGAAATCAGCATTAAAAGTGGCTTACAGGAAACTTACTTCAAGCAACTTCCTGAATCTTCCCATGACATAGCTGGCCTTGTAGCACATTTATGCATATTTAAGGGCTAGCTAGATGCCAGGGACTTTGCTAGGTGCTGTGGTCAGAGCAGAAGAAAAGCCAGACCTGCAAGCCTCATGCAGCTTAGAGCACAGGTGAGCTGGATGCCCGGCAGATGGCGTTCTGGCCAACAGTTGTCATCATGTCTGTGGAGCGGCTCCTTAACCTGACCCACAACAGACTCACTTGTCAGAGTAAGTGCATTTCCGGGACCCAGACCAGGCTGGGGCCTGGCAGTGTGCAGTTGTATCAAATTCTAAAGATGATCTGGCTGCAGGCAGAGTTTGGGATGTAAGGCTGAAGGGGACGGGATGCTGTTGTGTTCTCCTTGGAATATAACGAAGACTGTAGAGAGGAGAGGGATGTGACCAGGTGTGCGTGGCAGCAGTGGAGAGGATGGCTTCCGGTGGGAAGCGAGAGACTGCCAAGAGGAACCAGGAGCCAGGTCTGGTGACAACTGAGGAGGCCTGGTCAAGGCCGCATCTGGAGGGCTGGGAATGGCAGCCTGCGGGGCTTCGATATCTTTGTCTCTCTGTGGCTGGATTGTACGCCTCTTACGCCTTTTTGCTAACTCCAGAACTCAGTGCTTGCAGAGGGAGCTCAGGGTAATGGTAAAGGGAAGTGGATGCTGGGGCCAGCCTGCCTGTGGGACCTGAGCAAGTTATCCCGAGGGTCCTAGGATCCTCATCTGGAATTGGGGTGGCACTGCAGTACTCATGCATGCAGCTGTGAGGGTGCCATGAAATAATTCGCGCCATATGCTCCCATTTGCCCCTGCTTCATAAATAGTGCTTAGTGAAGTGCTAACGGCTGTAAAGATCACCACCATCTCGACTCCCAGGGGCCGAGGACTGTCATTATCCTACACACTGTGGGTGCTCAGTGGTTTGTAACCATCAGATAAAATTTTAAAAATTGGTGAATTTTCTTTATCAGAAGACTTCTTGAAAAAATATTGCTCCTGTTAGCATAATGGGTTTGGTTATACACAACTTCAGGAGAGAAAACTTGGGTCTCCCTGGCTTACCAATATATAACCAAGCACCCAGACAGCGCCTGCATACATCAGGCTCTGTATGAATCTGCAGAGAGAATGGATAAACAGCAACTACTGCACAAAGTAAGAAATCCTGTGTCTGCTTCATTTCATTTGATCTTTTTTTTTTTTTTTTTTTTAATTTCATGATACCTGGGCGTAACTTTTCATGGCAGGTGTTTTTGTTTTGTTTTGCAGTAAAAGGAATTGAACCTAGGGCCTTTGCACTGAGCTATAGCCCCAGTCCTTTTTTAAACTGTTAAAGTTTGAGGCGGGGGTCACTGAATTGCTACATTGCCCAAGCTGGGACTGAACTTGTGATCCTACAGCCTCAGCCTCCTAGAACACTGGGATTACAGGTGTGTACCACTGCATCTGGCTCATGGCACATTTCTTTGCTAAGCTTTTTCTAAGGCTTTATCAATTTTATTTAATCTTTCAAAGAACCAACTATTCAAATCATTGATTTTTTATATTGTTTTCTTAGTTCCAAATGCATTAATTTCTGCTCTGATCTTTAAAATTTTCCCTGCAAAGCTTTTTCTGTAGTCTTTTGGTTTGAAAAAATATGAAACGAGATACTAGGTATGTGTTATAATGTTTTGAAAATAAATTTTTAAAAATGAAATGCTTTTAGAATGTTCTTAACCACTTGTTTTTCTACGTTTTAGTAAAATGCCTTAAAAAATGATTTTGTGAAACTCCTCTTAATATTGAGAAAGACCTGATGGTGCCCTTGAGCCATTCCCTTGAATTGCTTCTGAAGTGTCTCTGTTGGCTTTTCTTAGTCTTTTTCTCTTTCCATTCAGTGTTCCGAGCACCTCTGTCTCAGTTGAGCACTCGGGATTTGACAGGTAGTAACACTGTTAACTGGTTAAATGAATACAATAAAATTTAATTCATAAATGACTGAGTACTGTTGATTATAATGCTGTGCACAAATAAAGAACATTTCTTGCTTAAAAAAAGCACTGTTTACCAAGGTCAAGGAGAGGGAAGAGAATTCCTGGTAATTCATGTGCCAGGAACTGAGCTGGCCACTGTAAGTAGGATAATTATGAAAACCCTGAATTAGACACAGTGTTAAGCACATTATAGATATCATCTCAGTTCATTTTTTCAGCATTCCTTAAGGTAGGCACTCATATTTACTTATGCTGCAAAGAGATACAAAGGCCTGGAAAAGTAACTGCTCAAAGTTTCTTAGGACGTTGTAGAGCTCGCATGTGACCACAGCCTGGATTTAGAGCATGGTTTTCCTCTTTAAATTTTTGGTAGCAGGCAGATTGATCATGGATTCCATGAAATTCTGATCAAATCTGTATAACTTTGCTAACAGAAAAGAAATCTTCATTAACATACAACAAACTTAGCAGAGTCATAGATGCTTTGGGAAGAGAGGAAGAATGCTTTGGAACCTTACTATCAACACAAATGATCAGAGAGGTACAGAGTCACTTGTAAGGCACGATGACATACTGACAGCAGGAGAGAGGACTGGCTTGACAGAGGATCAGTGTGTTCTAAGAAACAGGTCCATGGTGGGAGGCAGGGTGGGGAAGTTGCTGGCAGTCAGGCAGTATCACGTGGGCAAGAGCAGGCCATACTGGGTGAGGCCAGCTCCCTCAAGGAAATGGAGTTTGGAGTGTTAATGGAGGGACGTCGCTAAAACTTTGCAATCAAGTTTTCCACGTTCAGATTCCCTGTTAGAAAACCTGCAGATCACAATTTTGCTGCTCATGTGGGTCTCTAGCCTCTAGGGGAGAAGACGCTGGGTACGGTGATGTAATAAGCACTTGCCATTGTAAATTATTAATGGTGTCCTAATTGCACAGCTCCTCTGTGTGGGTACGGGTGGCCTGGCTGGAGATGAGGCTGGATCACATCAAGGGCGGGGGTGGGGGTGGGGGATGGAGGGGTAGAGGAGCTGCACCTCAGCCAGCTGGCTCTGGGGTCAGGAGACCTGCTGAGGATATTCCCAGGGCTTTTCGTTTTGTTTGTCTGTTTTTCAGCTAGAGTCTCACTATGTAATTCAGACTGCTCTATAACTCACTGCATAGCCCGGGCTGGTCTTGAACTCACAGCGATCCTCCTGCCTCAGCCTCCAGAGTGCTGAGATTACAGGCATACACCACCACGCCCGGCCCCCCGCCCGGGGATTTTCTATGGTGAAACTTACTTGATCACTGACCTTAGGAAATTCAGTCTAGTGCGGCCGTTTTCAAAGTGTGGCAAGGGGACCTCACTAAGCCAGTCTTCACTGTGCTCATGGTCACATCCACGCAAGTGTGCAGAGGTGGGTGACACAGAGTACCAACAGATGGGGGGGGCTGCTGTGACAGCTCAGTGGCCTCTCATGATGCACAAAGAAGCAACTTCAGAAAACATTAAATAATCAGCACTTTACTGGCTCATTCTTCTTCTAACTTTAGGAATAATCAATCATACAATCATTACAATGGATTTATTTTATTATTTTTATTTTGGCTGTACTAGGGATTGGATGCAGGGCCTTCACACTGAGCTACATCCCAGCCTTTTTTTTTGGGATACAGGGTCTAAGTCACTAATTTACCTAGGTTGGGCTTCAGCCTGTGATCCTACTGCCTCAGCCTCCCACAGTGCTGGGAGTGTATCACTATGCCTGGCCCAAACTAATAAGTCAATAAGTAAATATTTCTTGGTTTTAATTTTTAACATAGTAAACATGTATAGATATGAAGTCTCATGTGAATAAAAGTTCTTCATGCTTCTCAATAATTTTAAGACTACGAAAGGGTTTTAAGACCAACCAGGTTGAGGGCTGCTGCTCCAGTGGCCCAGACAGACTGCTGCAAACCTGATCTTCCACAGGGTTCCACAAACCAGGCTCCCACCGAGAGACCAACAGCATCTCTTGGCTCTGTTTGCTTTTAGCACAACACCCCCACCCATGGTTCCCTACACCCGTGTCTCACCTTTACTTCCGTACACTTCTGGAGGCAGATCGTACGGCACGGGGAAGGGGGCTGCAAGCTCCTGGCTGCCGGAGAAGAATTTCTGCTTCACCTTGAAGCTGGCCAGGCCCTGCAGACACACAGAGGGAATCTATGATTGCATTTTGTTTTCTAAAAAGAACCAGAAGATCCCAAGAAACAATTATATCCTTCGGAGAGCCACAAAAAATCCAAGTGATTTCAGAGCTATTTTCAATGTTTCATAGGCAAATATATTTGTAACTCTTCCCAATTATTTTCTTTCCTAAAAATAAAAGAGGCTTACATTTCAGGAATTAAGTTTTTCAAGAGTTTAACAAAAGATATGAGGGAATCAAAAGCAACAGTTCTGGAGATTGCAACCCATTCTACTAAACACTATGTACAGGCTGGCAGGGAGGCTGTAGAATTCACTGTATAAAAATATCTTAAAATACTTTCAATATTGCTATAGTAACAGACTGCTCAGGGGTAAGAAGTAAAGTTATTCTCATGTATAATGAAAGTGCTCCAGTAGGAATATAAAAATGAAAAATTTTCAAGATCTACCACATGGAAGGTTCATTCCATGACCTCCTGAGCAGGGTGCTAATCTCTGGTGTGCACTGGGGTGGAGGTGCCCCCTACCCAGGCTGATGGCTGATGAGTGTGTGCTGCCTTTTCTTCTGCCCCAGGGCCTGCACAGTGCAGATGCTTAATACATTAGTGATGTCCCCCAGGCCTCCACACATGGGCATCTTCACGGCTTCCTTGCTTATCCTGGTACTCTGCTTTTCAGTCTATCCAACTGTATCTCATGCCTCTGCCCACTGTTCATATGCAGACCCATCCTTTGTATCTAAAGAGCTTCATACCAAACAGTGCTAACGTCCTGGGAAGGAGGAAAAGAATGAGCACTACGATTTAGTCTCTGTGGTCACGAAACCTAGGGGACTTTGGCCTTATCGCTACAGCATAGGGGGATATGGCAAGTCTCTCTGACCTTGGCCTCAGACAGTCTAAGTCCTCTCCTTTGTTCTGGTCCTGAGTCGTGTGCGTGGCTGATATTAGTGTTCATTCACTTTACCAGGCAGCTAAAAGGTCAGAGGAGCCCCACAGTCCATGGTCATCACATCTATTTCTTGTAATTTTATAACTTGCACTTTAGTAACCCCTTGTGGTCGGTGGGCTTCTTTGCTTAACCTAACCCAAGCTCAACGGGGCACTAAAATGGAAGGTGCTGACTACAACTTCCACACAGTTGAAACTGGAATACAGCACTATTGGAGTAAGAACTATGGTGAAAAGCAGCACACCCCAATGGTATCAGACATCCACCCCACCTAGTGATGCTAAGATTTCACAGAAGATGGGAAACGTGAACACAAGATAAGCTCTACTTCTAGGCTTGCCCCTAACTCCTCCTCCTGAGGCTTCCTCTTCCTGAGTAGCCCAAGATCCCATATAAACCCACACCCTTTGACCTAGGGGATCCTGGGAATTCTGGTCACTAGATACCCAAGTCTCTGATTTGTGTGACTCTACAGAATTCCTTTTTGCTTGACTGGAACTACTGTCTTGGGGGTCCCTGCTGGCACAAGTCTCGGGCAAGGGTCCAGAGGTAGGGGGATGAAGGCATGTGACATACACAAGTCCTGGTTATCTCTGTGCTCTTGGGAGTGTACAGTCTGGAGAGAAATATCAAGCAAACACATTTCTACAAGTAAAATAATCACAATTTGTAGCAAGTGCTGTGGGAACAACACTACAAGAGAACAATGGGGCTTTGGAAGCAGGATTTAGGGGTTGGGCAGAGGACAGTCAGCAGAACCCTTCCCATCAATAAACTCTGGGAAAAGAGGAGAGCTTGAAGTGGGAGTGGGGAAGAAGAATGTTCTAGGTGGAGGGAATAGCAGGGTGGCTAGGATCTTTGCATGTTACAGGAACTAAAACAGATGGTTGGTGGGACAGGTGGCTACTTATGTATTGGTCTCAATTTCCTCCTTGGTGAAAGTGGGATGGTAAAGCTCCTGGTGGTCATCATGCTGATGTTTCTAACTTCGGCACCCAGCACAAGCCCTCATGTACAGCAGGTGTGTAAGAAACACGGGACTGCAGCACCTCCCCTGCTCCGTTGGCTTCTGCATGGGAACAAATGGAATACATGGGGGAAAGTGACTCATGCATGTTAAGACCCACAAAAGGTAGAGGGTTGCAGCATTTCTAATAGAGATGCCAATTGAAATACAGTGAAAGGTGGTATGTGAAACATGCCGGACATAAAAGCCAGGCATAAAAGGAAGAATGACCTATTTCCAGTAGCAGGATAAGGAAAGGCTTTGTAGAACATAGTATTTTAGTTGGGCTTTGAAAAATTGGTATAATTTTGGTAAACAGAGTGATGGTAGGGAAGACCATCAGAAAAGAGGCCAGTAAAATCCAGGGCAGAGCTAGAAAAGCACACAGCAGGCACATCCGGGGGTGGAGGGTTAAAACACTGGAAAGGTTTCAACAGGGGGCAGCATGGACTTCTGTGGCTGGTACCTGTTAAATCAGAATCACTCCATGGCTGTGGGACTCGGGATGGCACGTGAGTGGTCTTTCTGTGGGGAATCTCAGGTCCACAAGAACCCTGAGGGCATGGTCCTGAGGAGCTGCCCCTGGATTCAAGTCCTGCCTGAAGAAAGGGATTCATCCTCTTTGCTTTATTGCTCACGCTTGCTTGGGTTGAATTTCTGTCACTTACAACCCAAAGCACCATGGGCCCTGGTGAAGGAGGTGGCCTTTATGTGAACAGTGAGAAGGTGCAGAAGGCTTCAGAAGAGCAATGTCCTGCTATGAAGGCAGATTGCAGCAGCCTGGACAGAGGTCTAGACAGGGACTCCCTAGAGCAGCCGCTCAAGAGTCCCTGCCAGATGAGGACAGAAGACAGCGAAGGGTAACAGGTGACTCAAGGACTAGTACTGCAAAAAGTGTAGACACAAGTGAGGTGACTCTGGACAAAGGGTATCCAAGGAAAGAAATAAATTGGAAAGAGATTAAAAGAAAAACATAAGGGACATGTGAGGGTAGGGAAGAGGAGGAAGTGGCTGGGAGACCAAAGACTCCTGAAGGCTTTGAGCCTGGTCACTGAAGGTCACCACAGACTCCTCCGTGCCCCCTACTTTTTCCCACTCAGCCATCAACTCCCCAGATGCAGCACTGGGTGCCTCCTTACATCTTACCTTTGACACTTTTCAGATCAGAGGAAATTCTTCATAATCTCTTATTTGCTTACTTATTTGCTTATCTCTAGCTTATTTGCTGTGGGACTCGAGGCAAGTTACTTCACCTTTCCGGGCCTTGGTTTATCAAATGAAGAGAATGATGGCATCTGATTTGTAGGGATATGTTATTTAGAACAATGATTGACATGTGACAAGTGTTCCAGGAAGTAAACTGGTATAACTGAATATTTTCCTCCTACTTAATAGAGGAGGAACCAAATCTGGAGCTTAACTAGTTATGCAGGGCCATGTAGCTAACTAAAGCAGCAAGGCTGGAAATGGGAACCCTGTCTTTTTGGTTCTTGGTCCTATGATGCTTCCACTAAGCAAACAAATGGTCTCCGATTCAGCACAAAACGGTAACAATGAAAGAAGTCCTTGCAAATCAAGAGTCAGTGCTAAGGTAGGCAGGTTGCGTCAGGATGAGCCGAAGTCTGGAAATTGTGGTAGAAGGGGCCAGAGGTGGGGAAGTGGTACCAATGTGGTGATCACTAAGTACTTTTATGGAGTTTTAGTTTAAAAAAAAAAAAGACTTTCTTCTTTTTCTCCTAGCTTAACTGTTATTTCCATCTGTATCGTGGCAGTGGAAGATTCTTCACAGCCTGGACCAGATCTTGTGCCCTACATGTTTTGACCCAGGCCTCCATTTTGTGGAATCTGACCTCAGATACAAGTGTTGAACCATCCATATCAGACAGGAAGCAATATGCTTTCTTCTTGAACGCCATTTTTGATCCAAATTCTAGGGTATTATACAAAAAAAAAAAAAAAAGTACCACTTTTCCCTTCAATCTGGATGTCAAATAATTTGAGGCTGTCTCCTAATTATCATTATTTATATATCACAGTGGTATTGCGTGGCATTTTACAAAACAGAGGAAGGCACCCTCCTAGGCACAGATACTTAAAAGACAGTGAAGACAATACATTTATAAAACACCAGGTGAGAGGGTGGACACATATCACATAGGAGAAATTGCTGGTTTTTCCCTTCGACAGCTTTGGGAGTGAAAGTGCTGGGTTATTGTTTGGTTTGGCAGCTCGACTCCATCACAGGGAGCAAGAGGGCTGCCAGGATTTCAGCTGGAGATGCTGCTTGTTTGTTGGCCACACAAGTCTGAGCAGCAACTGCGAATGGGCCAACCCTACACACAAGGCATCAGGCTTTCTGGGTAAAACAGTGACAGCCGCTGAGCCTCCCAGTAGGAGCACAGTTGATCAGAAATGGACTAAGCAACAGGGAAAGAATCACAGAAAGATGGTGGTGGCCTGTCCCCCCTGCAAGGCAGGATCTGAACCCCCATGCCCGTGTTCCTGCCCAGGCCCTGTGGGATGGTTCTCATATGCATAGGGCTGGCTGAGCGTAGTGCAGGAGGAAGAGAAACAGCAGCACCACAACATCCCGGAAGTGATGTCAAGATCCTGACTTGACGGAAAGCCTAGGAGACCTTCAAGCTTCTGCTGGGCTATGTGCTGTACATTCTGCTGCCATTGTCACTGGAAACCACAGCCTCTGCTGAGCACATGGTAGGTACCGGGCACTGTCTTAAACCCTGTATAGGTTCTACCTCTTTATTCTCATGATCCTGAGTTAGTTACTGTACTGTGGAGTAATGGAAAGTAACGGGGCCTACAGAAGTAAAATAACTTGGCTAGCAAGTGGGTCCCCGGCTCTGGTCTACCAAATTCCAAGCCCATTCTCTGTCATTGTGATTCCTATACCTCTCAGGTCCCTAAATCTTCCAACTCTGTGTCCTGGAGAGTTCCTTTTCTTGGTTTTTGGGATCACTCCATGTGTTCTCCCATGTTTTATCCACTTCCAAGTTCTTTTAGTGTCTCTGGCTGAGAAGAAGGGAAGTAGCTCAGGATGACACAATTACTAAGGGCCTGTTGCTCCCCGACCCACATTCATCAAATGACCAGAGCCCAGGCGTATGGGAGATGAAATGCTCTTGGTGGACCTTGATGTCCCACAAAGGAATCTGGATGTTCTCTTGTGGGCCCAGGGGAACCACTGAAGGGCACAGGAACACAGAACAGGGTATGTGGGCAGAAACAGCACTGAAGCAGAGTGGAAACCTGTGATGAGGATGTGAGGAGCCAGCGAGTCCAGGGGATATATATATATATATATATTTTAACCAGGGCAGAAGAGATAGGATATGAGAACTAGATGTGGAAGGGTTAGAGGCCAGGGGCCTCTCAGCTGTGTGGGAGACTGTACGACAGGGCTCAGTGAAACACTGTTGCCTAGCTGTGTACTCCTGGGAAACCTTCTGGGAGCCAAGCAGTGGGCCAGCCCCAGGAAGTGGACAGAAGTGGTGCTGGGAGAGCGAGGAGGGGCACCATTGTGGGGTAAGAGGCTGAGAATAGGCTCAGCTGTTGCTCTTGGAAGTTGTATTAATTCTTCCAGCCAGAGTCCCCATCTTAAGAAGAGCGCATATTCCTGTACTATGTGCCATCTCTGAGAACAAAAAAAACCAAAAACAGCTTAACCAGAATAGAGGAAAGAGAAAGCAGAGACTTGGAGGCTGAGGTGAAGTGGAGACTTGACTTTTTGGGGATCGGATTGCTGTACTTGGTTCTGCCACAGAAAACAGGGAATCTACCATCTCGACAGCCAATGAACCGTGGGTTCTAAAGAGGCCAAGGTGTCTCTGAGCCCTAAGAGCAGGGGCCCTTATGCTACTACTGGACATTAGCCCTCGATTCTGAGGTGGCTGTGTGCATTGTTCATGGGGGCAGGAGGAGTTCTAGCCACACTGTGTGCTACGCATTCAATAAATACCAAATGGAATGCAGTTCAGAGAGAGACTTCTGCCTCCCTAGTACACACACACAGATGCCTTAGGGCTTGATACATAGCCACTGATCTTTGAAGTCAGGGGATCTTTCCTATATTAAGATTTTCCAGAGATGTGTGCATCTAATTTAAAAGTTAAATACATAGGAAGAAACATTCCAGAGGACATTATAGCATTGGTAATATCAGACCTCAAAAGAACAGTCTTTGACTTAAATCAGCAAGTTCCTATCAGGTACTCCGTACGTGCCACGTACTACTAAGTGCTGGTCACACAGGTCAGATGTACTTTGACATTAATCTCTAAGGCTCCTGAAAGTGCCCCAATCAGAGGGAGAGCTACTGATGCTCCACATGCAAGATAGTTTGATCTTGAGAAGAAGTATTTATGGACTGATTCACTTAAAAAAAAAAAGCAGAAAGAAATGGGAACAGTCATTATTCAGTGACCAAGAACTCATCAGCTTCCAGATCAATCTCAGAGGTTTCAAGTAGCACCTTTACTATGAACGGGACAGGTTAGCTCTCCATCCACCTCAGTTTCTGGGGCCTAGGACATGTTGTCACGTGGCTGCCGGGTTGCCAGGTGACAGGCTCTGGCCGGGGCTGTGGAAAGGGGAACCGTAGGGGTCCCTCTAGGTGGCTGCCCGTGCTGTTTGAGGCTGTGCCATTCCTGACTGTAATGCTGGCCTCAGATCATTGTTCAGGACACAGTGATCGAGATGGCCGCTGGTGAAGGACGAAAGAGGCAACTCCGGGCGCTGATAGCTCAGAAATGTGGGAGGCAGAGACATGGAGTTCTGCCCAGAAGGCACAAGGGGATGGTCCTGAGAAGGGACTCTGGATGCTTTCAGGCCTGAAGGAGAACTGCCAACTCCATGGGCCCAATCTCTTTGGCAAAGATGTAACTAAAAGTATCAACAGCTCTGTCTTACTCCTATTGAAGAGGGAAAGCTAAAGAAACAATACCTTGCCTCATTTTATGACAAACTGCATTCTTGTCAGCAAACATTTTACATTTAGGATCAATAGAGAAAGCGGTAAGGCATTTTACTCAATGAATAGATAGGGGCTGGCATGGAAAGTAGACCTAAGCTTGAGACGACCCCAGAAGTGCCGAGGGCCATCCTCTGAGCTTCAGAGCCAACCGGTGGCAGCAATCAGGGAGAAGGCCTACTTTGAAGTCCCCAGAGCTGGACTGGCAACACCCTCCCGAGTCTCAGCGGTTCAGTAATTTCTTTGATTCTACGACTTTCCTCCGTATATCTTCAATAAGTTTCTTCTTTTTAATGGGCTTAAGCTGCTGTTTGTATAACAAAAACACTACAGCCCTCTCACCTTAGGTTACGCCCTCCTGGGGTGGTCACCTTGCGCCTTTGCGCCTCTCTGTACTCAGCTCCACCCGGGAGGACGCCTCTTGTCTTACTACTCCAGTACAGGGTGCTTCTCTGATGTTCACGAGCAACAGATAGGCAGGAAAGCCAAGGTTATACTTCTGAGTACTTCTGACCCTGCCTAACTTTGGCACCTTGCCCGAGTCACAAATGTAGGACAGTTCAATACGATGAGAGAATGGCTGCAGACTAGACAGTTTGTGGGTCCTCACCAGTGTTACAGAGGAAGCGGCTGTGAAGTACTTACCGTTCTGGCCTGTGCAGCTCAAGGCCAGCCAATACCCTGTGGGAGAACGTTCCATCTTCTTAATATACTCTTTTTCTAACTCTAACTTCATATACTTCACTTCACACACAGAAAAACAGAAAATAAAACTAAGCCCATACATTGAAAGGCCATCGTTTCTCTTTTAGATAGCTGATTGGCATATAAACAAAGTCCTAATTATTTATCTTTCCCCATTTCATCCTTTTCCTCTTATTTCTTATCTCGGCCTTCAGTTTTTCACATGTATAAAAAGAGAACAGAAAATATACAAACGGCTACAGAATTGGGCCAGTACTGCATTGCCTTTGATACATCTATTAAAGATTTAGATAGACAGAATCAATCTCAAATGTAACTGTGAATCTGTCTGTCAATCACCTAGTGAGCCGGTTAAAGCTTATCTCTTGAATCTGTTAGGATAATACAACAGGGTGGAATCCACTTTTTATTTTCTGATGGCCTTCATAAACAATGAAATTTCTACTTTACCTCAAGTGTGCTATAGTGGGCCTTTTTCTTTTTCCAAAAATGTAGACATAAGCGGTATAAAATCAATCTGCAGATTCTAAGTGATTATCCCTATTTTTTCCCCTCTATTATCTCCTTCTCTGGTATACACAGAGTAAATATCTGAGCTACAATTTGGCAGCTGAGAAGGCTCTAGAGGATGCAGAAGGGCAATATGTTTCTTTCCTGTTAACGTCTTCATTATCAAGGATCAGGGCAGAACAGTTACAAAAGACTAGAATTTTGCAAATCCTTACAGCAAAAGCCAAACTAGAATGACATGGAATTTTCCCACTAGTACTGGGAGATTACTCTAGCCTCAGTTTAATGCCAATCATTATAATCACAGCGCATTACCAAATACTGTTATCCTAGAGCTGTGGGCTCTTTGTGGGCTGTGATAAACTTGGAAGATCAGGAAGAGATCATGAAATCTCAGGGTTTGGGACTGTGCTCCACTGTCACTGTGGAACCTTAGGGACATCTTATCCCTGCCTAAAAGCAGCTAACCATTTACCTCCCAGGGCCTGCAGATGCTGTACACGAAAAGTCCTTCTGTAGGAAGGAAACAAAATGGGCTGAAATGTGCAAAATTCCACCCTCAACAGCCCAGTTATACAGCTTTGTAGTGAACACTTTAAGATGTAGAAGAACGGATGAAGGCTGGCAAGTGAGGGTTGGGGTGAAAGTGAGAAAAGAGCTGTTTCCTGCAGAAGGCGTAAGGACAGACCGATGAGACCTGCAAGGGCAGCTGGGAGGGAAGTTGCTCTCCAGCACCCTGCGGATGTGAATTCCTGTGTTTTGTGCGTGGGTCCAGATTCCAGCCCAAGGACAGGCACAGAGAACCCCCTAGTCTAAATCTGCTCCAGTCAAAGTGGTTCACAGTGGAGCTGTGTCATGTATGCTTATCCTATATTCAGCTACAGCCAGTGGTAATAAAGGAAGAAAGCAAGAAAAAGCACTAGCCATCTCAGTGTGGGCCATTCCCCTAAGGAGCGTGGCCCGGGATGTGTGAGGAAGTAGGACGGGAGATCCTGGGGCGACCACGCCTCTTGGTGTTGGGGGCTGGGAACAGGCCTCACCGGACCAACGTGATTCTAATGTCTAGAGCGACATGCGGCTTATACAAGCTGGTCCCCACTTGCCTGGTGACCCCTTCGTCTGGTGTTTGGCTGCAGAAAGTCTGTGCTATTCCAAAGCTGGGAGATGAGCATTTGTGCTGGCCATCTTGAGACACAGCACCGATGTGGTCCGGGGACTCAGAGGCACAGTTCACAGGTCCTTTGCTGACCCCTCAGCATTAGCGGATGCTCCAGCTTCCCTGCTTCCTGGCTTTGCTCTTGCTCTTCCCTTGCCAGGTGCCATGCTTTTCCCACTCCTCTCCTGTACCTAAGCCTTCAGACCTATCCTCCTCCCTCTGCCTCCCAGTGGAGCCCTCCAATCACACCCACCTCGATGTCCCCTGCTCGGCTCGGCCATTCCTGTCATATACCACCTTTGCTAAATCTCCACAATGTGTTTCGCACCACTTATGTATGTACCCTGATTAACTTCAGCTGTCGAGCTCTAATCGGGAATCCCACTGCACCCCTCCGCACAGCCCAGACAGAGAGTAAGAGCACAGGTAGGGGTTGAAATCCTGACCCTGCCACCTGCCGACCTGGAGGGTGTCACTGCGACTAAAAGTGCAGACCAGAAAAGTCAACTCATTTCCCATGTGGCCCAGCGGACAGTTAGAGGTGAGAACTCACAAATGCTGAAGGGAGGAAAAGGACCCCGAGCTCATAGGAGCGGATCATCAGCTGGGCGCCATTCTTCTCCAGCGCTCCCCACGCGGCCTTGGACAGATTTGCACTGAGGAGACAGGGACAGAGAGGCGACTGACTCAGTGAGGGTCATACGCTCACAGCTGAAGGACCACAGGTCAAAAAATATACAGCTGTAATCACATTTATTCAATTTCTAGCAGAGTTGCAGCATTTCTAAAAAGGGAATCTAATTCCTCCTGTGCTATAATCCTCAGGATTTATCTAATTGCTAACTTGGGACAGCTTCACCCTCATCTGCATTTTCCCTTAAGGGCAACTATTAAAATAATTATCTTTCCTTATAAATTTTTTGGGGGATCTAAAAATCCCTTTTTTCTTTTTATAACTCAAGTGTAGATAAGACTCTGGTTTTGCTGTATATAAAAGTGTTTAAGAAGGCCAGGATGTAGCTCAATAGTAGAGTACTTGCTTAGTGTGCAAGAGGACCTGGGTTCAATCTCCAATATCACCCGAAACAAACAAAAGCATTTAAGAAAAAAAGGAAAAAACAAACCTATGTTAACATCTTGTACAGTGGTATCTTAAACTTTGTATGTCCTTTTTTGCCCTCCTTTTTTGGCCAGTCAGTGCTAATTTCCACTTTCAATTGGAAGAAAGAAGTTCTAAGGGCTCTAGATTGGTAAATGTATCCAGAAAGAAACGGTGCATTTTAGAATCATGTTTTATACCAATAAGCATTTGTGGATATGACAAAAAAAAAAAAAAAAAAAAAGAAAGCGCAGCAGAAGGAAGGAGACTAGGAACAAAGTACATAAGATACATCAATTCTCACATGTAGATGCTAAAAAGCTGACATTATGTAAGTGGGGAGTAAAATAGTGGTTGCTAGAGGTTAAGAAGGAGGGGTTTGGGAAAACAGAGGGAGGTCTGATAATTGCACTAAGTACTACTGTTCTGCAGTAAAGCAGATTGACTATAGTTTAAAACAACTAATCACACATTTTATAAAGAACTAGAGGAGAAGCTGGGCATGGTGTCACACGTGTGCAGTCCCAGCACTTTGGGAGACTGAGGCACGAAGGCTGAAAGTTTGAGCCCAGTCTGGGCAACTTAGACACGTGGGGAGATCCTGTCTCAACAAAAACAAAACAAAACAAAATGAAACAAAACAAAACAAAAAATGTGAAAAAGGGGTTGGGATGTGGCTCAGTGAGAAAGCTGTGGGTTCGATCCCCAATACTGGGGTGGAGGGTGGGGGTACACACTCAGGATGCTCGGGAGCAGAGACTCTCAGTCCCTGGCATTGTTTGAGACTTTTTTTTTTCCCCCTGAAAATGCAGAAGAGTCTCATCTATTGCTTAATTAACATAAACTCACCATAAGCCATTTTTCCCCCCAGTTAGGCTTATCCTAATTGTATTCCATTTTTTAAAAAGTATAGTAAAATATCAGCCATTTGGAGCCTTTAGCCTGGCTTCAAGAGACTTTCAAGGTTCACTGACAGGAGGCCGCGGATTTAGCTTAGTGGTTCTGCCGCCCACCTCACACGTGCAAGACCTGAGTTCAATCACCACCACCAAAATAAATAAATAAACAAATAAAAAGCTTCACTGACAGGTGCATCAACTTCCTTTCTGGATGGTGTCGGCACTGCTGGAACAGCAAACTCAAACCAAAGTAGGCATCAAGTGAGATGCAAAGAATGATCTCTGTTGAGGGCTCCACAGGATGGAGTGTGGAAACAGCTGGGAAAGCTCTTGAAGCCATTATGCTAATTTTAAAAAACAGTGCACTAGGGAAACAGGAAAGAGGAGAAGAAAGGGACAAGAAAAAAAAAGTGAAAATAGAAGAAAAAATGGAAACAAAGCTTTTGTACATAGGGAGGGGAGGAATGGGGGAGAAAAAGAGGTGGAAAGTATTGTCCCTATGATGAATGTTATCATTAGGTATGTCTAAAACATACCGGGAGATATTTTGCTTTAAAAAACAAAAACTGCATTATGGACCCTCCTGCCTTCCTTACTGGACCACAGCGAGGATAGGGAGCCTATTTATGATGCATAGGGACCATAATCATGAATGTTGCTGTTACTGCCTGGGTGCCATAGCGATGGGAAATGCAGAGGAAGTGAGACACTTATGATAAAGTGGTATTATTACTTGAGGGAAAAATATTTTCTTTAAATAAAAGTTCACAGGGCCAGGTGTGGTGGGGCATGCCTGTAATCCCAGCATCTGGGAGGCTGAGGCAGAAGGATCACCTCAAACTCAAGGCCAGCCTGAACTACAAAGGAAGACCTTGTCCCCATCCAAACTAACAAACAAGTCCAACAAGGCTGTTTGTTTTTAGGTTTCTTACCTATTAGACTTAAAAGGTGACCTCCTAGGCTAAGACATAGGCCTAACAGCAAAACTACCCAGTGAGTGTGAAGTCCAAGTAGTCTCCCTATGAGTTTCTCTCACTGTGGGGGACCCTCGTGACTGTTAGCACCACGACACTCAGGCTGGAGGTACCTTCTGCAGGGCCTGTGCTCATCCTTCCCTCACAGGATGTAATTCTTCCACACTCCACAGTAAAGATCAGCGGAGCCCATGGGGACTCCTTTGCAGGTAGTTTCCTCCAACTCCTCCTTTGGATCTGGCTTCTAACAGAATTCCAAGTATCTGGAACCTTAAAAACTCTAGGCTGAATACCGAGACTGAAAGCAACTCATAGGTTGTCTAGGTGATAAATCAGCATCCCTTGAAATATCATCTGTAATAATTTTTTATTTTCTGAGTAATACTGTGACTCACTGGCACCTGGGGCTGCCAGGAAGATGTGATACACATTCCAAACTGACACTGCCCGCTCCGGGTGTGGGTGGCAAATGGACAGTGATCTTCCTGTACAGCAAATGCTCTGATGTCTTTCACAAAGTACAGTGACACCACAGGGCAGCTTACAAAGTTCTGCTGCTGCTCAAACTCCAGAGGAGCTCTAGCTTCTCTTCTCCATTCGGGATCCACCTACATCGAGAGCTTATTCCCCATGCTATCGCCTGCCCTTGTCCTTCCCTCAGTCTTCTGTCTCCTTCTGGACCAGCCGCTTTGTGCCCCAGTGACCGTCAACCGTCGCTGGATGTTAAATGGTGGCCTCATCACTAAAGGTGGGGGAAACTTCATTTACCTTGATACTTTGAGGTATGGAACTTCTGTGAAAGATGGAGAATTCTAGAGGGTGGCATTCTGGATGACCCACGTTCTACAGTCTGCCTGAAACTCTGCCTAAGCAACTAATGAAGTGATAATAAAACAGGCTTTCGGCGGACAGAGATGTGCCAGTGAGGGCTCAGTCAGAGAAGCAGCACTAAGCTGTTAGATAAAATATGTATGTATGTATATTTGTATTTTATTTTTTGTTTTGTTTTGTT
Organism: Fukomys damarensis; assembly: GCF_012274545.1. Classification (NCBI taxonomy): domain Eukaryota; kingdom Metazoa; phylum Chordata; class Mammalia; order Rodentia; family Bathyergidae; genus Fukomys; species Fukomys damarensis. The sequence goes on along the minus strand of NW_022900933.1, from coordinate 30,020,553 downwards.
TTTCAGTACCAGGGATCGAACTCAGCACCTTGCTCTTGTGAGGCAGACGGTGGAACCACGAGCTACATCCCTGGCCCTATATATCTGTATTTTACAGGAATGTGACATTATACAATGGTGGGAGCTGGTTACAGTCTTCAGGAGACCATTACCTTTGTCCTGATGCTGGAACTAGAGTTCTACAAGGCAGGAAGAAGCCAGAGTAAGAACCACTATGTGGGAAGCAACACGAGCTGAAGCCCATGAGGACGGAAGCCACTGTCAGCAAGTGCTGCCTCTGACTTTGGGAGTTGAGTGTCTTTCAGAAGGAACCCACCCCTTCATCACGGAGCTAAATATATATGCACATGTGGTGATGGCCAGGAGTCAGAGAAGCTGAAGGGGGATTGGGGAGGGTGGAAGGTCCAGCTGTTGCCTCATGCCAGCAGGGTGAGCTAGCACAGTGATGGGTGTGTGGGTACACACACTCAAACAGCAGCTGTCTCATATTTGTCCTCTAAATATCCCATCAGAATCTCTCTTGGAGCCCTCTCTAATCATAAGCATACGAAGAAGGGCAGTCTGGGAAAGGCAGGTTGACCCATTACCAAGTGTATGGACTGTTTGCATCTGCATGATGAAATCTAATTCCCAGTGTGACGATATCAGGGGGTGATTAGGTTGCGAGAGTAGAGCCCTCATGAATGAGATTCGTGACTCCAAAGAGCTGCCTTGCCCTCTTTCTATCATGTGAGATCACAACAAGGAGTCAGCAGTCTGGAAGAAGCTCTCAGTAGAACCCAACCAGGCAGCACCCTGACCATGAACTTCTAGTCTCCAGAACTGTGAGAAATAAATGCCTGCTGTATACGAGCTGCTCAGTCTATGGTACTTGGTATAGCAGTCCAGATTGAAGAGGATACCAAGCCTCCATAGCTAAGCTAATGTTCAGCTGTTTAATTAAACAGTTTAAAGGGCCCTTGCATATAAGGAGTATGGGTGGTGATAGATTATTCTGCCATCGCTCTTTAGATATGGCTGATAAATACAAGTTTGCTCCCAGCCCACTATATGAAAATGTGGTACCAGAGTGTAAATTTTGAAGAGCACATTTAATGATGCATAGCAAAAAACTTCCCTAGGAAATCTCAGGGAGATGTAGAGATGCCATGTAAGGTACATGGAGAAGACAGGAAGGCAAAGGCTGAAGAGCCCTGGGCTCTGATCAGAAGTACAGGGTTTTGTCCCCACTTTCTTACCAACTGTGGCTTCCTCTGCTACACCTCTTCTTCCTGGGCTCTAGATTCCTGTCTAGCTTAAAGAGAATTAGACTGAGACCAAAAGCCCCTTCCAAGACAAGAGTCTATGAGACCAGAGACTCAGTCCACATCTAAGTGGAGTGCTCTCCTCGACTCCAAAGAGAAAATCCCTGGCTTCCACTGGGCACTCCTGAGGAGTGCTTATCTGAATGTTCCTGATAACATGCTGGGGAAACAGCTGGAGCTACACGATGATTTCGGTGCCAAACCTTGCTTTCTGCATCTTTAGCTTTTTTTTTTTTTTAAATCTAGGTCTATCATATATCTGAAATTAATTTTGTTCAACTAATGTTCCCAATTTTTTAATTTTATGCACGTATATCCAACTGCATTGGTGCTACCTGTGAAAAGAACATCCTTTGTTAACTGAGCTACATTGCTGCCCTTGTTGAAAACCTGTATTTGTGTCTATTTCTGTATTCTTCTGTTCTATTGATGGTTTTGTGTATTTTTATGTCAGCATCACAGACTTACTGTGTTTTTATGGTGACTGTGAAATCAAGCACTGTAAGGCCTTGTTCTTTGCAACTGTCGTGGCCTTTGCATACCCCCATAAAATTTGGAAATCTGCTTGTTCTACCAAGTTGTCTTGCCCATTCTAAATCCTTGGCATTTCCAAATCCATTTTAAATCAACTTGATTTTTACCACAGTTCACAATGGGATTTTGATTGAGACTAGTGATATCTGGCAATGAATTTGGAAGCAAGTGATATATAATACCTTTATGGATATATCTTCCAATCCATAAACATATCTTTACATTTAATTTCTTTCAGCAGTGTTTTATGTGCAATTACCAATGTAGGAGTCTTACATACCCTTTATTAAAATTATTTGTAGGTGTCTGATTCTATTTACTGACACTGTATTTAAATTCTTTGGCTTTCTGCAAGTGTGTCTATCAGCTGCAAGTATAGTTTTACTTCTTCCTTTATAATCTTTGCTTTTTATCTTTCTTGTTTTATTGCACTGTCTGTAACCTCCAGTGTTACAGACTATAAAGAATCCGATTTAATAGACAATCTTATATATGATTCCACTACAACTTCTCCATGACACTATCCTGAAATCTAAAGTCATCGAAAACCTCCACACTGTTATATCCAGTGGAAAATTCTTTGATCTCACATTTTTTCAATCTCTTAGTCACATGTGGCACTGACTACCATTGCCATCTATACCTGGCTTAATTGAAATGTAATATTTTAAATTTCTCTACACTTTGGCTCTTTTTTTTTTTTTCTACTTTCAACCTCTCTGGCTACTCCTTTTCTTCTACCTGACCTCTCAGTACTGGAATGCCAGGAATCTGTCCTACTTCATATCAAGATATTAATAAAGACACTGTTTCCAGGCTTCTGAAGAGACCAGCAGGAAAAACAAACAAACAAAACAAAAAACCAAAAAACCTATCTGGAGGTACAGAGGTCCCTTATAAACCAGATTTTAAAACATGAGAAAATAATCTAAATTTATGAGTAAGAGACAACCAAACAAAGGATTAGACTTCCAAGATGATTGGTCAATTAGTTGGTAATATAAAAATAACTATATGCAAATGATTTGTAAGTAAAAGAAATAAAACAAGTGGAAAAGACAAATATGATAATAACAGCTAGTACACAGTTCCTACTACTGTACTTGCCAGTTGTCAGACCTCCACCATCTGCCATCCTGCAGGTCTTCACACTGAGCTACACCCACAGCCCTTTTTTATTTTTGAGACAGGCTAAACTCAAACTTGTGACCTGCCTGTCTCAGCTTTCCAGAATGCTGGGATTACAAATGTGTGCCACCATGCCTGGTTTATTATTTTTTGTCTGAGACATGGTCTTGATATATAGTCCTTAGCTGGCCTTGAAGTCACAACAGACCTCTTGCCTCGGCCTCCCGAATGCTGGGATTACAGGCGTGTGTCACTGTGCTCTTTCTACATATTCTATTTACATATACTTTTTACTCTATTTACATACTCTTTTACATATTCCAACTCTATTAACCCTCCTTCTAAACAATTAGAATTGTTACAACCTATTATGATCATCCTCATATGAAGGTGAGAAAACTGAAAAGTGACTTCCTAAGGCATCATAGCTAGTAAACACCAGCAAGAATTTGAACTCAGGCAGCTGGACACTGATCTAAGCTCTAAACTATAAAGCATTTATTTAAGGAGGTATAAGATTGAGAAATAAAGTCACAGAAATTTTAAAAAAAACACTGAAGAATAAAATAGTCACATCTGAAAGCATGACGAAAGGGAAGATCTGAAGAAGCAAGGAGGAATGCAACTTGAAAGGCAGAGACGGGAAATAACATGTTAGAAGAGAGGGTCTAATAAGCATCTGATAATTATTATTAAAGCAAAGTAAAAAGGATGAGAGTTAATATGCTAAGAAGTAATGGCCAATCATTGTAGGGAACTGTTGATAAACCGGATCCTCAAATTGAAGAAGTACAACAAATCCTTCGACTAAATAAACATAAACCCATACCAAAGTATCCACTGCAGTTATACTGCAGAATCCCAAAGACAAAAGACGAATCTTAAAAGGCACCAGAGAGAAAAACAGATGTCCCGTACAGGAACAATTAGGTATCAACTTCTCAACAGCAAGAACAGAACTCAAAAGCCTAGCAGGGGGTACTCTTTGGAGAACTGGGAGAAAAATTATTATTATCAACAGAATTTAAAATCCACTTCATTTATCACTCAGAAATGAGGGCAAAACTAAAGGCAGTTTTAGAATCACAAATCAAAAAACTTAGTGCGAAAAGAAGGCTATAACAAGACAACTATAGTGGGTACCTTTTTCAGAAAATCAAACTCAATCGAACAGACAAGGCTACCAGGAAAACACTGGAGCAAAAAAGTAGGAAATTTGTAATTGTACTCAAGAACTGATTGCACAAATAACAATAATGACTAGTTTGAAAGCCTAAAAAAAAAAAGATACTGCAGCATAAGAACTTTGTAGAAAAGGGGTAATTGGGATTAGAAGTCTACATTTCTTTATTGTTTGGGAAGGAAGAAAAAACAGTGATTACATTCTTAAACAATAAAATTTTAAAATTAACAGAAGGAAGTTGAAGGATGAGAATGTAATGAATCAACAGAAGGGAGAAAAAGGAGAGGCAAAGAAAGAATAACATGGAGATTAAAAAGTACAACATAAAACAGAATATTAAAAATATAGTAATACTGACACTGAACTCAAATGCATTAAAGTTTCTTACAAGATAAGAGATTAGATTTACAAGATATACCTAAAAGACAAAGAAACAAAAACAGAAGACATGGGCTTCTTAGAGACAACACCAAAAAAGCATGACCCATGAAAGAAAAAATTAGTGAGTTGGGTTTCACTAAAAATTTTGTGAATGAAACTGTTATGAGGATGAAAAGACAAAGCCTTGGAGAAAACCTTTCTAAAACCCAGTCCTGAAGAATGACTGGTATCTAAAATACGTAAAGAACTCTTAAAACTTTACAAAATCAAATAATCTGCTTAAAGAACAGGCAAAGGATCTGATAAGATATCTCATAGAAGGAGACATGGCAACGACTCCCTGTCACACAGACAGCAGAACACTCAGAACACAGCACGGCCCAATATCGAATGCTGGGGGACATGGAGCTGATGGCTCTCACTTGCTGCTGGTAAAAGTGCAAAATGACACAACTGCTTTGGAAGGCAGGTGGGCAGTTTCTAGGCACTAACCGCTCTTAATGATCCAGCCTTTGGGTTGGACCTAAAAGAATCCAAAATGGAAAGAAAACTGACACAGTGAAAAAGTACTTGCAACTTATATGGCAATGTAACAAAAATATATAAACTATATGCAGCTATTAAAATTTAACAAGCTATTTGAATTGGAAAAAAAATAACCATTAGGCAAATAAAAGACTGGGTAAAAGATGCTAATTTTGAATCCTTAGAAGAAATGAAAATGATCCTTCAGCGAGAAAAAACTGAAAATCTGGAGCCTTTTCAAGGAAACCTGTGCTGAGCTGCTGCTTGCTCTCTGAGTCTAACGGTCATTCCGGCCCTCACGGGGCCAATGTCAGGGACAGGGTATCCATGCAGCACCACACTGGACAGCCCCATAAGGTTCGACCAGGCTGCGAATGTCGATGCAGCCATGGTAGAGAAACCTGGCCTGGTCCTCTGTGGCAGCCCCTCCGCATTTGTCTCTTGGCTCATCTAGTCCTCCCCACTCTGCACCCTCTGCCCTTGGTTCACTCTCTTGTCTTCTCTTCCTGGAAGGCTTTTGCCCCTCCCAGCTGCAACCACTTCCTGGACCAGGAGGACTCTCAGACGCCTCCAGTTTCAACCTACTATCACATTTCAACTGGCTTCTCCAACCATGAGGAGGGTTTTTTCTGTTTGTTTTTACCATCACCCCAGACCCAATGATGCCCAAATGGAATTTCTCGGCACACCTTCCCCTCTGAAAACCAGTTCTCTCTTAAATTCCCTTCTTGGCCCAGGTTCATTCGCTCAGGCATGAAAATCTCAGGTATTTTGGACTCATCTGCTCCATAGGGAACCATACATAGCCAGTTACCCATGTCACATGCTCTTTTCCGAAAGCACCCCACAGCTCAGGCCCTTTTTACCCTAGTTCGTGGATCCAGATGGACTGCCCTGTCTCAGATTTCTCATATTGTATCTTGTTCTGGTCGTTCTCAGGAAGCACCAATGAGTCCTTCTACTTATGTGCCATAACTCGGCAATTAAGTCCTGACATAAGCGACTTATTTTATGCTTTTCAGTTTTGTTTCCCATTATGCCTCTTCATGACTCCTCCACTTTTAACTGAATTGATTTACTGACTACCTCCAGGCATGTCCTGTTTACCACTGCCCCCACATTTTGCAAACATCATTTCTTTGTCCAGAATGCCTTCTCCCCTACCCACCCCTGTAGATGCCCGAGCCTTTTCCTCCCCCACAATCCCTTCTCTTTCAAGAAGCTGTCTGCGGCTATTCCAGCCCCCAGATCTCTCCTAACACTGAACCCTGTAGATGTTAGGCTGACAAGAAGCATCAAATTAATTCAACAAAAGGGTTGACATGCATGGTTTAGAAGATAAATTTATTAAGACTTTTGTGCATTTTGGCTAGGGAATTTTAAATCAAAACTTAGATTAAAAAGTTTAATTACTGACAATTAAGCACAAAATGGCAGGGCATAAGCTGGGCGTGGTGGCGTACACCTGTAATCCCAGCACTCGGGAGGCTGAGGCAGGAGGATTGCTGTGAGTTCGAGACCACCCTGGGCTACATAATGAGTTCCAGGTCAGTCTCAACTACATAGTGAGACTCTGTTTCAAAAACACAAAACAAAAAGGCAGGGCATAGTGCACATATCACATATGTGAAATCCCTACTGGAGAGGCTGAAGTGGGAATATTGAAAGTTTGAGGCCAGCCTGAACAACTTAGTGAGACCTTGTCTCAAAATAAGAAAAGAAAAGAAAAGAAAAAAAGTCAGGATGATCAGCTCAGAGTTCAAGGCCATCCTGGGCTACACCATGAGTTCAAAGCCAGCCTGAACTACATAGTGAGGTCCTGACTCAGAAAACAAAAACAAAAACAAATAAAGAAAATGTAGGCATGGCAGGACAGTGGGTAGGGGGAGAATTTGAACTGACATGCACTTCAATTATAGTAACTTGCTGATCTGTGGGTTCCTTATCTGTGAAGTATGGCAGTGAGAGATCCTGCCATAAAGTTAATGGAAGGATTATGTGTCAGATAAGGCGTGTAAAGTCCTTGGCACATAAGTGATTTATAACAAAAACAAGCTATCGGTATTGTGAATACTTTGCTGAGTTTATGGGAAACGACTCTTGGCCTTTTTCTGGTGCAACTCATACTCTGGAAGGCAGGTCCTCCCCAGTCTCCTAATCCTACAGTTTTGGTGTAAATGGCTCTCAAAATCATTTCACAGGTGGTCCACTCATTTCCTGGTATGAATCCCCAAGGAAGATGGATTCCTTTTACAAAATTCAACTGTGTGTGTGTGCATGCACACGTGTTTGTGTGTGTGCAGTGTGTATATGTGTGATGTGTGGTATTGGAGACTAAACCCAGAGCCTTTGCACTGAGCTACGTGTCTAGCCCTTTTCATTTTTTATTCTGAGACAGGGTTTTACAAAGTTGCTAAGTTACCAAAGCTGGTCTCAAACTTGCTATCCTGCCTCAGCCTCCTGAGTAGCTGGGATTGTAGGTGTGTACCACTGCTTCTGATGTCTCTTAACTTTTTTTTTTTTTTGGTATCAGGGATTGAACTCAGGACCTTGCACTTGCCAGGCAGGCACTGTGCTGCAAGCTAAATCCCCAGCCCTCTTCACTTTTAATATAGGTGCTATCGATACAGATATATGCTTCCTTGCAATATTTGTTACATATGGTGATAAAGTACCAGGATTGCAACAGGATGATCCAAATCAAATCAGCCCTGCAGATGCTGAACTGTTTTGTGAGACGGAGTTCCAGAGGGGATGTGCCCCATCAGCTGTGTTAAACGGATTCATCTATCCCTGATCCCACAAATGGGATTATAAGGATTTTAGAAGCCATTGCATCAGCATTGAAGATCTCAAATGACAAAAATTACTGTCAAGCAGGATCAAAACTGTTCTTCAAAGTTCAGGTCAGAATTGATTTTAGAATATTATATCAAATAATGTCACTGTGTACTTAATAGTTCCTAATATGACAAATTCTGTTGTTTGTGTTCAACTGCAGTGTTCCATTATTTTGTACACCTCCTAGGGTAGAAAAGCAATACACACAAAACTTGAAAAGAACAACTTACAAGATTTGGGTTTGGGTTCAGCTAGTTCTGTTACCTTGCAGTCCCATAATCTGGTCACCAATCTCTTCACCTACAATATGGATTAAACAACATCTTTCATTGCACTGAATGGAGAGTGAATGAGATAATCTAGTTCTGTGATGGTGAACTTATAGCACTCATGCCGCTCTGTCAGCATGTGAGCCAAGTCACCCTGTTCTTTTTCTAAACTAAAACTGCAGTATTCAAATTTAATTGCAGTGTTGGCACTTTGTGATAAATAAGTGGGTTTTGGGCCTTTGTCTCTAAGAGGCTCGCCATCACTGACCTAGGTGAAAGTGCTTAGTAAGTTACAAAATACAACACAACAGTAAGGTTTGGGAGATATTAATACTGTTAAACGAAATGCTGGTTAGAATGAGCCCTGGAAGATAATCTTTTATCATGGTTTAATAAAAATCTTTTTTGAACCTGGTGAACCTTTGCTCCAAGGAAGTATTTAAAGCAATTGAAAGGTAAGTATTTCCTGGTGAACCAAAGAACTGCTTATCATTGTCCACTGTTGTGGTGGATCAAGAAAGAAGTTTCTAGAACTTGCAGGGCTCCAGGAAACACATCACGAACACCACATATTTAGGCCAACCCCTGGCTGGACAGGGGAAACAGGCATGGAGAATGGTAGCAACTTTCCATACGTGGGAACATGGCTGTCGACAGTGGGTTGTTTGCACTGGGCCAATGGATGGCCAGTGTTTGGTCAGTTTACCTCAGAGACCCCGGAAAGCTTTCTGAAGAACATTCCTCTCTTGGAGCCCTGAAGTGTGTGAAGGATGGTGCTTTGGCTTTGTTTTCCTGAGTTCCACAGTGGTGTAGCTTGCTGGGAACCATTCTTGTAGTTTTGGAGCTAACCAGTGAATAGCACCAAGTATGAGAGCTACTGAGCAAATGGAAGGGTTCCACCAACACCTTTCGAGACAGCTACAGGAACGGTTCTCCTTGGGCTAGTGAACACCTCACAATACCTCATGATGTCAGTAACTCTCCTAGAGAACGGTACTCGTGACCTCATAGGCAACCTACTTCCTTGGCCTGTCACGGTGCCCTCCTGCCTTCCCTCCACCGCCCCTGTAGGCACCATGCTTGAAGGTCTGCATCAGTCTTAGGAGGGCTTCCTGCTTCCTTGTTCTGTTACCTCTAATCTGTCTGTAAAGGAGTCCCAGAGAGAGAATGAGACTTGGGGAAAATAAGATCTGGATTTAAGCTCCACTTCAACCATTTACTGGATGAGCAGCTTGAACTCTGTGTCCATTTCTAGCTTTGTAAAACAGCTATAATAATACTGGCACCATTATCTCAGAAAGCACATGGAAGCATGATTCCAAAAACAAAACAATATTCCAAATATAAAGACCTGAACGATAGATAGCATCATAATGTTACTAGAATACTGTTGATCATCCCACTCCCTTGTTCAAAACCTTCAGCAATCTCTAATTAGGAAGTCTACAATCTTTTGCCTGCTGCCAAACCCAGTTCCATCCACTTGTTGAGCTTCTTTCCCATCCTTCCCTATGGAAGCTCCGTGACAGCTCAGTGATCCCTCCAACCCAACACTTTTTCCTTGTCTCAAGAACTTCAAAGTCATAATTTCTTCTCCCTAATGTGCTCAGTGAGATCTACTGTGTTACTCAGCTCTCATCCCTGTAACAAAATCCTGCAGATAAACAACTTAGAAAGAGAGATGGTTCAATGTGCCTCACAATTTGGGGGGTTCTGACCCATTATCTGCATCCTGTGGCTTTGGGCTTGTGGTGGGACAGCACATTATGGCAAGGAGTCAGTGACAGAGCAAAATGCTCACCTGATGGCCAGGGAGCAAAAGGGAAAGAGGAAGGCACTGGGGTTCCACAATCCCCTTCAGGGTGTAACTCCAATGACTTAAGTACTTTCTACAAGGTCATATCTCTCAAAGGTTTCAGCCCCTCCCAATAGGCCACTCTGGAGACCAAGCCTTTAACACATGGGATGTGGAGCACATTCATCCAAATCATACTACCTAGGCATCACATACCCCTCTGTCAAGCAAACAAGGTACCACTTTGCAGTTTTGCCTAGTTCTTCCATGAATAAGTGATCGATTGCTCTCTTCTCTAAACCCCTCCTGCTTATCAGTAAGTAATTCCATGGATGCCCTTAACCACTATAACAAACATTCCCCCGAACACACTCTAACATCTAAGCACACAGTGATCAGTCAGTCAGCAGATCTAGCTATCAATATTACAAAGCCCACAGGCTCAGCATGATGTCTTGAATAGGTATTTACAAAGGGCAGAACAAATGAGTAAAAGACTGAATGATGACAGGAGATGAGACTTAAAAGCAACGTGGGATAAGAGAAACAGACTGATGACTCAGGCTCTAGGCGGCACTTACTGCTATGTGATATGGCTGAGCTTGGTGTGAACAGACTGGATGGGCAGAGCTAGAGGTGTCAGGTACCCAAGAACTTTTGTCAGTTGCTTAGATATTGACTACATCTGGGAACTGATGACCACAATGAGGAAATGTTTTAAGAAAGCACTGAGGATTTAGGCACTGTACCCCAACAATGCCTGGTACAGAATAAGCATACAAAAGCTGAGAAAAAGACTGCTATTATTCATTTTTGGCCACACAGTCATCTGAGCTTGCTCAGGAGTGGCCACAACTGCCAGCAATGGCAACAACTAAAAATCTTTACAGGATGGGGGGTGATGCTATGGGAAAGTGGAGGGAGAAGTCAGGGATTTCTGGGTAGAAGGCCAAGAGAGATCAGAAGGCCTGGCCCAGGAGCCGCATGGGGCATTGGCAGAGTTTTTAAACCACATGTCCTCCCCAGGGCCTTAGTGAGTAGTGCCAAACACAAAAGAGAGGGACAATAGGGTTATATCAACTAGAATGCCAATTCCTTGAGGGCAGGGAGCACATCTGTCTTGCTTATCATCCATACCCAAAGCCCAGGCAAGAAATCTTCATGCCAGACTACCTGAATTTGAATCTTAGCTCTCACCACTGGATCCCTTGGGTGTGTACTACTTATGCTGTCTGTGCCTTAGTTTTCACATTCCTAAAAGAGGGATAACACTAGAATGTCCTAAATGAGAGGATTAAGTGAGAAGGAAAAAGGGCTTAGCCAGCATACACTAAGCATACACAGGTGTCCTCTGGAGGCTGGTTCCTTCACATTCTAAGCCATAGGTACATCTCATGGCTAGTGATGTTTCTGTACAGAGGTCTTGCTAGCCTTAGGTCAGGGGTCTCAGGCTTTTCCCCTTCAGTGATGAACGTGTTCACATGCATGTGGGAAGGGGCTTGATTTGTCTTTGGTTAGCTTGCATCCACCAAATGCAAGGAAGTGAGGGTGGTGAATGACCCTGAATCATTTTCAATGTACAAGGAAATTATTTGTAGACTGTAGACTGATAACCATTATTTGTAACAAAGCGCATGAGGCACTCCAATGAATTCTAATACATTGGGGCTGTGATGCCAGGCAACCAAGTCTACCCAATAATATCTACAAGTGTGTGTGTGTGTGTGTGCGTGTGTGTGCGTGTGTGTGTGTGTGAGATCTAATTTGATTTTCACCAAAAAACTAGACAAAAGAAAAGAAAAAAAAAAAGACTTTCAGAATAAAGAAACTGACATTAAAGAAGAATTGCACGGTGATATTGAAAAGCAGAGGAGGGGAGGAAATCTTTCATATTTCTTCAAAAAGCCACAACGATTTTATAGTCAAGCACTTGTCTCATTTTCTCCAAAAGTGGCAGCACCAACATTTCTGCTCATCCCTAACTATCCTGCATTGCCTGTCTGTTGCTAGGCAACCATAATGGCACTCCAGCAGGTGTTAGAGCTACCCTTGCATCCCATCTTCCACAATGCACAGTCTACAATTGTTCTCACTGGATCTGCCAACTACATCTAGGCGCTGTCTTCTCAGTCAAGGGTTCTTCTTAAAGCTCATCTTCCTAACCACTTGGCCCTGTGGTAAAATTTATAGGCTGTATTTGTCATCATGTCCCCCAAATTTCCATAACAACAGGCTGCTCATCAAACATGGCATGATTTTATGACAGCATTAAAACAGATGGAAGGAAAATCTTATTAAAACCATAAATAACTTGCCACCAAAGCAAAGAGCCAAACAAAAGAGAAAATTGCCTGCTATATAACACTTTACAAAGTGTTAAGTCTCTTTGAACACATAGCTGGTTGAACAAACTTGTCTTAAATGAACAGAATAATTTCGACCAGTTTTCAGACTAACTTTATCATGAGTTTAGAAAGGGCTATAGCTACAGACATGTCTTTAAGTCACATATTACATATCAAAGTGTTACATATGCAAAACAGATAGAGGGTGTTAGAGGCAACTTTCATAAATCCCAAGAGGCCTAACCAATAAAAGTCAAAGAATTAACATTAACTATATCTTACAGTTTAATAGGTAACATCCTCATGTATTTCTATCATCTCCCTTATAGCATTCCATAAGTTAAAAAAAAGGCCATATTATAAATGAGTTTTCCAAAATTCAAGGGTCAAGGCTAGTGAATGGCAGTCCAAACTGAGACTTGGTTCTCTGAACTCTGTCTCAGGTTATTTCCTCAGTAATACGCCAGCTGGTCAGATAATATCACAATCGGAGGACCCTGGGCTTAAGAACACTGATGAAGTTTAAGCCATCAACTCAAGAAACGAGTAGTGATGGCTTCAGGTCAAAAAGCACAGTGGCCTGGGCATAGGAGTGGGAAGACGGACTTTATATATATCCTTTTAATTTTATTTATTTATTTTTTAAGGACAGCATCTTGCTATGTAGCTGAGGCTGGCCTCGAACTTGCAGTGATCCTCCTGCCTCAGATAAATCATGAGATTACAGGCATGTGGCACCATGCTTAGCTCTATCCTTTTTATATAGACAAGTACTGCTTAAGGATATCTCAGTCAGTGATGGGCTGCATACACGATGGTATGGTAGTCCTACAAGATCATCTTGGAGCGTGGAAATTTTCTATCATCTAGCAAGGCTGTAGTTGTGGAGAAGGCGCAGCACAACATATTACTCGTGTGTTTGATGATGCTGGTGTCCATGGACCTACGGAGCTGCCAGTCATAGAGACCTAGAGTACATATGATTATGTAGTACAGCACACAGTACTGGATAAAAAATAACTACGTTACCAGCTCATGAATATACTACACATTTAATCCTTACTTTGTGCTCTTGCTAATAAAAAATGTCTACTGTGAAATACTGCACCACGTTAAGTGGTGGCAGCCTCAAAAACACCACATTGACCCAAAGTACAAATAAGAGCAAAATAACAGACAGATGCTACAAAATAGAGAGATAAAGGCTTGGCAAATGGGAAGGGGAACTAGAAATGAAGTGAGAAGGAGGGAAAGGGGAAATAAAAAGAATTAAGATGTGTTATGCACATGTACTAACTCCCCACAGCGAATGCAATCATTACGTACAGGAAACATGTACTGATAAACACAGAAAAAGCAGTGTCTATAAAAATGTTAAGATTAAAAATAAAAAGAGGCCATGTTGAGAGTCTGAGGTATACCATGTAGATTTGTGAAAGTGCTTGCTAGAGGTTTGTACAATGACAAAATTGTCAATATTGCATTTCTCAGGACATGTTTCTTTCTTTCTTTTTTTTTTTTTTGGTACCAGTGATCGAACTCAGAACCCTGCACTTGTGAGGCAGGTGGCAGCACCACTGAGCCAAATCCTTATTTTTATTAGTACATATTTACAGTACACAATGATTGCATTCACCACGGGAGTTGGTATATGTACCTAATACATCTTAATTCCCCTTAGGTTCTCCTTTTCCTCCCCTCTCCTTGCTCTCCCTTCCTCCATTACTTGGTCGCCTTACTGATGGCAAGAATTAGAATTTTGCTCTGAAAATTTAAAAGCAACGTATCTTTTGAGCTCTGAAGTAAAGCTGCTGCTTACCTCATTTCATTTAACAGTAGAAGTTGATCTTCTCAAATCACTGGGTAGCAAATGTTGACAAGATGACATAAGGCCACTGCTTCCCAAATGTCTATTATGGAACGCTGGTCCAGATACCACTAGGGAGTTTTGTCGACTGCACATGGACCTAAACTCCAAAGATGAAGTACATCTGGTCTAAGGGATTTGGAATAGGGATCGTGTGCCTAATTATCATATTTTTTTATTTTTCTCTGTAACACATATTACCATTTGATAAATGTAAATAAACTTGCTTGTTTTTAATGTAACTCCCGCCACCAGAGCCAGGTCAACGATTATGTTTTATTATTGTATTCCCAGCACCTGGTAGAGTACTTGATCCATAGTAAGTACTCATAAGACATCTATATTAAATATAATGTACAGAAGAGAATGTATAACTACTTTTTGGTAGTTGGAAGATTATGTCATGATGATTAGCTGCTTTTCAACACAAGTCAGATGGCTCAGTTCAAATTCACTTGTTTGGAAATGGAATGCTCGGAAAGTATGAAAAGCCCACTATACACATATTTCCTGAATGTGCCTTAGTGCCCCGGCATCAACCTGCTTTACTCTTGCCTGGAAAAGTGACAAAAGCTTAACTGATCAATAATGAGCATTAGGGAGAACTCTAAAATAGATATCACACCAAACTTAAACAGTATCACGTGAGGTTCTCACCATAATAAATAAAGCAGCAATCAAATTCTTTTTATTTTGGTGGTAGTTGTTGGGAATCAAACTCAAAGTCTCACACATGCTGGCAAGTTCTCTACCCCTGAGCTACACACTACGCCCTGTTTCCTGACTTCTACATTGATGTCAGCGACCAGCCCGTCTCCCTACCCTTAAGCCCCCAGCTCAGGCATCACCTGAGGCCTCCTGTTCCCTTTTGCACCTCCCAGGCAGAGCTTGCTACACCTCACCCCAGTCTTCATTAGCCGAATGCCTCTTACATGCCAGGTGCCCTGCCTGGCGCTGGGGTGTACAGAAGACACAGCTTGGCCTCAAGTCTAGAGGGGAAGCAAACAGGGAAAGGAAGGAACTGCAGTTCAGGGAACCATGGCGTCACAGGGCTGAGGGAGCTGGAGGGTCTCTAGCGGACGTGATGTTGCCTCCGGGAACTGGAAGACCAAAAGTGAAGGCTTTCCTCGGTGGAAACCACCTGGGCAGAACAGACAGCAAAGCACAACTGCAACCAATAATGTGTACGGTGAGGCACTGGGCAAATCTCTTTTACTCAAGGTAAATCCCATGTGAGTAGGAAGATCATTTTTGTTTATTCCTCTATTCCTGTTCCACAATGGTGATGCTTATGTGCAGAAAAGTGGAATTGCCTCAGCTCCAACACCTTATTCCTCATCTGAAGGAGGGGACAAGGCCACCTCACAGGACCCTGGGACTCAATGACACACACAGGGAAAGCAGTTGAACTGTCTACCACACGGCTGCTGCTCACTGAAGGCCAGTTTTCTCTCCTGCCCCTTTCTTTTACTCTGGCAGAGCAGGAATGATCTTGTCCCCCATGTGCCAGCAAGGGCCTGACATTCTGGCAGAGATTTCCCAGGTGACTGTCCCAATGTAGGCTGATGGACTGTGAGGTGACTACAGTCCGCATCACCACTGTGAACTTATTAGGCAGTGCTATTACCCTCTGTAGGATGTTGTTTCATGTCCTTACAATATTTAGTGTACTCTAAGTACCACTGCGTAAGACTTAGGATTCCGATTCAGAATTAAGCTTCCTTAAGTAAGAAGAGAAGAGCCAGCCACTGTGACTGGTGGTAAGGGCTCTGTACCGTGGATTTCAAACCGCTCAGCAAAACTTTTAGTATACTTTCATATCCTGCTCTCACATTTTGGGAAACCAGGGTTCGGCGAAGTTCACAGATTCACAAAGGGTAAGAGGCTGAGTTGAAATCTGGACTTGGGTCTGTCTACCCCCAAACCCATGCTCTTCCTGCCATTCCAACCAAGTTCTCTTGGCGGCCAGGGATTTAGCTCAGTGGTTCCAGTGCCTGCCTCGCAAACCCAAGGACCAGAGTTCAATCCCCAGTACCCCCAAAAAACCAACCAAACAACAACAAAACCAAAAATGGCCAACCAAGTTCTCTGGAGAGAGCGGTGTCTGGGCTTTAGGCTGTTCAGACAGTCTTCACTTCCAGTATAGCTTGTTGGCTCCTCCCCATTAGCACTGCAGCCTCTCTGCTTCCTAACTGGTCCATCCTTTCTCCCCGTGAGCCACAGCCATTCAGCAGCATGACCTAACTCAGAAGACACTAAGCAGATGTCGTGACCCCACTTCAAGGCCCTCAGTGGCCTGGCCCAGCTCTGCAGACCTGCACAGGAGCACACTAGCATGTGGGGGTTCTGAACACTGGGCAGTGAGGAAAATCTGTGTTTCAGAGAGATGAGTGGGAATGGGCAACTAGGATGGGTTTCTGGGGAGAGAAGAACATGTGCCAGGATGGCATATGGGAGACCATTCCTGAAGCCCAGGTTATACACTTCTGACCAGGCAATTGCTAGGATTAGAAACAACAAATTCGAGGCCCTTCTTGGCTTGCACAGCCATTTCCAAAGCATCTGTGTACCCATCGGAAGCAATCTTTTACGACTGCAATGACCTCTCTCTGCCTTCTCATGTTCAAGACTGTGAGCATCTCAAAGGCAATGTGTGCATCTCCTCGTTTTCCTGAGTGCTTGTTATCCATAGGGGAACCACAGTAAGTGCTATATGTGTAGAATGTGCTAAGGAAGGAAAAGGAAAAGGGGACATCTGGGTTTTGAGCCCAGTAACTAGATTAGGAAGGTGCCATAGGGCAAATAATGATGCTGGAGGAAAGAACATAACAAAACAAAACAAAAAACTTATACATAAGATGAGCTCAGATTGGGAATGCTCTGACTTTGAGACAAGGTGATGAAAAAAGGGTGAAAGGAGTTACTTCTTGGTAGATGCCACTTACATGTGGGACCTGTACTTTCCCTGGTATGGAAGGGCTGAGCGAATGGGTTCTGAGAAGTTTCCCGAGTTGTTATTTATGTTGCTTAAGAATCATTTAATGATTCTGGAATGCGCTGTGCATTTTAGCACAGTTTCTTCTGGCTTAACTGATCTTTGCAGAAAGCAGGCACGCCACAACTCCATTTTAATTACGAGGGCATGGACCGTAGAGGCGAGAAGCACCAGCTGTGGTGCCCAACTCCTCAGATCACTTCTGGGCTCCACCAAAACCACCTGTGTGACAGACAGTGTCTCACTCTGTGCCTCTAAGGCCCTACAAAGCCACGATAAGAACTGAGTGAAGGAACTCGCATATCAAAATCTCCCAATGAATGTTGTTGCTATTATTCTCTAAACACTTGGCAAGTAGATAGTTTAGTTATTCCAGAATAAAATTAGAAGCTGCAATTCTATAAGGACAAATTTCAAATTCGTAAAATAAATGAAGTACTGGGGATCGAACTCAGGACCTTGTGCTTGTGAGGCAAGCGGTGGAACCACTGAGCTAAATCCCTGGCCCATGAACTTGAAATAGTTATAATTAATTTAATTTAGCAGCGGCCAGGTGATATTAAAGCAGGCTTTCACACAGTGTAAAACCACCAACAGACCGCAAGTAACAAACTGACAATGGGTGTTCTTTGACTTAACTGTAAGAACTCATGTACTCTTATTTCGGAAAATCTAATCTGAAGCTATCTGAATCATCTTTACTTTTTAAAAATCTGGCGGCACAGAATCACTCAGCTTTCCCTTGAAAAATGTCATGCACGCTTCCCCTCCCAGACCACCTCTGTCCTTGTTAGCTTCTCTGCCTGGATCCCCATCAGTCCACCAGGTTTGCTCCTTGGCACCTTCCTGGCTCCCCAGAATACCTCCTGCTTATTGGGGATTGGCTCATCTCTCATGATGCACTTGCCCCTTTCCCAAGGAGGAAAGCGTCTCTAGCGGGACTCTCCCTAAGGTGTCAGAGCCAGGCCAAGTGTCACACGGGTAGCAGGATCCACACCTTCTAATTCTTTGTGTCCCCGGGCCACACCAAACTGTCACTAAACCCAACTATTGAAATGTTGTCTCTAGACAAGGATTATTCATACTGCTATTGTAATCTCAGTTTCCATTAATGCCCCTAATCAATAATACTTATGCAATTTCTGCGAATTGCATCATTTTTTTTTTTACTCTAGTTTGAGAGAAAATCACCTTTAAATATATTACATTCAACTTTTCAATACTGCAGAAAGAAATTCAAGACTTTGGCATCAAGCCTTGCAAACACATCCAGGCTTCTAACAAACCCAGGTTTTCAAACCCTGTGGATTTTGGACTGGCAGTCCCCATGATAATATAAATCAGTTCCTTAAAATAAGTCTCCCCTCTCTTCAAAAGGACACACACACATGGACACACACAGACACCCAGACACACACACACACACTTTTTTGTTGTTGTTTCTCTGGAAAATCTTGGACAAAGCAGAAGTAAAGAGAACTGCTGGGCCTTCCAAATAGGCTCGCTTCATCTTCAGAACCCTAGTACTGGGCTTTCCATCTTTAACAAACTCCAGAGACCAACAGTGATATCTCACAGAAAGGACTCAGATACCCATTTACATCTGGGAGAAAAGGCCTACCCTGTCCCCTAAATAAAAACGAACCTTTCCAGTCACCCTCTCTGTGTGGTCTTAGATACTTCACTTCACGTCCCTTGGCTGCACTATCCCTAGTAGGAAAAAACAGGGTGCGAGGCAAGAGAGTTTTTACCAAATAATTAATATTCCTCTATTTGCTCTTATTTCATTCTGAGAAAAACCGGATAGCTAAGTTAATAGGTAAGAGGATTTTAAAGTTGGAAGTATAATCTTCAAATTCAGTTCAACATTTATGCAAGTGAACTGGTTTCAATAAAAGCCTTGACTAGTACTGACACAAAATTAACAACAGGGCTTTGAGGTACATAATAATTTACCAGAAAATGTGTCCAAAGCATTTTAGAGTTGAAATAGCAGGTTATTTCACTTAGTCCTATTAACTTATCAGAGTGTTTGGTCAGAGAAGGCCACATACAGACTAGCTTAAAAGCCAGTTGTTTTGTTTGTTTTCCTTTTACTTGGAATTTAGTATTGTGGTTTAAAAAGATAATTTTAGATCTTCAGATGACTGAGCTGATTTTGAAATGTGGTCTCAGATTGTCCAGGCTCCTCTTATTCTTGGGGGTTAATTTAGTAGAAGGCTGGGTGGCACTGGCACTAAGACTTAATTTCTCATCATGCGAGGAAGACTAATAATAACCATTCTGGATACTTTGTATCTGCTTCAGGCAACGACTTCCTTATCCAGGGAATCTACAGTCAGGCCTTCACATGCAGGAAACATCTCTCTTTAGAAGCAAAAGTTTCAGCCAGGCGTGGTGGTGCACACCTGTAATCCTAGCACTCTGGAGGCTGAGGCAGGAGGATCACAAGTTCGAGGCCAGCCTCGGCTACATGGTGAGTTCAAGCTCACCCTCCTGAGTGTTAGGATCACAGATGTGCACCACCACGCCCGATTTCAATTATGTTATTGAATCATGAAGGAATGCTCAGTAGTTAAATTTAGATTAGGAATCAGGAAGTACAGTTCAAAGGAAAAGCAATTTATCTTCTTATACAAATAAGACACAAAAATGATAGGGGTAGGACATTTCTTACAGGGATGATGAAAATATTTTGAAGTTAAATGATAGAGCCAAGTGCGGTGGTGCATGCCTGTAATCCCAGCACTCAGGAGGCTGAAGCAGGAGGGTCAGTGAGAGTTCAAGACCAGACTGAACTACATGGCTCAAAAAACTCTGCCTTAAAAAACCAAAATAAGGAAATAAAGTTAAATGATGATGACATCTGCACATAATTCTGTGAATGTACTAAAGGACTAAGTAGATTTTAAATGGGTAAATTTAATGATATGTGAATTGTATATTAATAAAGGTGTTTTAAAATAGGACACACAGATTTGATTGTTCTGCCTAAGAAACGAATGAAGGAAACAAATACTAATATTTCATTTGTCTGTATTCATTCTAAATGTCAACATGCTCGATCCTGTTGGCTAAAATATAAAAATAACAAAAGTACAAAAAAAATTGCAGGAGACACACACACACACACACACACAAACAAAATAATAAAATAAAATAACAGAAGTAAGCGCAAAGTGTGTGCAAGTTTTATAAGAAAAACCAGGTGACGTTGCACACTTTCCACAGGCGTTGGTCATGGCCTCCTTCAGATGAGGCTCACGGGACACAAACAGGCTGAAAATTAATGACAGAAAAGCCGCAAGCTACTCTTTGGAAATCCAATCAAAATTCAGAGCAGGGGTTACAGACACGTTTAGGAAATCCCTCCTAACAGAAACTACTTACCTCGTGACAAGGAACCAGGCGATGCGGCTGAAGTCTGGGGAGGGCCTCGTGTAAGTCTTGATGTGTGGCATGGCATTGCTGCGGCCCGACGTCTCGGCCAACCACTTGCTAGTGACAGGAGGGACAGAAGTCGCTGGTTAGAAAATAATACGAATTAGTCACAGCCCTAATCATCAGGAAATTACATGACAAGCAAAATCCTATCATCTAAAGACCAGTTCGGCTAGGCATGGCGGTGAATGCCTGGAACTGAGCCCTCTGGGAGGCCGAGGCAGGAAGAAGAGTGAAGGTTAAAGCCCATCCTGGGCAAGTCAGAGACTCAGGGAGACTATCTCGGAATAATAAAGTCTGGACTGGGGATGCAGCTCAGTGGGAAGGTTTTGGGTTCAATTACCAGTGAGAGAAAAATAAAATAACCTACAAAAAATAGTAGGTACATGGTAGTTTATTAAACTCTGTTTAGATAACAGAATAACGTGCTCATTTTGGAAGGTTAGTATGTAGAAAATTTGCCACTACCCACAAATAGTACTTAACCCTCTGGTCTTTTTCCTCATAAATACACACATGCACATCTGTATTTTCGTCTTGCTTTTATCCCCATGTGTGCACGTGCCTAGTGCAGGAACAAGTCATGGCCCCACAGTGCACTAATATTAGCACAGGCTCCAAAAAATCTTGATGAATGAAACAAATACAAAGAGGACAAAATCACACCTGAGTACGGAAAAGCAAAGGGATAATGGAGGAGTGCTTTAGTTTTAGCTTTGAGTTTTATTTAATTTTTTTTCCTTTTCTTTTGTTTGGCTTTGAGTTTCATTTGTAAGTTTCCAACAATGCAGGCTTAAGGTTCTATGGATGTAAAAGGGGATAAAGCAATGATTCTTAACTATGATTTTATAATATTCAGATAGATCTTTTGCAAATGACCAAGAGATCAAGGAAGTGTGCAAGGAGATGTAAAAAAGAATTAAGACATGTTGTGTATCGTACCAACTCCCCACGACGAACGTAATCATTAGGTACTGTAAGCATGTACAAATTCAAATTTTTAAATTAATTATTGCCATAGTAAGGATTGAACCCAGGGCCTCACATGTGCTAGTTAAGTGCTCTACCACTGAGCTATGTACCCAGCACTTTACTTATGAACTGAAGAGCGTGGTCCTTCACAACAACTTCTGGTTTGGAGAAACAGAACCAGGATTAGGTGGGTCTGCCACTTGCTTTATTCAAGTGAATTTAGCTGTGCGCTACTGCAGGCTGCTTAACATAAGGAAACAAACGGTCTCCCCAGACTAGGGAAAGGCTCCAGCCTGACATAGTTACTTAAGTGCAACCCTGCCTTTGGCTCTTGTTGCCCCGCAGAACAGGTACCTGGGAAGGAGGCATGAGACTGGTCTATTCCTTCACCTCTCCCCTTCATTAGTCATTTACCGGAGTCTGAAGACCTATGAAATGCTGTCCTGTATCCTGGGGACAGCGGCGTGGGCTGTCTTCAGCAAGTTTAGAGCCACACATCTTATCATCACATAGAATAGTAACATTCCATGTTTTAGAAAAGTGAACTAAAATGGTACTTGTGAAAATTAGAAACCATCCAACATGATCTTTTATTTATCTTTTTCTTTGCACGTCAATATTTAAATAGAAACCTTATGGCGATAAATTTTACTCTCTGGTACTAAAAATCCATTCCCCCCCAAAATTGAAAACCTCGTTTTAAATTATTTATATCACTAACATATGTAGATGAAAGGATAGAAGTGTATTATATAATGTTCTTAAAAAAAAAAAGACTGACATAAATAAATAACATTCTTCCTTCTAAAGATGTAAGACCAGCGTTCCAAACCGATTACTTACTGAAAGTAGGAATGTAGCCAGTTCTGTTTCTCAGCTGTCTGGATGCTATAGGGAAGAGAGCCCCCGGCTTTTGAAAGAAAAATAAAACAAATAAATAAAAATAGTGAAGCATAATTTGAAGCTTTCTCGTTAAGAAGAAAATTTATCGTAAACAGTGAGAAGGTGAATGAAAAGCAACTGTTCCCTTTATTTCATTATCATGGAGTAGTTACTTGAAAGAAAGTGTCTATACTTGTGTTAGGTACATTTTCTTTATGGAGTTTTCTTTCTTAGGGATAAGAAACCTCTAAATAGTAAATGTTTACTATCTGGAAATCACTCAGTGGTCATAATTTAACATCTACACAGATTTGAAGTGTTCAAAAAGACCACAGAAAGCTTCCTGGTCTGTCCTACCCACCATCCTCCGGCAGGTAGGATAGTTGGTATTCTGAGATTTAAGAGAATCAAGATACAGTTCCAAGTGGAAACACAATTAGAAGCCAATTTTTGTTCATCTTTGAAAGGAAGAAGACTACTTGTGGATTCATCAATAACTTTCCAAACACACACTGGAACTTCTCCACAGTGATCTATATTCAAAGAGGGCTTTAAGCAACTCTGACATAGAAGAGGGCATGCCCCGACTCCTACTGCAAATAACAAAACATGCTCCATTTAGAACCAGTTATAAAATAGCTTTATTGAAAAGACCAGGCACTTCTTCATTAAAAGTACACTTTGAATGAATCTAGCATATTAGAGATACAGAAAAATGGTAAAAGAAAAATCATCATGTCCTGGAGTCACAGTGAAATAATTTTCGTGTTGCCATTAAAAAGGAGCAAATGGCCTGAGACACTCTGAATTTTGAGATTTTTTTTTCCTGGCCAGGTCACATCTAGTTTGATAAACAATAAGTGGGCTAAATTAGTCTTAATTCAGTGCACTCTCCTCTCAGCCATCAGTGAATACCAATTAGACTTTGCTTTTTCCAGAGGCAGATGTTCCCTGGGTTTTTTGCCTTATACTTCCTGACTGCACTATAAATGGTGTTGTGAATTCCACATAAAAGTTTAGCTCTAAGTACTGGGATAATGGAAATGGAGAAAAGAGCTGATCAATGTTTATAAAATACTACTACAGTATTTGTAGAAAAGCCCTTGAAAGAGTGTATCCATCAACTAAGTTGTACCAAAGGTAGTATTAAGCATAAACTCCCAAACTTAAATACACCTACATCAGCTATTCAAATTTCAAGTATTAAAGGTGTGGTGAACATGCTCTGGGAAGGCTCCAAATCCTAGGGGAAGATGATTTTATTTGGACATCTTGTCTGGACAAGTGACCCATTGGATATCTTACTGGTAAAAATGAGAATAATTGTGCACAAGGTTACTGTGAAGACTGAATGTCACACTCTGGTCGCCTAATCAAGTGGTACCATCTTCAGAACACAGCAGAACTCAACATTGCCTATTTTTATGTTCCCTGTCCAACGAAGAGAAAGCCATCTCCACATTTCTAACTAAATGGTTTCTCGCTAAATTTTAATACTGGTAAAAATTCTAATAGAGAATTTATGGACTCAACACCAAAACCACAAGTGAGACTATTTTCCCAACAATTTACCAGGATAGCCTTCTAAGCTGGTCCGTACATTTTCCACAGAAGGGTAGATCTAAAAATAAGTAAGAAAAGAGAAAAACAATAAAACTTGTGATATACCATGTTGAAAAAAAGGAATGATGGCCTGCTTTTATAAAAATATAAATCTTAGAAATAAACTAACCTTTTAAATTGCTCCATTATTTTTGCCTTTTTCACGATGTCATACAGTTGAATTCACACAGATTGGCTTATTTTATTTAGTAACATGTACTTAGGGATACTCTGACTTTTTATTGCTAGATAGATCATTTATCATTAACATCCCATTGGATGGATATATTGTGTTTTATTTGCTCATTCATCTATTGTAAGACATCTTCATTATTTCTGTCTTTGATTATAAATATTTATACGAAAAAATACTTAGTTAAAAAACTTAGAAAATATGCTTTAAAATGTCCCCATATTATGGAAAAAAATTGAACTTCTAGTAATGAAACTACAGTGCTCATTATATATTTAACAAAATATTACACTGATTTGAATATTCTTCCTTTGAAACATCAAATTAACATCAAAATGAATGTAAAATTAACCATTAATTTGCAGGTCTCTAAGTAATTAATAGTGCTTATAATTCTGCTGGCAACTTCACACCAAATATTTTTTCCTTTGGCTTCACAGCCTGAAAAAAAGAATGGAAAAATACTGGGCTAGTCGTGGCTGAAATGCAGCTCCTAATTAAACCAGCAAACTCCCCACACTGAGCCACATTAAGGCTAAGCAATCACAAACAATGGTAATAACATACTGTTCTTTTCATCAAAAAAAAAAAAAA
>NW_022900933.1:29975677-29995550 GCF_012274545.1 Fukomys damarensis | reverse complement strand
AAAAAAAAAAAAAAAAAAAAAAAAAATCACAGAATAGGGCAGCTCTCTATTACAGTGGGGACAGATTCTTAATTCTCCTGGACTAGAGAATAAAAATGAATCAAGAAGGAAGAAAACTAGCTGGGCTTGGTGGCTCATGCCTGTAATCCCAGACGTTTGGAGGCCGAAGCAGGAGGACTGCCAAGAGTTCAAACTCAGCCTGGGCTACACAGTGAATTCAAGGCCAGCCTGAAATAAGTAGCAAGATGTACTCTCAAAAACAAAAACAAACATCAGAAGTAGAAAAAAAAAACCAAACTCACCAAATGAAGAGGGACAGAGCTTTTCCTTGGAGTTTTGTTTTCCGCCCCCAGTGTCAGCAAGCTCTCCTTAAACTCTGAACAAAACCATTTTGATTCATCGGCCCCCAATGAGCCAATGCTTGAAAACTGACCCACTAGGGGCCAGCATTCGGTGTTAGGTATAGATGTGCCATGTTCTTTCAGAAGCTGTCACAGAATAAAAATGACTGCTATGGTCACTCAAATAATAGGAACACAAATGTCTAATACCTAAAAACATAGATTTCTGCTTTTGGAAAGCTTGATTGTAAATATTAGCAATGAATTTCAGGCCCATACATATGTATTTTTCTCCTTTTGAAAATATTTTTAAAATATGAAAAATATGCATTTATTAACATAGTTGGTGGCCAGAGACATGTTTCTTTCCAAAGTTTTTTGATTTGCACTAAAAGGACATAAAAGGCTCAAAACATATTTTAAAAGATTCATTTTAGTAGAAATGCTCAGATAAACTGTGGCAAGAGATTAAGGGCATGGTGAAGCGGGCTGGATAAGTGAATGTGACTTGTTAATCACGGAGATACAGAAACAATTCAGAAAATATTTGGAAATTTTGTCCACTTGTACATGCATCGAGTACTTTCCCAGAGGTTGGAGATGGCAAGAAAAATACAGTAAGCCATGGCTCCCGCCCCAATGGTGCTCATATTCTGAATGATGTTTGTTAATTTAATATGCACAATTTTCCTTAACACAGCTTGGGCATATTTATACACACACACACACACACACACACACACACACACACACACGCTGAAAAGCCCCAAGTTCTCAACTTCCTACCTTACTACAGCTTAGTGTAGGAGACAGAACTGAAGTGATAACTACACGAGCCAATTTGGACTGTGGGGCTCAAACCCCAATCATTCAGCTGCATGGTCTTGGATAAGGGCCTGTGCTGCGATGCACTGCGGTGCAGAGATCATCTGCTTGCCCTTCTGGGAAAGGAGCTGTGATTCAAAATGAATTACTACTGTGTCTGAAAAGTGGTCCGAGAGCTCCACAGGTGCTATTCGACTTTCTGGAAGATTATGAACATGCACAGTTGCTACTATTGGGCCTGCCTACACCATTAGCCCATAATCACTCATCCTTACAGAATATTTAACCATGTTCCTGGCTTTATTTTATATTCACTGCTTCATGTAATTTCTACACAGTTCTAACATAGGTAGTATAATTGGGGCTATAGCACCACTCCCCGCCACTCACCTGAACCTGGGCAATGCCCCACGGCCAACACCCTGACTGTTGTCCTAAGGCCTACTACCCAGGGGCAGAGACTGAAAAAAAATAAGACCCCTAGGCCAACCTCGGAAAATTCCAAAGTCCCAAACCAGGAAGCACACACACTTGATTCTCCAGCAAGACCTTCAGTAACTGTTCTTCACCTGGAGTTCTCTGAAGATTAATGCATATGTAATGCACCTCACATATCCAATTCCAAGTGAGTGAATTATGGGAAAGGATATGCACAGTACAGTTGACTTGACTCAGCACCCTGTCAATCATGCTCCGGAAGACCCAATGGGAGATGCTCTAGACCCTTTGCAACATTTTAAATTCTTAAGCCCAATGGCCTAATGCACTTCCATTTTTACTTTCTTATTTTCCACTGGCGTTGTGTCCTCTCACTCAGAGCGCACTGTCACCTGATTAAAATGGTTGCTTTTTCTTACTGTTGCGTGCCACTCATCAAACACAAGAATCTAGAAACCTGTCTGGGACCCCATTACCCACAGTATTAAGCCTGGGAGAGTTGTGATTAATATGCCCATTTTATAGATGATAAGAGAGGCAAGTTAAGGAACAAGTCAAGGTCACAAGGCTTGTATACAACAGGTCAGGATTTGAACTCAGGTATAGATATTTGTCCCCATAACCATGCACAGAGCCAGAGGGGACCACCCCTTGTCTGGGTCAAGCCATAAAAATGCCATCTCTGAAATGGTGCTCGTTTTAACCTCTGATCGTGTTAAAAAAAAAAATGGAAAAGATTTCATTAACAGTGAGACTTTCACATTATGTACAGGTAGACTATCCCAAATCCAAAAATCTGAAGTCCAAAATGCTCCAAAACCTGAAACTTTTTGAGCACAAAGATGATGTCACCGTGAGAAATTATACTTGACTTCATGAGTCACAATCAAAACAGCTATACTAAAAATACTGTATAAAGTTACTGTTAGGCTATGTATTTAAGGTGTACATGAGATAAATGAACTTTGTGTTTGGACTTGGGTCCCATCCCAAAGGTATCTCGTTATTGCACGGAGAAGTAGCACCCAGTTTGTGTCTCTTGATTCCCAGGAATGGACTCAAGGACAGGAGAGGTCAAGAGTAGGAAAGGTTTATTGAGAGAAAGCTCCTAAGAGAAAGGAGGGGGTCCCAAAAGTGGGTAGCTGCTGAGGGACTCTGTCCAAGGGCATTTTATACAGCAAAATCACAACTTGGGTAACTAAGGGTTAAACTACAATCAACTTACAGGATTCTGAGCATAGTCGCTTAACTAATATTGATCCAACAGGAAAGCGAGGCATACAGCAAGGGTATGTAGCGAGCATCATTAACTTTAGCTTATCTATAATTTCTAATGTAGAAAGAGCAACGGCATCCCCAGTTGGGATGCTCTGGTCACCCAACTATGTATGTGAGGCATCACCTGGGATCACTGGACTGGGTGGCTGCTAATTGAGTATAATCTCAAGCTGCTGTCTATCTCTCGGGAGGCCTGCAGGCCAGGCCAGTGCACCTGCACTCGAGGCCTGGCTCTCTTCGAATTTACCTCCAGCCCCAATTTTGCTGTGTCTCATCCTCCTGCATTGACTCCCTCGAGGGCCTGATCCCCTCTGACTGCCTATTCCTTCCTATCTAACTTAGCTGTCTGTAACGCACACAAATAGTCCAAAATCTTTAACAATCTGAAAGCCAGATCTTCTGGTATAAGTATTTTGGATCAAGTGATATACAATCTGTATATAATTTATGGAATAAGAGGTAAACTATTCTCTGTTCTTGTTTTACTTGCACATTAAAAAAATCCTTGATATACAAAGCAATCAAAATCTACAATACTTGTTTGAATGCAAAACCTCTATCTTCATTATAGGAAACGTAAAACCTACTAAAGGTAAAACAAAACAAAACCAAAAAACTACTGAAGGTAATATCTTTATGATATTTAGGAATCTGCTATTCCCTCCGAATTGTACTGGAAATATTGTGAAATCACTACCAAACTACACCATCATAAAGGAAAAAGGAGAAAGAATAGATAGTAAATTTTTTAAAAAAAATATTGAAAGTAAGAGTTCTTTTACCTTTCTAAGCCGAAAATGTCCCCAGTTATCTTTCTGACTTCCTTGAAAACGTCCAGGAGTTGAGCCAATAAGGTAAACCCTAAAATGAAATAAAACCCAAGTTATGGGATACAGTCATGTGCTTTGCCACCTTAAAAAAAAAATCACAAAATATACATGAGAGCTCATATAACCTCTACTTGTTCTAGGAGCCTATCCATTTCCTTGTGGTGCTTCCTCAACTGTAACCGATACTCTAAAAACTCATTTTCCCTCATGTAGAGGTACAAGATCCCAACAATGAATGTAATTGTACTGTATCCCTAAAATGTACCAATAAACTCAATTAAAGCTGAAAAAAAAAAACACCTCATTTTCCTGCAAACCAGGTGATGGTGGGACACAAAGGTGTGACATACCAGGCAAAGAACTCACTATATTTAGAGTACGCCAGAGGAGGTTCAGGGCTCTAAGATTCCCTGGCTGCCTCTCCAATGCCCGAGACCCATGAGGAGCGGACATGGAGCGAATCTGCTGGCGTCCTCTCCTTAGATCACGATGCAGAGCCCAATACCTCTCCACCTGCTCCCCAGCCCCTGAGCTCTAGACTTGTGAGTCTCTAAAGTTATGGACACCCTGGACTGGCAAGACGACACGTACTTTGTTTCAGAGAGATCATGCTCCTGGATGGTATCTATCCATTCTTGGAGGGGAGGGGCATTATAAGCCGTCAAGTAACTGATGAGATCAGCTTTAAAATGTGTTTTTGATTCTCCAGCTCTGTGTGTTCCATGGTCAATTCGTGGGTACAAGGGGCTCAGCCATATTCTGCAGGAGGAAAAAGACAAGCTTCAACACTCAGGAATGTAACTGATCGTGACAATACATCTCTACTGGCTATGCATACTCCTAAAGAGGCAAATTCTCAGCATGTATCTCCACGTGGAAAGTAGCGTGATTCTTAGGGAATGTGAAACAAATCTGATCACACTGCATCAGTGGCTTCTCATATTTGGAATCATGTTTGAATTATGTTTTACACATACATAGCTGTAGATTGTTAGCAAAGGGACTACACAGAGGTGGAGGAAGCAGCAAAAGAGCACTTTAGGGACAAGTGGGTGTAGCTCAGCAGTGGAGAGGTTGGCCCTGGGTTCGATCCCCAGCACTGCAAAGATCAAACAAAATGCCCTCCCCTCAAGAAAAGACAGGAAAGGAAGAAAAGGATAAACTGAATGTCCTGGCTTTTAACCTTTCTCAGCACGAACAGTGAGTGCCAGGAAGTACACAGGCCCTTCCTTACGAACCCTTGTGTTTTTTGGTGCCAGTCTTCACGGATGATGTTGGAGGTGTGGATGACGACCCGGAGGCCTTCTTCGTACAGTAATAACATCATTTTACTTCAAAAACAGAAAGGGGATCAAAAGTATCAACACGACTTCCCAATATGCAATACCTTTCTAATAAAAATGTAATAAATACACAAGTAATCAAAATACATGGTGAGTATTTAAATTTTAATAGTACAATAAAAGACACAATGTTATTAATCCACCCCCAAAATACTCTCCATCACCCTGAACACACTTATCTCATCATTCTTGTCGCTTTCTGAAGCAGTTTTAGAAGTCCTCTTTTGTGCCTTTACAAGGTGTGATTTAAAAAAAAAAAAAAAAAAAAAGAGGAGCCAGGGATGTAGCTCAGTGCCCCCCACCTCCCTAGTTAAGTGCAAGGTCCTGAGTTCGATTCCTGGTACCAGGGGGTGGAAAATGGTGAATGCTTGCTTGCTGAGTGCCATCCAAGGGAAAGGCAGGCTCATAAAAACACTACATGCAACATGTCTTCATCTACCTTATTCACTGGCTCTGGCACTAATGACTTCTGGTTCTTTCCAAAAGTCTAAATAAGCGCAAAAGGTAACTTTTTTGAATTGATTTAGGACACTGAGGCAGCCACAACAGTGTAGTTAAAGACACAAATGAGGACTTCCAGATCTATTTCAGAAGGTGGTAAGAATGATGGGATGTGTGTTCAAAGTGAGGGAGAGTATTCTGAAGGAGATTAACATCAGTGTGCTTTTTACTATAATAAAGAAAAAATTTAAACTTTTACCATATTTTTTGAACACAATTCAGAGATAGAGAAATTCTCAAACCCTTTTATTACCCAAACTTTTAACATTCCTAATTTCCCCTTTTACACATTATTGTTAGGGAATTCTGACAGGTAGAAAGCGACCTTCCAAAAATGCTCAGCACGCCTGGTGGTCGATGAACGTTCACCCCATTCTGTCTGCAGCAGTCCTGGCATTTCAAACCCCTCCGGCCTGGCCCCTACTACAAGTTCAACATCACGTTATTATTAATGGACAATGGGAGACTTGTCCAGGGTTTTTCCAAGTAGGGGCACAGCCTCTTGCTGTGGTGCATCTCACATGTTTTAACAACTGAAAGAGAATAAATCAAGAGTATACTGCATATATTTAAAGAAAGCACTGGCTCAGGAAACTTTGGTTTCAGTACATAGATATGTCCACATGCAGCACACTAAGACATATGACATATAGTATTTGGTTTTTTTAAGCTGGGATTGATTGAACTTAGGACCTTGTGCTTGTGAGGCAGTGGCACCACTGAGCTAAATCCCTATCCCTACGGTATTCCTTTTTCTTTTTCTTTTTTTGAGACAGGGTCTCACTATGTAGTTGAGACTGACCTAACTCATTATGTAGCCCAGGCTGATCTCGAACTCACAGGGATCCTCCTGCCTCAGCCTCCCAAGAGCTAGGATTACAGGCGTGTGCCACCACGCCCGGCTCCTACAGTACTTCTTATTGTGGGTTGCAACTAAAAAATTTACAAGATGCTTCTTCCTCTTAGACTGATTTTTCTGTATTCCACAGGTGACAGCCCAGTCTTCCCTTTGTTCCCCTGACAAGTGAGAGTGGTTAAAACCTTTCTTTTCTGGGGAAAGAGATCTTCCCCAGCCCCCTCATCATCACATCTCTTCTGTTCTTTCCAGTGAGAGAGACAGAGTAAGGGTTTTTCCATTTGAAGTCTGAAGACCCAAGTCCCATCTTTGTCATTTAGAAGCTGTATCACCCCAGCTGAGCCATGCAGTAACCCCAAATCTTTGCTTTTTACTTGGAACATGGAAGATCAAATCTCCCCACCCCCTGGGATTGCTGTAAATGAAATCAAAATGCTTTTTGTCAAATCTTAAACAGCTATTATCATGATTCCTTTAGTACCTTGCTTAACTGTGTAATCATATAAGATGATCTTTAATCTCCTGTTTATCTTATTACTTCAGTAACTTAGTTTTCTCTACTTGTCTTATCATTACTTCAATAATCTAGTTTTCTTTCCTTAACTAGTGCCACTTCTCAAGGTTGTAATTCTGTCTCTTATTTAACATTTTTCACTGCTGCTTAAAACTTACTGATGTAACTTAGCTCACATGTGACAAAAAACCCATGGGTTCTCCTCAAATAAGCAATCACATGACTACATACTATTTGGGCAGGGTAAAGCAAGCCTAAAAAGATGAAGTGCGGCAGGGGGTGGGGGAGCCAGGCATGGTGGCACAGGTCTCTAATCTCAGCATTCTGGGACACTAAGGCAGGATGATAGCAAGTTTTAGCCCAGCCTGGGCAACTCAGTGAGACTGTCTCAGAATTTTAAAAGGCTGGAAGTGTAGCTCAGTGAGAAGGCCCCGGGTTTAATCTCCAGGGCTGGGGAAAAAGGAAAAAAAAAAGGACACAAGAACAGAAAAGAGAATGAGATTTTTTTTTGTTTTGTTTTAGTTCTTGCCAAGATAAGAAATTAACCTAATCTAGCAAATAGTAAATTAATGCAGTGCTGGAGAAATGACAGCTGCTGAGCCATCTTCTTTCCAGTGAGGAAATGTCTCGCTGAGATCTGGGTGAATTTACACTCACGTTTGCCACATTAGCAGCTCATTATAATTAAGGATAAGCCAGTTATGGATTCATGCTATAAGCTTTACAAATACTTCCACTAATCAAGGCATCAGTCATCTGGAAAATCACGCACTAATGTCAGTCTTATTATACAAATAGAACTCTGAATTTAAAGGAAGCCATATTAATTTTCTTCATAGACTAAACAGGGTCGACAAGGCAGAACCTGGTAAGGAGGCAGGACCTGGGAATGGTGGCATGTGCCCGTAACCCCAACTACTTGGGAAACTGAGGCAGAAGGCCTGGAAGTTTGAGGCTAGTCTAGGAAGCTTAAGACTGTCTCATTAAAGAATTTAAGAAAGGGCTGGGGTGTGGCTCCGTGGTACAACACTTGGCTAGCATGTGTGAGGCCCTCGATTCCATCCCCAGCACAGCAAAACACAAAATAGGTAGAGAAGGGGAAGGAGTGGGGTCTCCCCTGAAGAAGTCGGATCCACCGTACTGTCTGAGCAGTGGGGGTGGCAGGAGGCCACTTCCCAAATGTGAAGCTAGGCCCACAAAGGGGACTGTTGGGTCCCTACATGCCAGCACTGTTCTCAGCCATCCAGACAAGGACGACTTTCCCATTTTACAACCGCGGAATCTGTAGCTTCAGGAAGTTGTCCAGGTCACAGGGCAATCCCATGCAGAGCCTGCTGGAGTCACACACGTCGTCAATGTGCTACCATCACTATGAACAGCTTTGACGGTGCTGCTGGTGGCAAGAATGGGCATTTGATGGTACTGGGGAAGAAGATTGGGGAAAACAGAGTCTTTGCAAGAAAGAGACCAGTTAGAAGTAGGTGGAAAGTGGCGTATACTGTGCACCGTGACTCACTCCTTCCAGCTTGCAGAGTGACATTTGCCTTTCAGCTGCTTCGTCCTTTTCCTTCCATCTATTCTAAGGTCTTCAGAGATAACTGTTCCCAGCCCAAGGAGGGCGGTGCTATGGTTTATACAGCAGATGTTCCCCCAGAGCCTCACGCACTCGTACGTGGGGCTTTTGGAAGGTGAATGGATTACAGGGGCTCACAATTTGACTTGCTGCTGGGTGAGGTCAGAAGAGGTGGCCAATGGGGATGGGGCCTGGAAGGGTTTATCTCCCGCTCCAGCTCCTCCCTTCTCTCTTTGGTTCCCCTGCCATGCCATTTTGCCTTGGAGCCAGCCGACTCTGGACTGAAATCTTTACAAACTGTGAGACAAAATAAAGTTTTCTTTTACATTGTGGGTGCTGGACATTGTGTCCCAGCCATGAGAAAGTGACTAAGGTTGCGGGGGCTCTTGCCATCTTAAAACTCTGTGAGATAAACCACAGGTTTGTACGGTGTGCTATAGAAACTGGACAGAACAGCTGATCCTTGCCAGACTGTGAGCTTCAGGAGGCCAGGCCTGCATCTTGGTTATCTCCATGTGCTATGCGTCCCCCAGCTCAGGTATGAGCCACTGAGATCGCCTCAGGCTCTTGCTGCCAGCTCCACCCTGCAGGCTGCGAAGACAGCTTATGTCCCACTGCCACGAGCTGGAAGGACTTTCTCCTCCTTTCCTCTTGACTCATCTGTGGTTAACTTCTCCTACCAAAAGACAAAAAGCTGCAGGGACAAAAACTATCTTCCTGTGTGTGACTCAAGAGCATAAGAGGTATTTAATGAATACTTTGTAAAACAAGAAGCAACCAGAAGTAGTTTCAAGATGTGAGCTTGGGATACTGGCATTTCAACAAAATGTAAATACAGATTCTTTCTAGTTGGGAAACGTTCTATTAAGTGTATTTCCTGGAGAATTTTAAACTTTGAATTAAAAACTGTTAGATGTTAGGGCATAAGGCTGGGTGAGCAAACAAGAATGAACTTAAAGTTAAAATAAATGAGTTCTATTCCTGTCTCCGGCCAAGCAAAATCAGCTTGCTTACTCTGGGCCTCAGTTTTCCGATCTATAAAATTAAAAGGACCAAAAAATATGCATGCACGCATGAGAAAATTATTCTAAAGGAGCTGTCTTAAACTGGGCTGGCTAGTCCTCAAGCTGACAACTTTTGGTAAAATAGTTTTCCTTTCTACTGTACTGTGGAGATGACCATCAGCGTGCTATTAGATGCAGCTCATGCTTCTCCAAATCAGAACTTTGTAGAAGAAAGGGCGCCTACAGGCACAATACTGTGAGACAGGAGACTAGGACTTGGCAAAGCTGGCCGGGGAAGCAGGCATGATCTGTTAATTACAAAATCCCAAAACACAGGTGCAGAACAGTTCCTGAAGTCCTGCATGTGGACTTCTCCTGAGAACTTGAGTAGGTCCTCAAGTGGATGGCCTACACCTGACATCAGCCTGAGGCATGGGAAATACAGAAAGAACAGTCCACACTGAGTTTTTGCCATTGTGTTGTCTCTTACAGAAGGGTGTACTTGTTTTCTTACATTTACCTGGCCCAAACTTGCTCTGCAGAGCCTTTTTGTTTTTCCCCTACCTTTACTACAACTTTGCTACTGTTTGTGCTTGTCTTGACCAATTCTTTGCTCAAGACAAAACAACAACAACAACAACAAAAAAACAACAAAACTAGAAACTAGAAACCCAAAATCTGGGGTGGGAACTGCACATGTCGAAGCATCAATAATCACAAGGACCATATAGCCCTAATCTATTCCTTCCAAGCCAGGTACACAAGTCCTGAACAGAAGGCAGATGCTTCAGAATCAGAGGTTTATACTTTTTTCATGCCGAGAGCCAGAATCTCAGTATTAAATATTAAAGCCTAATATTAGAGAACAACTCCATTCAATCCACTACTGATAGTTTGTTTTTTTTCCTTCTCTCAGCAAAATGATCACACATTAGTCTCTGTAAGGGCATTTTTGCAATACTATGCTTTGATGTGTTAAAATCATATCCTCCCCACTTCATAAAAGTTGCTTACGTGTGGTGTGTTCCAAATGCAATATCCAACTTCGCCTAGGATGAAAAAGAAGTCATTTATTTAAAAGGAAAAAAAAGCCTCAATAATATTCCTATCTATTGGAAAATTTTAAAAGGGTAAACTTAAAACAAAACAAAACTGTGTCTACTGCCCTCTACTGATAGCTTTTATTGTAGCATCTAGTGAGGCTCATAAAATTTGGTTCTCCAGAATGATTTAATATCACCGTATTTTAAATTACAGTAATTAGGAGTTAGAAATTTAATTTCCTTAGTTGTCAAAAAGCTAATAAAACAAATTTGATTCCACACAAAGGTTTAAAATTAGGTGTCTGGCTTGTTATAGAAGAACTTAATATACAGTTTCCAGAGCTTATTTAAAAGAAACATTGAATGTGATGCCAACATAAAGGTGATAAATAAAAATAGAAATTTTCTTAGACTGAAGACATAGCAAGTGCTGAAAAATAGAGACATTAAATCCATTTCTGTCTTCAAGTAATCTCTTTATGAACAAATGGAGGGCATGTGGAGAAGCAAAATGTTTTACCAGGATTTAGGACAGTAAGATCTTGGTGGAGAAGGTGTGAGCTCTGGAAGAAAAGAAATCCTGTCTTCACAAGTTAATATGACTTTGAAAAACACCTCTTTTTATGCCTCAGCTCTCTCTTCTTTAAAACAGGGTGTTGTTAGCTGGGTGTGGTCGTGCACACTAATCCCAACACCCTGAGAGGCTGTGGCAAGAAGATCACAAGTCCAAACCCAGCTGGTGCAATACAGGGCGACCTAGTCTCAAAAAAGGTGGAGGAGTCTGGGGATGTAGCTCAGTGAGAAGGCTCTGGGCTCAATGTCCAGTTCTACCCCCAAAATATTAAGACTTAATCATCAGGAATCAATAAGAAAATACATATAAAAGGGGGCCAGCATACAGTAAGCTCTGTACACAGTAACAATCAGTACTACATACTCCACCCACCTACCCCGACAGAAGAGGGGGACAGTAACGGGCACTGGGACACACATGGGTACAACAGGCCCCGCTGAAAGACGCCTCCCGACCGGAAGTCCAGGTGACTGCACTCTTTCTCTTGTGTTTGGGGATGCCAACAACCAGTGTGTGCTCGTGGGCTCTGGCCATGGGGGAGAGAGCTGGGAACTGATTTTCATGGCTTTAAAATTACAAAATTAGAAGGAAGACTCACTTTGTAAGCTGATACTTAGCTGAGAAAGAGCAGTAGGCCAAAGACCTGGCTTTTTTTCTGTACGAGTTACATGTTTTGTGGGCAAGTTGAAGCACAAAAAACAGATACCTGATGAATGCTTTTGGTGGGCTAATGCACCAAATTCTTTAAAACTCTGTGATGAAGAGCATTAGTAATCCTTTCCAAATGTAAGAAATTAGGCTTAAACAATTCGACTCAAGCGACAAGAACAGAATGACACAGTGCTATGGGTTAAATGTTAAGTGCCACCCCCATTCATACATTGTTCCAACCCTCAATGTGATTGGGAGAGAGGAACTTCTAGAGTTAAAGAAAGACTCGTGTGTGTATAATCAATTGTGAATAGTGTTCTCATAAGAAAAGACACACGAACGGTTACATGGGCCCCCTACCTCGCTCTGCTAAGCGTGGACACCATGTGACAGTGGCCATCCACAAGCCAGAAAAGGGGCCCTCCCCAGGACCCAAATTGTCCTGCAGCTTGACCTTAATTTCCTACTTTCTAGAACAGTGAGGAATAAATGTGTTAAGCTGCACAGGAAAAAAGTCACCCAGGTGTCTTGTTAAAACCCAGGCAGCCTGACCCTGGCTACTACCATAAGGTCTCAATCTCCACCCAGCCTTGGCCCCCACATCTGCAAAGTGGGGAAAAATGTTACCATCCCGATTCTTTGACTAATGTGCTTCTGCTGCAGTGACACAGTGCTGCTAGCAAAACTCAAGAATTTATCCTAAAAATGAGATATAAAGGCATTTCAAAGGGTAGGGCCACCCTTTTGTACCTGGAACTAGGGTTGAGCCCTGCACACAGCTCTTGGCGCCTTTCGCCCTCTAGTGGCTGATTCAGAGCTTGTTACCAAGAGCAGGGACTGCTAAACTTTTCAGTACAGATTGCACTTGGAAACAAGAACCCCCGCCCTCTATGCCCCCACCAACCAGGAACCAAACTCAGGAACTTGTGCTTGCGAGGCAGGTGCCACGCCACTGAGCTAAATCCCCTGCTTAAAACAATCACCGTTTTTCAGGATTCCTTTTCTATTAGCCACTTGTTGTTGGGAACACACACAGTGGCATTTAGGTGCCTGCTGAGCACAGGTAAACCTCTGTGCAGAAGATGAGCCACATGTTGGGTGGATGGATGAAGGCGTATTTGGAAGCCACAGTTACAGAAAGTGCAGTGGGTTAAATGAGGAAAGATATTTTAGGGTATGTTTAAAGCTGATCTGACTGAGCTCTCACACTGCTTTAATCTTAAACACACATATCATTTACACTTGGAACAAGAGTGATAAAATGTGAGTTGAAATTCTTAAATCTTGCATGACTGAAGAAAAGAAGAACCTAGAAGGAAAACAGCAAATAAACGAAGCCTGGGAACCATGTCTCTGTATTATAAGAGCAGAAATCTTGAGCCAATCTCACCAAGTTGACAACAAAGAGAATACAGTTATAAAAGTATTTTTTGCCATGTTTTCTCATGAATAGACCACTAATCCCACTAAAAGGAACATGAAAAGATGAATGTTCCACCAGCTAATTCATAACCACCATTTCTACAAATGCAAAAAATTCTTCTGAATTCCTTTTCTTTTCATTTCACCTGCTTTGTGCTCAAAATGACGCATGAAATAAGAGATTGTTCAAGATTCAGAAGTTCAAGATTTATTTGGTCACAATGTAGGCTGACTACCAAGTTCGAAGAGAAAATTATGGGAGACCACAGAGAACCTGCGCAATAGTTTTTCAGTATGTGTCCTTTCTTTTCTACTTTGCATTGGTTCCAGCAAAGTAAGCAGATATATCTATTGTGAAACCATTCACTGGGCTTGGATCACATGTAGTGTGTGAGTTGCTAAAATTTCTTAACAGGCTTTAAGCTATGCGTCGCTCCAGTATAGACCTCAGGTGCAGCAAATGTGAAAAAGAGCTGAAGATGATGGCTAAAGTATCAATAGCAGCAAAGGCCTGCGGCCGCTGCATTATAACCAGAGGCCCTACTCGGTGCTGGTGCTCAGGTGTGGAGAGGCACAAGCAGTCAGTTCTGTTGGTGCCCATCTGTAATCCCTGCACTCTAGGAGGCTCAGGTAGGAGGATTGTAAATTGGAGCCCAGCCTGAGAAACTCAGCAAGAACTTGTCTCAAAATAAAAAATAGAAATGGCTGGGGACGTAGCTCAGTGTGAAGGGGCTTAGGTTCAATCCCCAGTACTTTAAAAAAAAAAAAAAAAAGTACCCAGACAAAAGAGCTGCAAACAATACTAGTGGGAAGGGAAAAGACATGGATCCATGCTGCATGGAGCACAATTGATGAATGCTGAATGCTTACACCTGGAAAAGAGAGACTTGAGGGACAGGATAGATTATTCTGAATATAGGAATCATTGGCAAGTGGAGAGAGATTTACTTCATGGGTTCAGAGGAGGAAAAAAAATTAGGACCAATGGGTGGAAGTTACAAGCATGGAGACGTTTAAAGTTAAGATAAAGAAATGTGGGAGACTGCCTGCAAGACAGCTGGCTGCTTGCATTGCAGTTCCCTGAGCGAAGGAGTTGCTATGTTGTAAGTTCTGATTGGCCGTGATCGGCTGCCATCTTATGGCATTATTTATAATAACTATTTTGTAGAGCTGAGTTTCGCTTTCCAGAAAAAGCACCTGTTTCTTGTAAATCATGTGTATTCTGTGGAGCCATAATTGTGGCCTTGTACAGTTATCCTTGAGATTGTTTTTCATCCTTGAAGTTGTTTTTACTTTCATATTATTGCCTGATATAAGTGTGAGAGCCGTCTGGCAGATAGTAGTAGTAGTAGTAGTAGTAGTAGTAGTAGTAGTAGTAGTAGTAGTAGTAGTAGTAGTAGTAGTAGAAGTAGTATTAGAAGTAGAAGTAAAAGAAGAATAAAGAAGAAATCTGTTTGAATCTGAGCATGACTCAGTGTGTTTACTCTCGATGAATCCTCTCAGGTTTGGGGCCTGCTGGCAGGACCCTGACATCGCGGCTCGCGACAAGTG
The DNA here is from genome assembly GCF_012274545.1 of Fukomys damarensis. Classification (NCBI taxonomy): domain Eukaryota; kingdom Metazoa; phylum Chordata; class Mammalia; order Rodentia; family Bathyergidae; genus Fukomys; species Fukomys damarensis. The sequence continues at coordinate 29,980,806 of NW_022900933.1, read as the reverse complement.
GCGCCCGAACAGGGACCTGAAGGATAACCGAGGGTCCGGACCCAGGTAGGCTCTAAAGAGAGAGTGACAATGCTCCGAGGGACAACGGCCGCACCTGATCCTCGCGGTAAGTAAGCTGAGACCCCACGAAGGGTAGCTGAAGGAGTTGATCCTATAAGTTTAAAAGGTAAAAATATGGGACAAGTAACCTCCCAAGAAAAAATAGCTAAGAGCATACAGATAGTCCTAGATACATTAGGAATCAAGTTAAAGAAGAAAGAATTGAAAACATTTGTAGAAGCACTAGATAGTATTTGTCCTTGGATTTCTAATGAGGAAATAATTGATATCGGAGTCTGGGAGAGGGTTAAAAGACAAATTAATCAAACACTCCTGCATAGACAACACTTTTTCTTTCTGGGCCATAATTTCTGCGGCCCTGAGTCACAGGCCAAAAGCACAAATAATGCAAGCAATTAATGAAGTGGAAAAAACTCTGGGGGAAGAGAGGGAAAAACGCAGCCGAACCTCTCAAATGCCCTCAGAGGCGGGAGATAAAGAGGAAAAATTGAAACCAGAGGAAAAATTGAAATCTCTCTTAGAAAAGAGATCTCCCCCCATAACTCCCAGCACTCCGCATATGGAAGAATGGCCACCCGACCCTGAGAGGGGGTCGTCTTGGCCCACGCAGAAGGAGACACCTAATGATTTATGCGGGGCCAACCCCTCCGATAGAACTTTAAAATCAAAGGCTTTAGCAACTCTAGTTGAAGGAAGAATAGCCTCTCTCTCTATTGCAGGGGAGTCCTACACCCCTCTGCAGAGGTGCCTCCATAGGGCTCTGGAGGCAGGGGAAGATGTCCCTAAAGAGCTCTTTCCCATAATTGAAGTTCAGGGACCCCAAGGGCCAATTAGAGAACATCGCCCTCTTGAATTTAAGTTGGTAAAAGAATTAAAAACTGCTGTGAATCAGTATGGCACTGCAGCTCCTTTCACTTGTGCTATCCTGGACTCCATTGCTGGATCCTGGCTAACACCAAGTGACTGGATTGCGGTCTACCGTGCAGTTCTTTCAGGGGGAGATTTCCTCCTGTGGAATTCCTATTACTCCGAGCAATGCAAGGCGGCTGCCATCCGCAATGCTAATGCCGGAGCTATCATGGCAAATTATGACATGCTTATGGGAGAAGGATTGTTCGAAAGCATGCAAGCCCAAATTGGCTATGCACCCCCAGCTGGGGAAGGGGTTTTTGCTTGTGTTTTTCCACAGAATGCTAATCAATCATGGTGGATCCCGTAGCATTTTATCAAACAGATTAACGCAAGCCGTGAAAAGGACCAAAGACAATCTTCCGGTGTTATTTTGTGGGATGTTGTTACAGACTCTGTTAATCCCTTAAAGATAAACATTGTGAAGCCTCCTCCTAAGAGCTAATTCTTCCTGCTTTTCCATCTTATGTGCTTTCTCATACTTTGCCTATCATATTATTTGTTACATCCACAAATAGAAGGTTAATAGTAAATGAGACAGAAAAATATTAGGAAAGCTATAAGTAAGAGTTATGCTTTTGCATCTTGTTAAAAAACAGGTAAAGAAAGATATACAAGACCAGAAGCCCTAAGTATATAGAGAAGGTGTATGGAAATCATATAAAAAGGTTTACATTTACAGTCAAGAAGAGCTTTCATTCCTTTAACCCTAATTCTACAAGAGATCTCTGTTAAGTTTGATCTACAAAAATTTTGACTAGTCATAACTAAAAGATTTTATAATTCAATTGGCCAAAACCATCTGAATGCACTCGTTAAAATTGTCTTATATGTTTGTCTGTCTTAAGTGTTATATGTTTGCTCTAAATGTTCAAAGATGTTTGTATGTTCTTGATCAAAATGACGTCAAATATAAATAGATTGTTGATTTCTACAACCTGGCTTTATAGGATCAAATAAAAAAAATTAAAATATAAGTAAATATAAATCTTTAAGTTTGGATACGCTCCCGTCGGTGAATAAAGAAGCAGCTGCTCAGAAAATTTATTCTGATCTTTGTTCACTAATGGGAGCCACCAAAATAATTTTTTATAGCCTTATAAAAAGATATATCTTGTTAAATATGTTGTTGGGAATATTTTGTTGGTTATCAAAGGTCTGAATTGTAGAAATGTTATTGTAATATGTTTCTGATGGTTATTTTCTGTATAAGAATTCATATAATTATAATAATTACTGCTACCTTTTCTGGTATACAAAATGTTTTGCACTCATATTGTTTGACCATGCAGGTTTTCCAGCATATTGTTTATGAGAATAACCTTTTGGTCCAGGTATTCTCCCTTCTCTTCTGCTCCACCTACTTATGGTTACAGGTACATTTATAGACCCACCACTATCCCTGAACAGCTTGAAGCTGGGTTTCCACTGAGGAGACCAGATTGGGACCCCAACACTGGAGCAACAGAGAGAACTCAAGGATGTGTCTTGGTGCACAAGCAGAGACTTTATTGTCCAGAACAAGGATTCATTGGAACTGGTTTGGCTATATTTCAGCAACGAATGGACTTATTAAATGAAGAAGTTGAAGGATTATGATTACATACTCGACTGGACTGTGATCCCAGGTTTCAACAACTCTGTCTTACTCCCTTTCCTGTCAAAAACCATTCTGAGGAAGTTAAACGGCTCTCATCATTGTTACGAGGGTCTTGGAATCGGATATTTTTAAATCTAACCAATCAGTTATCATTAGATATTGAAATTCTGTCTGGTGTTCATGCTAATCCTACTTGGCTTGATTTTGATTTTGTTACAGAAATTTGGGAAAATTTGAAAAAATTGTTTTCGCCTTCATGGATTGTTATTTGGCTTATTGCTATTGCTGTTATGATTGGGTTATGTATTATGGGTTACTGCATGTATCGATACTGGATGCGTTCTCAGTTTAAGTATGATCGGCTTGTTATGGCTGTGCAGGCTTCTATGGAAGGTGATGCAGAACGTGCGTCCATTTATTTGGCACAAGCACGATCCGTTTGAAACCCCACTCGCTAATAGAGTTCCAGTGACGGGTAAGGATGAGGACCTTTCCTACCAACCTAAGACAGGTGCCCCCGCTTGATCGTGGGTTAACCGAAGACGGGTAAGGAGGAAAGCTACCCTCACCGCCTAAGACAGGACTCTATCAGTTTGAACGTCATCTTGGACGTTCACAGAGAAATGGGGGAATTGTGGGAGACTGCCTGCAAGACAGCTGGCTGCTTGCATTGCAGTTCCCTGAGCGAAGGAGTTGCTATGTTGTAAGTTCTGATTGGCCGTGATCGGCTGCCATCTTATGGCATTATTTATAATAACTATTTTGTAGAGCTGAGTTTCGCTTTCCAGAAAAAGCACCTGTTTCTTGTAAATCATGTGTATTCTGTGGAGCCATAATTGTGGCCTTGTACAGTTATCCTTGAGATTGTTTTTCATCCTTGAAGTTGTTTTTACTTTCATACTATTGCCTGATATAAGTGTGAGCCGTCTGGCAGAGAGTAGTAGTAGTAGTAGTAGTAGTAGAAGTAGTATTAGAAGTAGAAGTAAAAGAAGAATAAAGAAGAAATCTGTTTGAATCTGAGCATGACTCAGTGTGTTTACTCTCGGTGAATCCTCTCAGGTTCGGGGCCTGCTGGCAGGACCCCGACGTCGCGGCTCACGACAAGAAAGACATTTCCAACCATGGGAGGCTCCCACAAATGGACAGGGTATCTTAGGAAGTGTTTAGACCGAGGCCAGACAAATACCTCCTGGCGATGCTGGGGGAAGGATCACTACACTGGGTGGGAAGGTGGGCTAAAGGTCTCCAGTTCCTCCCAACTCTCAGACTGACCATGAGGCCAAGTGGCAACAGGAGGCTTACCTGGCACAGGGAAATGTTGGCATAAGGCTTTGCCTGCGCATGCAAATGCGCCTTAGCTTCTCGTTTATCACCATGTACGAGCAGGATTGGTTTCTTCCTGAAAAGTGACACAAGTGTTTAAGATGCATCATTCATGAAGCTGAACTTTCGCCTCTCTGAGGAATGCTGGTCTCCTTACCACTAGACATTTGCTTCTGGCTGTTGTGGTGGCCGAGTACAGGGCCCCACACACAGCTTCGGGCGGGAGATGCTCATTCACTAGCTGTGCTTGCTACCCTTGTAAAGGGACCCTGTGGCCTGATCCCGAAGGCTGCTGTAACAGAGGAGCTGAGACTCAACAAGTAATCGAGCAATTACCTTCTTTGGTCCAAAGTAGTACATAGGAACCTTGGTGTTAATATATTTGAGACCAAATGGATTAAAGATACACAGTCATCACTGTACATACAGAATTGTTTTGGATCAAGCAATGGATTCACTCTGGCCTTCTATTTACCAGTTCCTACTAATTGCTCTGGATACTGCGAAGGAATTAGGATATGATAGAAAACAGGCCCAAGCCCACAGCACAGTGCAGATTTATTAACAGGTTGTTAGATTCTAATGAACCACAGCCCAAAGTACATTGCCACTTAAAAAATTCCAAAGACTATATAAGAAGACTCTTCAGGAAAAGATTAAAAAAGCTTTTAAGGGATTCTTGATCTTCAATTAATTCAAACAAAGATGATCCTTGGAAATCAATGTATCTTTTTACAAGCTCTCCTAACACAACAAAAATTGGATTTTTCTTCAACAAGCAATCAAGAAGATAAACAACTGCAGCCACTTTCACATTTATCAATTACGCTGCAGAAGGATTCTCTGCCACACATGAAGGGGCAACACTCAACTACAAAGAAACACCGTAGGAAATGCAATTTCAGTACTGATGCCTTATGCCCATGTAAGTTTTATTGAAAATTCTCAGATAAAACAAAATTACGAAGCACACCTTCCTAACTACTTGAAAAAAAAAAGGGTGACGGCTAGAACAGCAGCATAGAGAGTAATGTAAGAAATATTCATGCATGCCTTCTGCAAAGAAATGTTACTGGACCATAAAATCCTAAAACAATAACAGATTAATAAAGGTTGAGGTCTTCATTTAATTCCTTCAAATTTATGGGTTCTGTGAAGTATTATAAAAAGGCAGCATCCACACAATGCAGTGAGTTACAAACCTTCCTGAGTTGGAATTTTTTTTTTTTTTTTTTTT
>NW_022900933.1:29963677-29975420 GCF_012274545.1 Fukomys damarensis | reverse complement strand
AGTTGGAATTTTTTTTTTTTTTTTTTTTGGTACCAGGGATCGAACTTCAGCCCTTGCACTTGTGAGGCAGGCACTGGAACCACTGAGCTAAATCGCCCGCTCTGGAAGTTTTTAAACTGTGGATGTTACGTAAACTTGACACTTTCTATCCTCACAATGCTCTTGACCACATTCCCAAGATGCATTGCATAATAGGGGGGTTTTGAAGAGGAGGAAGAACACTTCTGTCCTTTGACTTAGAATTTAGTGGACACTGTGTAAGTTTGCTATAGCTGCTGTAACAAAGCACCACAAGTCAGATGGCTTAAATAGAAATTTGATGTTTTACAGCTCTGGAAACAAGAAATCAGAGATTGCGAAGTTGGCAGGGCTGCTGCGTTCTGGGGGCTGAAAGGGAGGATCTGTTCCGGGCCTTGGCCTGGCTGCAGGTGGCCTCAGGCACTCCCCGGCATGTAGATGGCATCCTCTTTGTATCTTTACAGGGTCTTCTCTGTGTATGTCCAAGTTTTCCCTTTTTATAGGGACACCTGCCATCCTGGATTAGAGGCTACGCTAACAACCTCAATAAGGACTATCCCAAATACAGCTGCAAGAGAGACTCCACCCATAAAAGGCACTAAAGAAATTTTAATGTGCACCTCACCAACACTGTAAAGGCGAGCCATGTGATGTCAAGGTCTTTGAGAAGCAAAGGGAAGAAGAGCAGAAAATACTCAGGCCACACTCGAGGATGCAGTTCCAAGGGGCTGGCAGCTGAGCTCACTCATGTGCCAGCTATCCAGTCTTTCCTTTCAAGCAGTACCCTGAGTCTTTGCAGGACAAGCTGTGCTCACGAAAAGGTCACATTCCTAGGCTCTTTGGGGGCTGGCTCTCACGCACCTGAGCTCTGCTTGATGAGGGAGAAGCAGGTGCTGTGTGGGACAGCAGGACAGTTGCTCAGGGCACATGGCTGGGACAGGAGCCCTCCCTTCCTTCTCTTCCTCCTTGCTACCTGTATCACAAACAAGTGAACTGAGGCTCTGGCTGCCATGCTGGACCAGTAGGGGACTTTGAACACTGAAATCACATACTATGTGGGACAGAAAGCTAGAAAAAGAAACCAGGCAGATAAATCCTGGAGAAAACCATGGCATCCCCCAATGCAGACAAGAAACGTATACCATCTGGACTTCTTGGGCTGGAAAAACTAATTTCTGTTTTGTTTAAACCACTGCTGTTTTGGGTTTTCTATTAACACGCAGCTAAAACTAATCCTTCGTGTTCTAAATTAAACAGGAGCCCTTGAGTGCCAAAACTGCTTGGGAAACTTCAGCAACATTTTACCCTCTCTAATGACAAAGGTTTCCACAATCTGATGCCTTAAGTGCACCAAGAACGCTGAGGACCCTGGCAATCATTTTTTTCCCCTGTGCACAAATTGCTAGAAACAAGGACAGGGGGCACGTCACTGTGCCAATCTGTCGGTCTGTGCTGCCTCACATGCAGCTGATGAACTGCCCGCACGTTATCACCTCCACAGCCTAGACGAGGGAAGGCCCTCGACCTTCCTTCTCAGCTCCAGAACTGCAGAAATAATCACTGGCGAAGCGCAGAGATTCTTAGGAAAAGGGTAGCACCAAGTTGCTGCACCTGGCCGTGTGTTGGTGGGTGTATAGTTCCGGGCTCACGTGGAGACGGTTGTTTCCTTCTTATTAACATTGGGCGTGGAATCCTGTTATCTGACTTGGGAGTCTGTCTTTGCCTACTTCTGGACAGACCACAGAGGAAAATGCTCTGATCTATTAAAAGAACGTGTGATTACATAGACTTTAAAATGCTATTTGCTCAAAATGACTTAATGTCAGGATGACTGCAATAGCTTCATAATAAATACTTGAAAAAGATGGATGGCTTTCATCTGAGAAATACAGTGTTTCAAAGCAAACCAGTTTTATTATTTATTTATTATTATTATTATTACAGTGCTCTGTTGCTCATGGAACTCACCTGAATTCTGATGGATACTGTTTGACAAGCCAGTCCACGTCAAAGCAGTAGTTAAACTAGATGGGGGAAAAGAAAAGTAACTAAGCCACAGGTTACGCAGCCAAGTCGTTCAGAAGAACCATTTATTAAACTGAAAGAAATTCTACAATAATGCACTACATATATAATTTATAAACCTGTATGGCTATGCTGCAATACTCATAAATAAACCTACATTTTATCTTAAAGAAATACATGGTCAAAGGATTGCAGCTAAATGTACAAAAAAAAAAAAAAGGTTCTAAGTAAATTATCTCCACATGGTTCAGCAGCATTTGTTCTTGTCAACAGGGTATCGCTACATTATTTCTAACGGCCCTGCTATTAATTTAAATAAAGGGGCTTATACATGTATCCCTTTTCTTTTAAATGATTATAAAATGATAGATTCTGGGTAAAAGATCCCAGAACTTTTAGAAAAGGATATTTCCTTTCAACCCAACTGATTAGCTGAGTACACACATATTTGACTCTGGGCACTCACTAGGCTGTTAACGGTCTCATACTGAACACAAGTTGGTCTTACCCACGGACCTTCTCATGCCTGGGGCTATCCTGGACATAGGAGCCCAGTCTAGCTGGGAGTACTCACAGGTGCACCCCAATCCATCTGGAGACCAGGACTCCCAAGGCCAAACCAAATACAAAGGGCACAGGGAGCTTGGCTTGCTTGAGGGACACGGCCCTCTCTTCTGATTATTCCGTGGCACTGTTAATGTGATTTGTCAACTGGAAGGGACCAGCTCATTCAGGTAAGAGCCATGGAACATACAAGAACCTATAACTTCTACTCATGCCTTTCTGGATGGTGTAGGGCATCGCATACTTTTTAAAAGTCAAATCAAACTTGCCTTCACCACTTTATCCACCCCTCCGCAGGGGTCAGCACAACAGTCCTAAAGGATCATCAGTGTTCCAAGTGACTTCTTGGTTGGTCTTCGTGGTCTGATCAAGAGTCAGGCACCTTTACCAATAGTGACATCGACATTCCATGCCCCGTGAGCCTACAACTGTGGCACCTGGTGCGTCTCTAGCTAGGCACAATCTGTCTCGGGGACTCTGCACTGCACTGAGACACATCCTCACCTCTCATACTTTCTTATAAAATTGTTTAATAATTTGTTTTCACCTGAGTAAAAAACAGCATACCCATAAAACTCACCTGAGCTGAGGAAACAAGTGTCCCAAATAGAGGAGATAAAATATCTACAAAGAAGAAACACAATTCACACTCAGACCAAAGTCCTGCAGTCATAACAATCACAACTAACTTACTGAATAGTTACCAACCATTGAGACTTGGCTCAGAAAACAATAAAGCGAAGACTATCACAAAGCTAGGCTTTAATGTTTCAGAAAATCTAAGAAAAACTTTCCCTGTGGTAATGTTTAATTATACATTCTTTTATAAAGCACAATGCAAAACTAAAATCCACAGCTTCAGTACTGGGTGACTGTCAACACCAGTGGTCATGATACCTCTTCTTTCCAGATCTCTGAATCCTTACCTCCTTCAGGTACCCGTTTGCCACCCCAGTGCCTCTCTGGCGTCTTTGAGCCCTTGATTCCCACAGTTCTAAACTCACACCCCTGGAGTTCCTGGTCACTGCTAAGGAGATCCCATTTGGCACCGACACTTTACATTAGACCAGAACATTTCCTGCTCGTGAGTGACACAAGTTAGCCCTTGGTCATCTCCACCTTCAATCCTATCTGCTGTACGTGTGCAGGACGTGTAGGTGCCCAGCACTACCCACATATTAGCTCTTACTCCTCCCAGTGGACAAGTCTCCTTTGGAAGCTGCATAAGACCACACAGCCGGAAGGGGCAGAGTCCAAGCTGGATCTAGGATGTCCGGTTCCAGCTTGCTCTTACCAGCTACACTGCCTCTGAGGATGAAGAGTAGGGGCTCCTTTACCTAGTTTACAGGTATTCACTGAGTGCTTCCTGTCTCCTAGGCATTGAGATAGATGCTGGGGTACGAAGATTTTAAAATAACAAGCAAATGCTTCTAGGGAAGTTCTTACCTTATCAAGAGGTAAACTGCCATACATTGTTCCATTTGGCCCCCACCAGCATCTCTACCTGTGCCAGTTCCACCCTCTTTCAAGGACCATCTGATGTCCCCCTTCTGCTGAGTCATCTTCTAGACAACCCACAATTATGGTGTATGTTAATGTGGTGTCTCAAACAGCACGGTTTTGGATGCTGTATGCCCGATTCAAGTCGAAGCTGTACCACTGACCAGCTGTGACCTTGGGCAGTGTATTTAACTTTTCTAAACTGCAGCTCTGTCACTCATACAAGGAGGACAACTGGAACATCTACTCATAAAGCTGCTTCAAGGATTAAAGTCTGGGTGAAAGCTTTTCATGCTATCTCCCTTCCTGAACAGCTTGTGCTCAGAACATCTTTATCACTTTATTTCATACAACCAAACTTTGCAGAGTTCTCTTATTTCCTGTGCTAATCTCTCTTAAAACAAACAAAAAAACCCTGACAACTGTCATGGTCCTTCAAAGTACCTATTAGGTAAGAAACTCTCAAAGTGAAAAACTACAGAACTCAACTTGCTACGGTACAGGATTGAATGCACCAACATTTATATATCACGCAGAAGAAATAAAACGCACAATTATATATCTTATATACAGAAATACTGTTGACAGAAGACAACGTACTCTTGAATACCAGCCAGAAGAAAAGCTCATCTGAGAGAAGGCTAGTAATATTTACTGTGTGTTTCTGCCATGTGAATATACCGTGCTGGTACGTCCCATCCTGGCTCCTGTTTTTCTGAATCCCCAAGCTGAAGGGGTGCGCGTGGCTATCTGGAGGTCAGGTCTCGTGTAGTAAGAGAGCAAATGAATAGCGAGCCTGCCAATCTGTGCCTTTGACTCTCAATCAAGCTCCTGCTACTGCCCCCTGGGAATAGTGAAGCCCATGAGGGAGGGTTGTTGTAGCTCAGGCCAGGCTTTTCACCTGGATTTACAGGGAGAACACTCTCGGTGTCACTCTACAACTCCTGGTCGCCCTGCATCCTTACCTTTGATGTGGAGGGCTTTGGAGTTGTATTTCGGCTTGATTCCCGAGACTCTGGTGAGGTAGAACTGGAAAGGGTTCCCTTTATCCAACATGTCCCAAATATCCTGGCCTTCCCCTGACGTCTCACACTCGTCTTCCTCCTCTTGGAGCCCGTAGTGGGCAGGAGAGCCGTGATTTCCAGTTCTCTGAGCAGCACCATCTTTGGGAGTGGGGATATCTTTTTCCTCTTTGACCACTGCGGGCTCAGCCTGCGTTTGCCGCATGTGCGGTTCGCGCTCATCGTCGCTGCTGGAGAGACACCAGCCGAGGTCTTCCTGGGAACTACTTCTCTGCTTTTTGGAAGGTGAAACCGAATCTGCGTGGCCGAATTTCACCGGTGAGATCTGCCTCTTGTGTGCAGCTTTCCGAGCCTCGGAGCAGGTGTAGCTCAGCTCCTTTGCTGCTCCCTGCCCAGCACGGGGGATGGAAGAGGTAGAGGGCTTGTCTGGTTTGGGCTTTTCATCCTCACTGTCACTACTGGATATTGTCCACCGCCCATAACTGCCTTCCTGAGACATTGCGCTTCTGCAAAGGAAAGGCAGAAACATTATTTCCCGTTCCCTAGGACATTGGTGAAATCACCTGATGGTTCTCGAATTCCCTTCAGATGAACTTCTCCCACACACAGCCTTCGGACAAGAGACCGAGCCCTGTAACTGTTATCAGAATCTACAAGAAGTTGAAAAATTACCAGCAAAATATCAGAAACCAGAGGAGAACTGAGGCCTAATTGGCCGCCCCTGTGAGCACAAGGGAGAAAGGCTGCACTCTGGGTTGACTGCCTAATAGGTAAAGGTTAAGTTGTTTAGCTGAGCACGTACTAATGGATACTGGAAAGCAGATGAATCTTGTGTTACTGTGATTGCTTGTGCCGTTTGCGTGAATGAAGGGGAGATGACCAAGAGGCGAGGACTCCTCTGCCTACTAGAGGTGAGCGCCCCCTGACGCCCACATGTTGAACGGACGCCTCATCATGTTCACCCCTGGGTCAGCGGGTCTAGGACCCCCAGCGTGGCGCCTGGAGCAGGAGGGACCTGAGATCCGCGGCCAGTCCAAAGGGTTGGCTACGGCAAAAATCTTGGTGACTGTATCAGTCCTCATTTTTGTCTTTCCAAAGGAATCCTGTTCTCTTAGATGCCCCAGGAAAGGCAGCTGGAGCCAACTGCGAAAACAGAACAAAACGTTTACCCTTAACTCTGGCACTTGTAACAGGTGCTTGGGTTTAAAGTCATTTTCAAGAGTAGTTCTACGTTCAGATGTTTAAGGTCAAATTGGAACTTTTAGCTCTTTTACTTGTTAGACACTCGCAGGACTTCAGTGATGAGGTTAGTCTCACTCCTAAGCTTAGCAAGGCCCTCAGAAGCTGTGTCCTCTCTCTAGGGATCGTCAGTGGCCGGTGTCCCTGTCAGAGAAGACCGGGAGCCCTGACTCACCCCACCCAGGGGACAGGTCGCAGGTCCGCTGACATCCATCACAGAAAAAGAATTTCAGGATGTGTCCAGAAGAGGCATAAGGAAATGAGGCAAAATTTTAAAAATACACAAAGAAATAGAGTGGAGGGAGAGGGACACAGAGACAGAGAGACAGACAGAGAGAGAGAGAGAAAGAGAGAAAGTTTATGGTCTTAACCTTGTATATTTATGGGGAGGTTGGGGAGTGGGAATTTGTAGAACTTGTGAGTCTATAAAAAGAGTAGACTCAAATTACAGGTAAAAGGTGACAGCCTTCTGCTGGGAAGTGTGAGGGCCCATTCTGGGTGATGCCCAGGTGAATAAAAGGCCCATTTACAGGGCAAAGGCAGTGTGGCCCAGGTTTACTGTATCTTTAAGGACCTTAGTAATTTTTTGACTGGGTTTGTTTCCTGAATCTGCAGGGTTTTTAAAAAAAAATTAAAAGTACAATTTTAAAATTACAGTTTTTGCTATTTTCTTGCTATCTTATTTTTCCTTTCCTGCTTTAGTACTTCCATGAGGACTAATGTGAGAAAATTCAGTCTATATCATAAATTAAGCTATGAAAACCTGCAGAGAAAGACTTGTGGTGGCCACGTGTGGTGGTGCAAGCCTACAATCCCAACATTTTTGGAAGGCAGATGCAGGACGATTACCAAGTTTGAAGGAATCTGTCTCAAAGTTGGAGGGGGGGCTTGGGATGCAGCTCAGCACAAAGGCCCTGGGTTCAATCCAATCCCCTTTCCTCCAAAAGATTAATAACCTGTTAGGAAAAAAGTGGAGGAAAGGGAGCTCCACAGTAGAGTACAGGCTTTATTGGGATTAAAACCTGAGAGGGAGGGTGAGTACGCCAAGACCAGAGAAGTGGCCCTCTTACAGGCTGGGGATTTTTGTGAGGCTTGTAGGAGGAAATGGTGGCTATCTTGAGAGGAAGTTGCATTTTTGAAACCTGTGATCACTAAACTGTGGTGCCTACATGTTTTCCTGTGACTGCTGGGGCCCATCATTTTAAAAGGGCCCATAAATCTTAAGGAAAATTACAAAAGTCTGTGCTATAGTATATTATATAGATAGTATATATCACATACATATTTTGGTTTTCTGAGATAGTGTCTCGCTTTGTAGTGCAGGCTGGCCTTGAACTATGTGGTCTAGACTGGCCTTAAACTCATGGTCATCCTTCTGCCTCAGCCTCCTGCGTGCTGGGATTACAGGTGTGTGCTACCATGCCCCACTTCACCATATTTTTAATCACACTGTGGGTAATACCACAAATTGTTCCTATGATTATAACTTCAAGATATAGCAACCTTAATTTATATGTAATTTCCTTACTCTAAAAAAGAACAGACTCTGAAAACCTTCAGTCCTGTATACCTTCCTTTGTGGTGAAGGAAGGAGCCAAAGACACTCCAAACATACACAACTCTAAGTGTTTTACAATAGAACCTAAAACAGTGGAAAATGGAAATTTAAATTTAGGTAAATATTGTATGTTTAATAGTTAGCTCTGGGTACTGTGACCTGTGTTGGTGTATTAGTAAGACAGACTCCCCCTATCCTGAGAACTCTGTAAGCAAAGTCTTTAGTGATTGTGAACTTAAGTTTTCAATTTTATCTATATTTTTTAGAACCATAGGCGGGGGTGGGCTTCCTGCCAACAAAGTAAGACAATAAAACAAAGGCTTGAAAAAGGCATTTCCTTTTCTGGACAAAGCCCCTTTTCTGGTTCCACTGGATTCATAGTTTAAGCTTGGAGCCTGCTGACACTGAAAAATCTGCTGGACAGTTTTTTAGCTAAATCAAAGAACTCTTGCAAATACACTAATAAAATTGTGCCTCATCATTAAGTCTAGCAGGTTACAATTTTTTTTTTTTTTTTTTTTTTTTTTTTTGAGGCAGGGTCTAAGTATTCCAGGATGGCCTTGAACTGTGTAGCCCAGGATGGCCTGGAACTCAGCCTCCCAAGCGCTGGGATCACAGGCTTGCCCCACCAAGCCTAGCCAAGGCAATCAAGGCTTGTCTGTGGAAGAGGAGCTGCTGGTAAGGGTCAAGATCAATCCAGAACTGACTGGCTGTGGAGAACTGGATGTGGTCACCAGCATCCGAATTCTACTTCCTTCTCAGGATCGGGTTCCCAACAGGCCAGAGAGCTTTCATGATTGATGCGCAGAGTTTGCCAAGTGTCGATCTCAAGAGTTTTCCTTTCATGGCTTACGGTCTCCTGGACAGCCACATTTTTAGTTCGGTGCGTTGACAATGAGCTGACAGTGAGCATGTTACAGTACAAGTGGGCAGCCTAGTGTTTCCCACATGCAGGTGCCTGCAATCTGATACTTATTAACGTCACACTATGAAAATAAACTCCCTTTCCCATTTCAGTCCACTCTGCTTAAATCGAGGAGAAAGCTGTGGTGGTGTAGAGACGCTTTTAATCTTGTTTTTGAGCAAACAGCAGGCTGCTTCTGCAAGCATCAATAACACTTTTGTTTACTGTCAGCAGAAGGTAGCTTGTGGCTTCACTAGTTAGAACAGCAAAATAAAATGTATTTTTAAAAGGCCATATTTATGTAAAGTGACAGCGTTTAAGTAAATGTTAAGTAGACAGCGGCATATGTGTTAAGAGAATAAAACAAAAACTGGGGCGGAAGCAGGTGAGTGAATGAAATTTGGCAAATACTGTGTGAAGGTGAAATTCTAATTCTACCAAATGCCAACTCAGAGTACTGTCAGAGCTTTTATTAAGGACTTCCAAAAAATGCTGTCTCCAAATAAAAAATAAAAAGAAAAGGGGCTGGGAATGTAGCTCAGGGCCACTGGATTTGATCTTCAGTTCCACAAACCAAAACCGTACTACATTTAGATCTCCAAGTGCTTCTTCTCCCCACACCTTACCCCACGTAGCTGAAACAAAGTTGACCCCCCTCCAGTTGTTCCTTCTCTGAGCTTGCAGACCATCAGGTGGGTTTGGGTGCCATGCTGATGCAACTGTTCGGCCTTAAGACTCCTCATCTGTAAAATGGGGAGCATACTCATCTCCCAGGCTTCCTCCTCAACACATATTTATTGAGTAGCTACTAGGTATTAAGTGCTGGACAGGGAGTAATAAGGGGAGTACCTATGCCCAATTTCCCTTGTCAGACTATTACGTTTAATTCTGTGGGGGATGGTTTCAAGAGGGATGAAAGCGTCAGAGAGAAGGCTCCTGCAGGGGCTGCGAGGGTGCGAAAGGCAGAGAGCAAGGGGTGAGGCGGGCTGATTTAGGGGTACGCCGAGGAAGGGCGTGTCCGCTGGCAACTCTTCTGTGTACTCACTCGGGTCAGGAGCTTTTCCGGGTGCAAACTCAATGCACGCGCGTAACGGGACACTAGGGACCACGACGGTCCCTTTGGGGATAAATTGGGCACAGAAAGGTTAAGAGTCTGGCTAGGGTGAGCGCTCAAAATGAGATATTGCGACTGGCGGTGCGAGAAGATCCCCTCCTAAGCCGAGCTCCAAGCCCTGCGCCCCACACTCCGGGGCGGAGACCCGTCGGCGCACCGCCTAAAAGACGCGATCATTGCCGGGAACCGAGGCCCGGGATAGAGAGGACCCCGTCCAGTACCTCCCCACCCCCACCCCAGGCTGCATTCCGCTCTCGCTGTCCAGTTCCATCCTAGCAGGCCATCCACGGACCCGCCGGCTCCAGTGCCCAGCGCCCCGTGATCACCGCAGTCTTGAGGACACCACGCCGGTCCGGCACCCGCACTCACCCGAGCTCGCAGAGTCCTCCGCAGCACGGATCGCGCCCGGCGCCGCCTACGCGCCTGCGCACCGTTCAAACCCTCCGGCCGCATCCCGCGCCGCTTCCGCTCCGCAGAAGCCGACTTCTAGGTCCTAAAGCCCGCCCGTCCAGAGTGACGCCTGAGTGCGTTCCCTGGGGGGCGCGGACGGAGTGGGAGGTCTAAGGTCACCTCTTGGCGACTTCTAAAAAAGGAAGAGACAGGAAGGTCTTCTCTAGCTTTTCTCTCAGTTAATTAGCAAAACTCGAGCCCCTTTATGTGGATTGCAGGGACAGCTTCAGGCTCCCAGGAAGCCCCAGGCTGGTGGAGAATGAGTTTCGGACTTGGGGGGAGATCTGCGTTTTGGAGCACGGATTTTAATCCTGCTGTGAAGTAAAATGTTAAACGACATCCTGCCAGACTCAGAGCCTCGAATGTCTGTTTCTTCCTTGAAACAGGTGTGTGTGTGTGTGTGTGTGTGTGTGTGTGTGTGTGTGTGTGTTAATTTTACCTCGTTGCCAAAAGAATAGAGGGGTCTGAGATAAAACCCTCTGGAAAGCGAACTCTTCCATGTTATTCTCTTCTAATGCGGATTATGCGATGGAATTTGGGCCTCACGCTGTTTATGCTATGTATTTCTTTCTGGCTTCTCCCTCCAGCCAGACAGCACGTCCAGAGCGCGGAGTTTCGGTGTACGTCTGTATAAGCATCCTGACAGCTCCTTTCATTTGCTTATTGCAGGTCTCTTTTGTGGAAGACACTGCGCTACTTGTTGAGGTTTTCTGGAGGACAAAACACTCTTTAAACTGGGAAAAACAAACAACAAATGTAGTAGCTAGATCCCAATGATTCCCTGATTTAAACAAGAATCCTGAACTTGGCTCGACTTGTTTGGTTCTTTTTGCTTCTGTTTTCACTCCTCTTCTGTCTCTCGAGATGTCTAGCCTAGCCGTGGATCAAAATAATCTAAAGAAATTAACTGTAAATTTGGTAGGGTGAATCTGAACCAAGAGGTGTAGGAGAAGCCAGTAGATGCTCTGAGTATCCCGCGGTGCGCAAAGAGTTAAAGGACTGTAGGCAGGGGGCGGAGCCGAGTGCTGGAGGCGGTCTTGGAACTGCCGTCATAGACTGGTCCACAGCAACGTTGTTAAACAAAGCTGCTGGCCAATAATACTGCAGGATCAACACCAGTGGCTCGCAGGCTGTCCAATGGGAGCAGATGTTGGAGTTGCGCGGCAGTTCAGCTTCCTGAGGCGCAGTGGGCGTGGTCACGGAAGGCTAGAGCTGTTCCCCTGTGTAGAATTAGGGGTGGAGGTTTCTATGGCTCTCTCTGAAGCTGGGGCCCGGCCGCGGACGTGGGACGCCAGCCCCTCGGAGCACAGGAAGTGGGTGGAAGTAGGTGTCCGGAGGGCGACTGTGAA
>NW_022900933.1:29951467-29963490 GCF_012274545.1 Fukomys damarensis | reverse complement strand
TGTGTGTGTGTGTGTGTGTGTGTGTGTGTGTGTGTGTGTTAATTTTACCTCGTTGCCAAAAGAATAGAGGGGTCTGAGATAAAACCCTCTGGAAAGCGAACTCTTCCATGTTATTCTCTTCTAATGCGGATTATGCGATGGAATTTGGGCCTCACGCTGTTTATGCTATGTATTTCTTTCTGGCTTCTCCCTCCAGCCAGACAGCACGTCCAGAGCGCGGAGTTTCGGTGTACGTCTGTATAAGCATCCTGACAGCTCCTTTCATTTGCTTATTGCAGGTCTCTTTTGTGGAAGACACTGCGCTACTTGTTGAGGTTTTCTGGAGGACAAAACACTCTTTAAACTGGGAAAAACAAACAACAAATGTAGTAGCTAGATCCCAATGATTCCCTGATTTAAACAAGAATCCTGAACTTGGCTCGACTTGTTTGGTTCTTTTTGCTTCTGTTTTCACTCCTCTTCTGTCTCTCGAGATGTCTAGCCTAGCCGTGGATCAAAATAATCTAAAGAAATTAACTGTAAATTTGGTAGGGTGAATCTGAACCAAGAGGTGTAGGAGAAGCCAGTAGATGCTCTGAGTATCCCGCGGTGCGCAAAGAGTTAAAGGACTGTAGGCAGGGGGCGGAGCCGAGTGCTGGAGGCGGTCTTGGAACTGCCGTCATAGACTGGTCCACAGCAACGTTGTTAAACAAAGCTGCTGGCCAATAATACTGCAGGATCAACACCAGTGGCTCGCAGGCTGTCCAATGGGAGCAGATGTTGGAGTTGCGCGGCAGTTCAGCTTCCTGAGGCGCAGTGGGCGTGGTCACGGAAGGCTAGAGCTGTTCCCCTGTGTAGAATTAGGGGTGGAGGTTTCTATGGCTCTCTCTGAAGCTGGGGCCCGGCCGCGGACGTGGGACGCCAGCCCCTCGGAGCACAGGAAGTGGGTGGAAGTAGGTGTCCGGAGGGCGACTGTGAATGTCGGACTTCAGTTTGGCCCCGGGGCTCTTGTGTCCCTCCCTGGGTTTGGTTTCAGCCCAGTGGTATAGAAGTGACTTGGGCGGCCCTAAAAAGGGACATAATCACTTTATTTATTTATTTTTCCCTGTACCGGGAATCAAACTCGAGACATGATTTTTGACCAAGCCTAGAGCTGCATGACTTCTGGCTCCCCATCTGATGTTCTGGCTACTTCCAAGCCCCTTCCACTTTCATAGTTTATTAATAACTTCTAGTTTACATCTCTCCTCCCACGATTCAAAGCCAGCACCTTTACCTCACCTTCCTAATTCGACAACTGAGTTATGGGTAGAATTATCAGCCTAGAGGTCAAGTCGTTTGCATCTTTTTTGAGGGGTAGATTTTAGCTATCATTAAGTTTTCTTGTGAATTAAAATTAGGACAATGAAACTACTTTTCAGAGCCCTTCTGCTGGGCTGAGTTTTAGATGTTTTGAAGTTCAAATTTCATGTAAATAAACAAGAGAACAGTTTCTATCATACTAACAAGATATTTAATATTCTTTAGGTATTTAAAGCATGTGATGAAGATAATAAAGGCTATCTAAGCAGAGAAGACTTTAAGGTTGCTGTTGTAATGCTGTTTGGTTACAAGCCTTCCAAGGTAGAGCTTTCTTTATGTATTTGGGAATGGGATGGACAATAATATGAATGGGTCCTGAGAAAAAATGTCCTGGGATAGCTTAGGATGTTCATAAAACACATTGCTGATTTCTAAGCAATATCAGATTTCACTAGTGCTAAATTTTACTCTGTTCTTAAGGATCCAACTCAGGGATGAATTAAAATCTATCTCACTTGAGCCCTGGAAATACATCTCCACCAAGCTGCCAATAACTATAATATATATAAGATGTTAGAGTGATTTCAAGAGGGTGGGCTGAAAGAAGGATGTTAATAGGAGAAATTCACCTAGGAGACATGTAGTGTCATCCCTTTAAAAATTGTTGTAATACACACATATAATCCCAACACTCTATGAGGCTGAGAAAGGAAGATTGCAAGTTTGAGCCCAGCCCGGAAAACTAAGTGACTTAGAAAGACTTTGTCTCAAAATTAAAAACAACAAAATTTGAAAATTTAAAAGGGCAGGGATGAGCTAGGCATCATCTGTGGCACGAATCTGTAAACCCAGCACTCTGGGGACTGAGGCAGGAAGATCAAGCCCAGCCTGGGAAATTTAGAGACATAGACCCTGTGTCAAAATTAAAAAGAGATGGGGATGTAGCTCAGTGTGAAGGCCCCGGATTTAGTCCCACTATGGCAAAAAAAAAAAAAAAAAAAAATTGTTTAAATTATAAATGTAATGCAGTAATGCAAGGCTAAAATTCGAAGATTGCATGTTTCCAGCATGGGCACCTTAGTGAGAACCTATCCCCAAATAAAAGGTGAAATAAATAAAAGCACTGGAGATGTAGCTCAGAGTTAAAGTGCTTGCCCAGCACCTATGAAGTTGTGTATTTAATTGCTAGCAACACACACACACACACACACACACACACACACACGTTATCCATTCACATTGTCAAAAAAATATCTTCTTACTGGAAGGTCTAAGTACTCAGGGGTTACTGCTATTAGCCAGTTTCTTGTGTATGCTTCTAAAAATTCCCATCTGTAACAAACATCTATATGCAATCTTTATTGTAAATATCAGGTGCATACTATTCCTATTTTATTTTAATTTTATTCTTAAAAATACAACAACCTACAAGCATATACCACTATCACATTTTTAAAAGGGTTGTTTGTATAGCATTTCTTTTTTTGTTATTTAGGTTATTTCTATTAGTTTTCATTCCTACAAACATTGCTGCAATGAACATCCTTTTATATCTAAACACATGTAGAA
The DNA here is from genome assembly GCF_012274545.1 of Fukomys damarensis. Classification (NCBI taxonomy): domain Eukaryota; kingdom Metazoa; phylum Chordata; class Mammalia; order Rodentia; family Bathyergidae; genus Fukomys; species Fukomys damarensis. The sequence continues at coordinate 29,960,640 of NW_022900933.1, read as the reverse complement.
GCCAGGCATGATGGCATATGGCTGTAATCTCAGCTCTCAGGATCCCGAGGCAAGAGGATCACAGTGAGTTCAAGGCCAGCCTGTACTACAAAGCAGTACCCTGTCTCAAACAAACAACAACAACCACCTCACCACCCCAAAACACATATGGACACAGAGATTTATGTCTTTATGGATGTGTATCTTGGAATAAATTGCTAGATGTATAATGGCTCTGGGATATGTGCATTTGAAGTATTTTGGGTGTTTGCTCTTCAGAAAAACTTGTACCATTAATGACACTTGAGTTGAATCTCAGTGAACCTCTTCTCTTTAGCAAGTTTCCTAGCAAAGCTCTGTCTTTGTACTGTTCTGCTTGCCTGGCACTTGCATTCGGGAGATGGATCCCTTCTTGTTAAGCTTGTGAGCTGGAACTAAGGACAGTCAGGTACCTTCCACATTCAAGAAATTAAGCTAACCATCAAGCAAAGGGAGAACTCTGGGATCTGCCTGGAATGCTTCTCTCCTTAGCTTGGCAGTCAGTTATAGCCTCATGAATGAGTTCTACCTTTCTGTCAGCTTACAAATGCCAGACCCTGTATTGTTCCACTTCTGCACCCTTCTGAGTGCTTAAGGGCATCACCACTTCATAGTCAGTTTGTCCTTTTGACTCAGGGTGCATGAGCAGCCCACGTGGATTCCTAGTGGTTTGACTATTCAGACATACTTAGTTGCAGAGAAGGTGGTTACTTTGCTCAGAGAAGTAGGCAGGCTGACTCTCCAAAACCATAGCTTTCCTGCTAACCTGCAATCACTGCAGCTGGAATTCCAGTGCATATCATCTGAGAAGACTCTGAAGAATGATATTTAACTTGGGTTCACGTGGAAAGATATTTTGTCTCATTTTGCCTTTGTGAGGAATATATAAGGAATTTAATGACATATACAGTGATGTGGTAACACTGTATATATACTTGATGAAATTTAATAACTTTTGCTTTTCATAATGGATTATTAAGGTTTTGAATTTTTATTTTTTAGCAAAAAATAAACATACTTTTTATTTTTTAACATACTTTATTTTATTTTTTTAACATACTTTGAGTCACTAAACAATAAAGCAATGACATAGCAGTACAGTATACTTATCAGTCATTTGTACAATAAGCTTATTAAATAGGTGACACCTATTTATTAAATATGTACATTCCATGAAATTTAACAGATGTCAGGGTGCATAACAGTGGGTTTCAAAAATCCATCTTACTTATCTACTGTAAATCTTTACTTTGACATAATAGTAGCTGGCTATGTATCTCAGTACCTTTCCCTGAGAGATGCAGGAAGCAAGCTCTGTGTTTAGCCACTTGGTACAATGAGTGGCAAGATGTGTGCACCTGTGCAGAAGTGTCAAACTGGGGTTTTCACCCACACTGTACTCCGCCTAACAGATTTTGCATGTGTTTACCTGAGCATCACACGGGATATAATATACCCCCCACTCTCTATACCTGTGCAGAAGTGTCAAACTGGGGTTTTCACCCACACTGTACTCCGCCTAACAGATTTTGCATGTGTTTACCTGAGCATCACACGGGATATAATATACCCCCACCACTCTAGGATTTAAAAATTTTTTTTTTTTTTACTTTTCTCGTACAACAGATCTTTCATTCAGTACAATGGGACCTGAAAAAACAGACTTGCAAGTTTTGGAGGAAGTCAAAAGTGAATCCTCAAATACCCATGATGGATCATGAAAATGATCCATTATGGTAAAATACATGTTTTCATAACAGAAGAGTGGTATGGGTGGATGATAATGATGATAACTTTGACTTTACCATGTGAGCCAAAGTCCCTGTGATGGTGAAATGGGGCAAGACTTGACTGATACAGACACAGGGAATGTAGGTCTGCTTGATTTAAATGACAAGAAAACAGCTGTGTGAGTGCATATTTAACTAGTTAGAACATTGCAAAATGGTCATGCAATCAAATGGAACTATCCAATGTTAGAACTAGGTCCAAAAATATAGTGAGTACCTTGGCAGGGGTGAAATATATTGGACAGAATGCCTGCACTGCCATTCAGCATCAGAAATTGTAACAGATGTAATGCTAGAAGATGTGAAATACACAAAGATTGAAATACAAATAAAACATTCTGTTTGTACCAATAGCCATTCTCAGAAATGTATTATGGCACTTCGCTAGCTGAACTCAAAGTGTTTATAGGTCTGCTATACTTAGCAGGCCTTTCTCATGCTAATCATAGCAATGTAAATGACTTATGGAAAAGCTTAGTGTGGGCTTGAGGTTTGTAGAATAACAGTTACACCGAGAAGTTTTGGTTTCCTTCAAAACTGCCTGAGACTCGAGGACAAAAGCACTCAACAAGAAAGAAACAGAACTGATGCTCTGGCTGCTATCTGGTCATTGACAGATTTGTGAGTAGTTCCAAGCAATTTACACACCATCTGAGTACATGACTATTGAGGAACATTTTGCAGTATTTCATGGCCACCACAGCTTCAAGAAGTGCACGCTAAAAAAAAAGAAAGCAAAACAAAAAAAACTTTCAAAATATGGCATAAAAATTTATGCCCTTGTAGATGCAAAAACATACCATGCTTTTATTTAGAAACTTATCCTGGAACTCAGCCGCCAGGTCCTTATTCATATAGTAATAAGCCAAATGATGCTGTGAACAGACTTGTTGCTCCCATCTCCCAAACTAATCAGAATGTGACATTAGACAATTGGCTTACCAGCTTCCAATTGATGTTACATTTACTAACAGAGCACAAGTTGATCAGAGTAGGAACTATGTGCAGGAAGAAAGCAGAAATTTCAAAGAAAGTGTTGTAATTTTGAAACAGAATTGTATAGTACAATCTTGGGACTTCAGAAAAATTTACACTGGTCTCATATATAGCAAAGAAAAACAAACTGGTACTGCTGATGTCAACATTGCGCTGTGATGGAAATATCGATAGGGAAACCTTGACAAAACAAAAACCTGAGATGGAAACTTTCTATGACTAAACCAAAGGTGGAGTAGATGTTGTTGATGAATTATGCAGCAAATATGATGTCACTTGAAACACAAAGCACTGGCCAGTGGTTGTGTTTTACTTAATCCTAAACAGGTATGGCATAAATAGTTGGATAGTTTACAAAGAAAATAAGTGCAAGATACCATGGAGAAATTTTATTAGAAGATTGGGACTGGAACTCATAAGAGATGATTTACAGCACAAGAAAAACAAGTTTTTTCTGCCGAGGGAACTATGCAAAAAAAATTTGTGAAACACACTGGTGAACTGACAGGTGAACAGGCAGGTGCAGCATCTCAAAGACCTACTACCACAACAGGAAAACCAAAAAGATGTCAACTGTGCCCTACAATCATCAAGAAGGTTATACACCATGGCCAAGTTGGATTCATCCTAGGGATGCAGGGATGGTTCAACATATGCAAATCAACAAGTGTAATACACTATATGAACAAAGCCAAGGACAAAAACTATGTGATCCTCTCAATAGATGCAAAACAAGTGTTTGAAAAGGTCTAACACCTATTCATGATAAAAACCTTTCAGAAAATCGGTGTAGATGGTCTTTATCTCAATCTGATAAAAGCCATCTATGACAAACCAATAGCCACTATTATATTAAATGGACTAAAAGTGAAGGTTTTCACTCTAAAAGCAGGAACAAGACAAGGATGTCCACTGTCACCATCCTTGTTTAATATATTTCTGGAAACACTAGCCAGAGCAATTAGACAAGAGAAAGAGATAAAAGGAATAAGGATAGGAAAGGAAGAAGTTAAATTATCATTATTTGCAGATGACATGATACTCTACATAGAAGACACCCCAAGTTCCAAAAGACTTTTAGATTTAATAACCAAATGTAGTAGTGTATCTGGATACAAAGTCAACACTAAAAAAGCAGTAATATTTCTTAACAGGAATAACAAACTCAATGAGAGAGAAATTGGGGAAATGATAGCTTTTACAATACTATCCAAAAAAATGAAATACCCAGGAATCAGTCTAGTGAAGGAAAAGACTTCTACACTGAAAACTACAGTACTCTGAAAGAGGAAATGGAAGAGTATGTCAGAAAATGAAAAGATACCCCTTGTTTTTGGGTAGGAAGAACCAATATAATGAAAATAGCCATACTTCTGAAATTGTTATACCGATTCAATACAATTGCAATAAAAATCCCAATAGCATGTCTCTTAAAAATAAAAAATCCTAAAATTAATTTGGAACCAGAAGAGACCTGGAATAGCAAAGACAATTCTGGGCAACAAAGGCAAGGCAGAGGGTACCACAATCACTGACTTTAAATTATACTAAAAAGTTATAGTGCTAAAACAGCATGGCACTGACATACCTGAGGATCAATGGGACAGACTAGAGGATGCAGGAACAACTCTGGATGTACTCAACCACCTTATCTTTGACAAAGGAGCCAAATACCTTCACTGGAAGAGAGATAGCCTCTTTAATAAATGGTGCTGGAAAAACTGGCTTCCTGCATGCTGAAGATTGAAACTAGACCCATATCTTTTATCATGCAATAACCTAAATCAATGATCTAGATATTAAAATGGAAGTACTGAATCTGCTGGAAGAGAGAATAGGTAGAAGGTGTGAGGACAGGAGCAAGCAAAGACTTCATGAACAAAACACAGACCGCATGGGAAATGCTACAAAGATCAACAACTGGGACCTCATCCTATTAAAAAGCTTTTGTATGGCAAGAGAAACCACCAACATGATGAAGAGACAACCCACAGAGTGGGAACAACTTTTTACCAGCTATTCAGATAAAGGATTATTATCTAGACTATATAAAGAACTAAAAAATCAGACCCCCTAATTTAAAGACTGAATGCAAAAATGGGCATCTGCAATAAAAAGACACTTCTTAGATGAAGAATTAGAAACAATAAATAAATTTATGAAAAAAATTTTCAACATCACTAGTCATTCATGAAATGCAAATTTAAAAAATGATGAGATATCATCTCACTCCAAGAATGAACGGCTGCTATCAAGAAATCAACCAATAACAAATGTTGGAGGGGCTGTGGAGAAAAAGGAATCCTCCTACAGTGCTGGTGGGAGTGTAGACTGGTGCCACCACTGTGGAAATCAGTATGGAGATTTCTCAGAAAACTAAAACTAGAGATTCCTTTTGACCCAGCTGTATGTCTTTTTGGTATCTTCCTGAAAATTAAAAGTATCATACTATAGTGATGTATGCACATCCATTTTTGTAGCAGCACAATTTATAATAGCTAAACCTTGGAAAGAGCCCAAATGCCCATCAACTGATGAGTGGATAAAGAAGATTTTTTAAATGCAGTGGAGTACTACTCTGCCATAAAGAAGGATGAATTTCAGACATTTATAGCTAAATGTATGGACCTTGACACCATACTCTTCAGTGAAATAAATTGGACACACATATTTAAATACCACATTGTTTTACTGGTGTGGGGAACTGAAAGTGGAAATAAAGACTGAAATGTTTAATGGGTGCTGGGGAATGGGAAGAAAATGTTCAAATGGGAAGGGGAACAAGGGAGGAGGGAGGGAGAAAGGAAGGAAGGGACAAGAAAAAATGAAAATAGAAGGAGAAATGGAAGCAAAGTTTCTGTACATAGGGAGGGGAGAGGGCGTGAGGGAGGAAATGGGTTAAAATAAAATTGAAAAAAGAGAAGTGTGCTATTGTGCAATATTCATGAGTGAACACTGCCTTGAGTGTGACAACTGAAGCAAAGATTATTTTTCTTGTAGAGTTCTATTGGTATTTTCATTGTAGGTCACATAGATTTTTATTTTTGTTGTTATCTTTTAGGTTTTATAAGCAAATAGCTGATGTGAAAATGGTGGTTATTCTAAATGTGTAATTATGTATTAAGAATTTAGCACTTTATTTTGTTCATATTTTATGTTCCTATTAACTACATGTTGTTTAGTAAGAACCTCCTGACAAAACAGCAAGACCAGTGAGATGTCAGGTCTGCCATATGAGAAGTCCAGGAAAGCAAAACACATGTGCTGTCAGTGTAAGCAATACATTGTATAAATCATGTTTGAAGACTGACTTAGGTGTGGTAACGGAAGTGAAGTTTTTTTGTTTTTTTTTTGGTAGAGTATGATTGGTATTTTCATTGTAGTTCACATAGGTTATGTCTGATGTTCTTTCCTAGACTTTGTACAACAAAAGCTAGTTGATGTTGAAAATTCTGATGCTTTTTTATAAACAATAAATATTAAAAATGCAATACTTTATTTTTGTGTTGGTTTTCCTGTTAAATACTCATTGTTTAATAAAACTTAAAATTAAAATTAATAATTAATAGAAATATTCTGAAGAATAAATGTGGGTTTGACACACCCATGTTTATGCACCTTTATGATGAAAAATGTGTTATGCTCCCCCACTTAAATTTAATGCTAGGTTGAGAGTTGAGGTTTAATTTTTAAATATTACTTTTGAACTCAAATGATAACTGAATTTGTGTCAGTTAATATAATGAGATTATGTTTAAAAATTTCTATCATAGAAAATGTTTATTTTTGGGCTGGGGATTTAGCTCAGTGGTTCCACCTCCTGCCTTGCAAGCACAAGGACCTGATCCCCAGTACCAAAAAGAAAAGAAAATGTTTATTTTGAAATGTTAACTGTGAAGTTATTTTAAATAGCCATAATATAAGCTATGATGCTATTTCATAAAAGGATGCATGTGTAATCATTCATATAATTGGTTACAAAATGAAGTTTTTTGAGTCTTCTTGTTTGATAAAAGGGACACTTGCTACTGGTAGTCACTAAATGAAGCACAGGTCCTACTCTGAATGAATTTACCGTTTAGTGTAGACAGACCTATAAAACCTCTCTGTGGTAGATAACAAGAGAAGAGGACAAGAATGAAAACCTAGTTCTACAGGCAGGTGTGATAGGAATCTGGGCAGGAATCAGGTAGACTTGAGAAGCTAGCCTACCATGATAGAAGTGTCTTGGAACACTTTGTGGCTGCTGGGCCAACTTACCCTTAGTGATTGACTGGATTGGTGGTGGAAAAGAATAGCAGGACCATTGAGACTGGAAGGATTGTGATGCCACCAAGTGAGAAAAAATTCAGATAGAGCAGGTTTGGGGGGCATTGAGTTCAGATTGGAGCAGGTTGAGTTTGTGGCAGCTGTGTGCAATTCAGGTACCTTTGCTCATCAAAAACTGTGCTGGGTGGTGAAAACCTTGAATTTTGCTGCCTCCCTTAGCTATAGGAAGTGAAATTGGGCTAGAGATAGATTTGGGGTGTCTCGCTTTACAAGGACAAGCTCAAAACTTGAGACTCAATGGCACTACCCAGGATGATTTTGTATAATATGAAGAGCAGTAATTTGAGGAAAGAACATTAAGAAGCCAGCTTTTAATGGTAGGCAGGGGTCTCCATGAAGAAAATAGAGTGGGAATCATTTGGGAGGGACAAAAGGGGCCAGGAAAGTGCTTAGAATCCGAGACGATGGCAAATTCAAGACCGACAGTAGAGAAAGTATCAGGTGTTGTCAGAATTCGAATTCACCAATGTTTATAACGCCCTTGTAACAAAGGGGAAGATGCTTCTATTTTAATATTTAATGAAAGCAAGTCCTCAAACTTAACATAAAGTAGGTTTTCAAATGTTATATTTTGCATAGGAAACAAGCTGGACTAGACCAAAATATTAACAGTCATTTTCATTGGCTGGCTTTTAAAAGTATTTCTTCTTAATAATTTCTTATATTTCTCATTTTGTCATGTTATTTTACAATCAAGAAAAAATTCATAAAGCCATAGAGCCCATTGTAACAATTACTGGTTTTTGTCTAAAGCAAAAAGGATATATTTTCGGTTATGGATACATTTTAGGTATGGGACAGCTAAACTGCTTTTGTGTGCCTGAACTGTATTGGTCAGTGGAATAAAGTTTAGTGGTGGGGGGACATTAGAGTTTATGGCAGATTATTGATTGGTAACTTACAGATCTTGATGGAAAACTAGAATGCCTATTAAGGCTGTTCCGTGACATTACCTAACTGCTGGGTTCAATAAAGTTGGTTTCTCATAAAATACATCCTTTCCCTTGCCTTAGGAATTAAGAACTTGTGCTTTGAAAACATTCAGTAAACTTACATCTTATTATTCTTTCCTCACTTCTAGATAGAAGCAGATTCTGTGATGTCTTCAAGAAATCCCAACACTTCTGGTAATATGAAAGTTAATATTAATTTTTTGTACCCTTATTTAGAGATTTACACAATGAAAAATAGAAATACCATAATTAAAAGCATAGAGACTGTGCATTGTTTCAGCACATCCTTATTTTATGTCTCATTTCTCACAAGAAAATTTTGATAACTTAGATTAACAAGTGTGGTGTGCTTGTAGTAGGAAAATTTAAACTGTCAGAAAACATACAGACAAAAATGTCACATACAACTTCAGCAGCTAGAGGATGATGCTGAGTTTGGTGACACGAGCAAGTGGATGAATGGAAGTAACACTTACTGAGATGGCAATCTGGTGGAAAATGAAAGGGGTTGGGGAACACCAAGAATTGCATTTTGAATTTGTTAAGTTTGAGAAATTTCAGATTACAATGTCAAAGAAATTTATTGGCTTGTGTGAATATTGAACTCAGAGAAAAGCTCTGAGCTAAAGAAATCAATTTGGGAATCATCAGCATGTGTAGATGGTTTTTAAAATCATGGAACAGATGAGATCGACCAGAGAGTTAAGAGTGGACTGAGAACCTTACATACTGCAGCTAACAGCTGTGAGGCAGAGGATGAAGAAAAGCAGAGGAAACAGGAATCCAGGAAGGTGAGAGCAAAGTGTGGGATCAAAAGCCAAGAGAAGGGGTCTCTTAATGAAAGTGTGATCAGCATTACCAAAGGAAGAAAGGGAAAAGGAAAATAATGAGAAAAGAAAGATAAAATGGAAACAAAGCTCTTGTAAATAAGAGGAAAAGGAGTAAAAGAGAGGGAAGAGGAATGGAAAAATATAAATAAAGATATACCATGTACAGGGCTGGGGATTTAGCTCAGTGGTGCCGCTGCCTGCCCTGCAAGCACGAGGTCCCAAGTTTGATTCCCGGTACCAAAAAAAAAAAAAAAAAA
>NW_022900933.1:29918620-29951420 GCF_012274545.1 Fukomys damarensis | reverse complement strand
AAAAAAAAAAAAAAAAAAAAAAAAGATATACCATGTACAGGAACAAATTCCATATGGTGAATGTGATCATTATGTATATCTAAATTATGCCAAATAAGTTTTTAATCAGAGAACAAATTAAAAATACTGCTGGAAGGTCAAGTAGCATAACTGAGGAGTATCGATTGGACTTGAAGGTGTTTGATGATTTTTAACAAGAACAGTTTCAGTATATAGTGGGGCACAGACTGGCTGGACTGGGCTGAGGATAAACAGAGAGTGATAAAATGTAACAAAGTGAGTAGATACGTGTTTAAGTAAGTCTGGAGTGCCTGTGGATCAAGAGATGATTTGTTTGATCTTTATTTTAGAGGTGGAAGGACATGTTTCTAAGCTTAATAGAATGATATAATGAAGAAGGAAAGGGAATGGAAATGTTGCATCAGTCCAGGGTCTGGGAGGCAGAGTCCTCTCAGAGACCCTCTGCTTTCCTGGTTTTGTCCCTTCACCCTGGCAGGAATGCTGGAGATGAAGCAAAGCTGACTTGAAACCAAAGAACCCTCTGGTGCACAATGAGGAACTCAGAAAACAAAAGTAATACAAAGCAGAAATTTAATAATAATATTGCTGAATCATGAAGTGTATGGCCGGGAGAAGCTTGGAAGATGAGCTTCTCAGCTCACTGTCTTTGTCTTGTCCACACTTTTAGGGGTAAGCTGATCTTCTAAAACTGGCTGTTTTGCCCATTGGTACAATCAGGGCCTTAGCCTTTGTTTCTGGGGTGAGCCAAGGTTCACAGGATCTGTGGGTCCATGGAAAAAATATGCAAACGTCCCACAAAGGCCAGCGTCCTCCAGCACATCGTGTTATGAGTAAGCATGTGGTCATCTCTTATATTAGCCATCCAGCTCATGCCCTGTACTGCCTGCCCTTATCTGGAGAGGGAGAGAGAGAAAAACCTTTTTTGTGAAAAGATAAGGATCCAGAGTATGCTGGTCTGCTTTTCAAAAATTACCTTATTTTGGAAATCATTCAAAAGTTAGAAAACATTGAGAAATAAAATAGTATAGAGAATAGCTATATATCCTTTACCCCAACTCATTTGTTGTTAATATTTTCCCCATTTACTTTTTCACCTGCATTTACATGCCATAGTATACTTAGCAACTTCATGAATTTATTCTGATATCATATTTTTAATCAAATTATTCATCTATATTCCATCTTTTTGTCATTTGACCTATTAATGTCCTTAGTAGTAAATTTCACCTTTTACTGCATAAATTAGTTTTTCTGTTATGTTTCTTTAGTCTTCATTAATCTGGAATGTTTTGGTAGCCTATTTCCCTTTTTATAATATTTTTAAGAATATAGGACACCTCTCACTTTTTTTTATTTTTAAAGAACATAACTCATTTTCTTTGGCTGATGTACTTTGTGAGTAGGTTTATGGCTTATATCTACATGTCTCTGCAAAGCCTTGTGTGCTCATAGGTGAGGCATTTAGAAGGTAGTTGGATCATGGGTTTGTGATACTGGATTGCTCCACTGATGGGTTTATAGCTGGATGTGATGTTGGGAGGTGAAGCCTGGAAGGAAAATGTGGGTCACTGTGGGTGTGGCCTAGAAGCTTGTATATATATCTGTCCTTTCTCCTCATTTGACTGTATGCTGCTTCCTGCCTGCCTTGCCATGAACATTTTCTCCTGCTTTGCTGCCCTGCCTTGGAGCCAGCTGACTATGGATCTAAACCTCTATGAACTGTGAACTAAAATAAATCTTTCCTCCTTTAACTTGTGGGTATTAAGTGTTTTGTCTCAGCAATGAGAAAGTAATTAAGATACTAGGTTAAGATTATGCTTTCTTGGCCAGAATACTGTTTAGATATCTTTCTCGGGATATTCATCTGAAGGCACACGTATGAGCAAAAGCAGTCTTGGGTAACAAAAGCAAAGCCAGAGGCATCACAATTCCAGATTTGAAGTTATACCACAAAGCTACTGTGATAAAAACTACATGGTACTGGCATAGAAACAGGCATGTGGATCAATGGAACAGAATAGAGGAAGCAGAAACAATTCCACGCACATTCAGCTATGTGATCTTTGACAAAAGGGACAAACACATACATTGGAGGAAAGATGACCTCTTTAATAAATGGTGCTGGGAAAATTTAATATCCACAGGTAGAATATTGAGTCTAGACCCATATATCTCCCCGTGCACTAAGCTAAAATCAGAGTGGTTCAAAGATCTAAATGTTCAAACAGAACCATTTAATCTGCTAAAAGATAAAAATACATACAACTCTTGAAAACATAGGCATAGGCAAGGACTTTATGACAAGAACCTCAATGACACAAAAAATACTGAGAATCAGTGAATTTGATCATAATAAATTAAAAAGCATCTGTACAGCAAAGTAAACAACCAACAGAGTTTAGACACAACCTACTGAATGAGAAAAAAACTTTTGCCAGCCTTTCAGCAGAGAACTAACATTCTAAAATATATAAAGAACCCCCAAAATTAGACTCTCCTAAATAAAAGGTCCATTCAAAACATGGGCAAACAAAATGAATACACACATCTCAATAAAGTAGAAATGACCAGTAGATGCATGAAAAATGTTCACCATCACTGGCCATTAGAGAAATGCAAATGAAAACAACCACCCAACTCCAAAAAGAATGACTATCATTGGTGTAGTCAGGGTTTTGGCAAGGAAATACATTTAATACAGGACACATAATTTATAGGAATATCTTATGATATTTACCCAAAAAATCAAACAGAGGAGTGAAGAGATTAACCGCACACTAGACTCCCAAAGAATTCAGCCAAGGGCCTGGATCCCATAGCATTGTCCCACACAAGTCCAGCTAAAGGCGTAGAGTCCAAGGCAGTGTCCTCCATGAGTCCAGCCAGTGGCCTAGAGCCTAAGGCAGTGTCTTATGCTTGTCCATATTGCACCTGAAGGGCCCAAAGGTCAGTGGTGGAAGCAGAAAACCTATGCCAGTGGGATGAGTGCCACCAGGCTGAGGGATCCACATTGGAGTCAGAAAGTGATGCTCCTGGTGAGAATCAGAGCTCCCCTGACAACAACAGCCATTCCCAGCGACAGTGGGGCCCCAAGCTCCTCTGATGAGAACAGCCAAGTTTGCATAGGAAAACCAGCTGCAGCAAGCTTCTCCTAAAAAAGTCAACAGCCCTCAGTGTTCCTCTCCAGTTCTCTTTTTATGGCCATTGGCAACAATTCTCAGGTGGATCTTCCATGCCTAACCACGCCGATTCAGTTCAGCTGGGCGTTACAATGGGCATTGACCTTTAGTTAATCCACCATAGTCATCAAATAATAACAAATGCTGGCATGCATTTGGGAAAAGAAAGGAAATCTACATTATTGGTGGGAATGTAAACTAGTATAGTCACTATTGAAATCTGTGTGGTGATTCTTCAAAAAACTAATAAATTCCATTTGCCCTAACTGTTCCCCTTCTAGGTATCTTCCTGAAAGAGTTAAAGTCATCATATCACAGGGATTCATGCATACCCATGTTAATAGCAGAGCGATTTATAATAGCTAAGTCTTGGAAATGGCCTAGGTGCCCATGAACAGGTGGTATTTATATACACTGGAGTACTACTGTGCCATAAAGAAAGATAAGTGTGAGGGACTCAGGTAAATAAATGCACCTTGAGGCACATTATGAAATACAGGATTCCCTACTGCTGATAAAGTAAATTTACTTTGAAATTGTAAATATCACGAAGAAACCTTTAGAAAGATTGTTTGAATGGGACTCATTCTGAATTGGTTTGCTGGGGTGTTTGTGCTAGCGCATGGCTGGCTGTGATTAGTTCTCTGCTGTGTCTCTTCTCTGCATCCATCAGATTCTTCCTTGCACACATGGGATAGTCCCTTGGCCAACAGTGTCTGCCTGCAGTAAGTTTTTGTACTTTTTGCTATACAGTTATTGACTTCACATGAAGAGGCCAAACCCACTTGTGCTTTGCGGTGAGGAGCTATCATTGATGATGGACAAAGGCCAAAACTGTAGTTTTAATGTCATGAATTAAATGTGTCAGAGACAGTTGGCATAGGCCTGTGCGCAGTAGGCTGCTCAGTGAATATTTGTTGAATGACTGAATGAGTGATTACATCCAGCTAAAGACTGAATCCAGATGATGTCTCTGCAGGTCACTGGGTCTCTTGGGTGGCGGGCAGCTGATTGAGCTGACATTCCCCCAGCATCCTGGCTCCCTGGTTGTGCCCACAGTCCTTACCAACTGTCCCACTTTCCTCATTTTCCTGATTTACTAAATGAATCAAATACTCCTTTGGAAAAAAAAATAAAGTCAGCTAGTGGAAAAAATGCAAGTATACCTTTGAAAGTGCAAGTGTAGTAGACAGGGTTTTCATATACCTGAAGTGATATAATATCCCCTGAAGATACACAGTGTTATTTTAGTGATGTGACGTGAAATAAAGCAGCCACTAAGAGAATACAACATAGAGTTAAAGATGAGATGAGACCATAAAATACTTGATTCAAAAGAAGAAAATGGATGAATAGAAATCGACAAATAGAAAAAATGATGATAGATGTAAATCTAATATTTTCATTACATGTAAATGATACCAATAGCCCAATTTAAAGACAAATATTGTCAGGATGGATAAACAAGCAGGACCTGAATCTCTGTTGCTTACAAGAAGCACACTTTGGGCAGACGATTTAGCTCAGTGGTGCTGCCACCTGCCTTGCAAGCGCAAGGTTCTGAGTTTGATCCCCAGTACCAAAAAAAAAAAAAAAAAAAAAAGAAAAAAAGAAAAAAAGAAAAAAAAAACCAACCCAAAAACCAGAGGCCCACTTTATTTATTTATTTTGTGTTTGTGTGTGTGTGTTTGAGACAAGGTCTTGTTATATAGTACAGGCTAGCCATAACTCAATATGTAGCCTAGGCTGGCCTCAAACTCACAGCAATCCTCCTGCTTCAGTCTCTCAAGTCCTGAGATTACAGGCATGTGTCACCACACCTGGCAAAAAGCTTACTCTATAAAGGCACAGACAGCTGTGGTAGTACATGCCTGTAATCCTGGCGCCTGGGAGGCTGAGGCAGGAGGATTGCCATGAGTTTGAAGCCAGACTGGGTGAGATACATTCAATATATATGTTAAAAAAACAAAAGGGTAAGAAAATATGTTGTACCAATGCTAATCAAAGGAAAGCTGGAGTACATTTATTAATATCAGATGAAATATGCTTCTAAAGAAGGAAAATTACCAGGAATAGAAAAGATCATTTCATAAAGATGAAGTGGTCAGTTCATCAAGAGGATGAAGCAGTTGTAAATGTGTACACACCTAATAATGAAATCAAAATGAAATGAAATTATGATAGAACTGAAAAAGATGGAAAGATCCACAGTGGTGGTAGGAGGTTGCAACATCCCTATCGATAATAAAGGAAGTAGACATATAATCAATATGGTACCATCAGCCACCTTGACCTAATTATCATCTATAGAGCACTCCACTCAGCAACAGAATACACATTCTTTGCAAGTTTGCACTTTAATAATATCGATCACCATCTGAGCCACTAAACATACCAACACATTCCAAATTATGTTCTTTGTGATGGAATTATATTAGAAATCAATAGTAAAAGATACCCGGGAAAGACTCAAATATGTGGAAACTAAGCACATTTTAAGTCATTCACAGGTCTTTGAAAAAGGAAAAATCAGAAAATAATTTTGACTTAAAATGAAAAGATAATAATTCCGATTTTGTGGGTGCATTTGTTCTTGGGAAGTAGTAGCACTAAAATTCCTACATTATAAAAGAAGCTGATTGGCCTCAGATTCTGCTTTTAATTACAGAAAGAAAGGCTGGGCTGGGGGTGAGAAAGAGTTGCCTGGCATGCTTGAGGCCCCCAGTTAGATCCTGGAGAAGGGCAACAGTAAAATAAGTGGAAGAAAAGAATGAATGGAGCCTGGTGTGGTGGCATATGTCTGTAAGAGGCAGGAGCATCACAAGTTTGAGCCCAGTCTGGATAATTTAGGAACTTAATGAAACCCTGTCTCGTAAAAACAATAACAACAACAACAACAAAAACAAAAATAGCTGGGGACTCAGCCCAGTAGAATACTGAGTACCCAATTCCCAGTATGGGAAAAAAAATTAAAGTGGAATTCAGTGAGAAGAGAAAAACAAGAATGTTTTTGAGTGACTCAGTAAAACTGAGAAACTATTACCCACCAGCAGGAAAAGAAAAAGAAAAAGAAAAAGAAACAAGACACAAGTTACCAGTATTAGAAATGAGAGAGGTGAGATGACTGTAGTTCTTATAGTTATTTAAAGAATAATGAGGGTGACATAAGAGAACTATAACTCTCAACCTGGTAGATGTCAAATGTGCTGTTTTCTGGTCCCACAACATTGAGGAATAAAGTTGTGAACCAAAGGAAGAAGTTAGGAGAGTTGAATTGGAAATGCGGAGAAAAGCATAGCTGGATTTCCTGGAAGGGTCCCTAATGGGGTGGCCACTGAAGCTGTTGGTCAGGGGTGGTTTATATAGCAAAGTCATACTGTGGGTACAGCATGGGTCAACTATAATCAGCCTATAGGATTTCAGGTATAGCTGCTTAGCTTTGCTGATGTTGATCCAGAAGGGAAACAAGTCATGTAGCAAGGGTATTGGAAAGAACAAAGACATTTTTGGATAAGGATGGGTCCATATGCACTGGTCACTCGCTTGGATGACTGATGCCTAACTGGACTTCCTGGACCAGGTGGTGCTAATTACAGTATAATCTCAATGCATTGTTTTTCCCTTAGGAAGGCACGTAGGCCTGGCCGTTGCATCTTTATTGAGGCCCGGCCTTCTGTAGACATGTCTCCAGCCACAATTCTGATGTCTTTATTTTTCACTGACTTCCTTGAGACCCAATCCCTTTCTGATTGTGTATTCATTTCTAACTTTGCTGCCTATAATAAAGGGTACATTATGAACAACTTTGTCAGCAATTTGACAACACGGATGAAATGACCAGATACCCTGATAGTAAAAGTTACTAGATCTCACTCATTCAAAAGAACCTGAATAGTTCTACCTCTGTTAAAGAAATTACATTTGTAGTCAGAACCATTCCCACAAAGAAAACTGTAGGTCCAGATGGCTTTACCAATGACTTCTACCAAAATTAAATGGAGAATTTTCCCAGTTGTTTACAAACTCTTATAAAAATTTCAATTCACATTTTCTGTTCTCTCTTGTAGAAATATTTATTAAATTTGGGTAGTTTCTTTGGATATATATATATGTATTATGTTATTCTCTTTAGTTTTGCATAGTATGAAAATTTATATGTAAAAAGTATTGAAAAATGGAGAAAAGTAAAAAGAATTTCTGTGTGTGTGTGTGTGTATATATATATATATATATATATAAAATACATGTTTGTAAGATGTGATTAGTAAAGCAAATTATAGCTTCTTTTACATACTTAGACTTAATAATTGGGAATCTTCTTTTGGCCAATTTTATGTAAATATTAGTTCCATAGACTATATTCCTGATAGAGATCATTGAGAAGTTAACACCAAGCTTGGCTTATTTACTAAATGAATATTTCACTTATCGAGCCAAAACTATTTTCATATTGCAGAAAACATGGTGGTAGTGTATTTTTATCTTGTTAAATATTATTTCATGTATAGTCTCATTAAATATTTCATGTATAATACATTAGATGGTAAGATATCTTGGTGATCCTTAGATTAAAAATCTGTTATTTTTTGTATATAAGGTTAGACATTCTACACGAAATACGACTTTGAAACAATATTATTATTAGAAGGTGCTCTTGCCATCATTCCTAACTTAAAAGATGTTTGCCTACGCTTTTAATTTCCTGTTGAAAATATTCACACTTTCAAAATATTGTTTGATGTTCAGTTGGTTGTAACTTCTTGGTGAAACCCTACATTTTTTCTTCAGGTTTCTGTGTGAATATTCCAATTCACAAAGAGTTCTGTGTTCTGGAAAAAGGATTTCCTGCACTGTATCGATAAAGTTTCTCTGCTTTTAGGAGTTCCCTCATATGACTGAGTTATTCTGTCTGAACATAGGTTTTCCCTGCTTGACTAGCTAGTATTTGTCATGTGACTTTTTGGATATGTCAGGTGTATCTATAGCTGCAAGCCCCTGTAACTTTCATTAGACTTGTAGGTTTTCTTTAATTGATTTTGAATTAAGGATTTGACTTCACACTGAAGATTTTCTTTGCTTATCTATGAAGGTGTTAACACTGACGGTTAACTTTCCTTTCTTTAGTTCTCTGATGCACAGAGGTGTGACTTCTGGAAAAACTATTTTCTCCATTCTTTACCTATATGGCAAGTTCTTTGATACAGAATAAAGGTTCAGATGGACCTTTCCCCACACTGAGTATATCCACAGGCTGCCTCCTCCTCTGTACCCTCTCATGTTTAGTAAGATATGGCTTCATAAAAGACTTTTCTCTGTGTATTGCGTCCATGAAGTTTTGCTCCTCTCTGAGGACTGGTTGGCACATTGAAGGATAAATTCTGGCAGATTTCCCACCATTACATTCCAGAAGCTTTTCTCCAGTGCAAGTGCTGTGATACAAAGGGCTGATTTGTGGCTGATTTTGTTCCAGGTGTCCTGCTGATGCTTTCTTCCCTTGCATTTTTCTTTCTGATGTTTGGGAGGGATTTGACTTGGGGCTGAAGGGAGCTCATTTTCATGAAACTTACAAAATTTCCTCTCCTTTATGAGTTCTCTAAGGCTTGAGTTTTACCTTCATCCAGAAATATTTCTGCCATTTGCTCATGGAGCTTGTTTGCCTGGAGTTCTGATGTGAAGACAGAGCGCCTCTGTCCAGTATATTCTTGTAGTTTTGCCTATGCCTGCGTTCTATGCATAATGAAGGCTGCCTGATTAGAGAACGTTTTCTCTCTCTCTCTCTCTCTCTCTTTTTTTTTTTTTTTTTTTTTTTTGGTACTGGGGATCAAACTCGGATCCTTGGCTTGTGAAGCAGCCGCTGCAGTCACTGAGCTAAATCCCCAGCCCCTAGAGAACGTTTTCTCAATTCATTATGGCCAAAGGATTGCTTCACCTCAAAGTTTTTGGATTCCGAATATAGTCTTCCCTGTGACTCAGGGCTTTCTGACTTTGATAATATGCTCTGGGACCTGCTCCAGTGTGCATTTCCTTGCATTTAATATCAAAAGAATGACTCTCACATCCATTTCTCGGTCCTTCCTTTTTGACGTCTTTTCCTAATAATTAATTTTAAACTATATTTCAAAAGGCTACAAAATAAATTAGTCACCTGAGGAATTTAGGGGAACTATCAGAGAAAGGCTTAGCTCAGAGGGCTGAGATCAAATGTAGGTACTGAGTGCCTTATTTCCAAATTATTGTGCAGGAACTCACCTTAGTCTGCAAGTTCCCAGTCTTCTCCTTTTTCTCCTAATCTTAATATCAATACCAGAGTAAAGGGACGGTTTAAAGGCAGGGCAGTAACTCTTCGTCGAGCTTCATTTCACGTTTACCTGAGTGGGAAGTCTGAAGACCGCAAACATCCAAGTGAAACAGTTAAGTAGCCATCCAGGAAGAAATCCCCTGTTCTTCCCTGTTAATGATGTGAGTCACATTTGTTATTTCTCTTGAGGGAAGAGGGTTCATGCTCAGATTAAACATCTTTTCAAATATATTACCTCTCCCCTTGCTGTTTTGATTCTGAAGAGAAGAAAAATGTTAATCTTGGCTTCCTGGAAGCTGTTTATTTTGGTCATCAACTTTCCAAAGTTCCCCTGGGTAGCCGTGACTTGGGGATTCTCCTTCTGCTAGCCAAGGCTCTCCTTACTTGAAGATCAAGGTCACGCCAGATATCTTTGGCAGGGTGCGGTTGCTGTATCAGGCTCCTGTCCCGGATTGACCTCGCCTCAGCTGCTCTCAGGCAAGGGCTGAGTCCTGAACATGTACACATTTCACTTTCAGTTTGGAGCAGGACCTGGATTCGCAGGTCTGCTTCCCAGGAGCTTCTGGTCCCCTTTGAAGGTGGTCATTTCTGTAGAGGTTCTTTGTGAAATTCAAGAAGAGGGGAAAGTCAAATCAAAGATACTAGAAATAAGAGTAGACTGGAAGGAAAGTAATTGCTGGGAACATTTGAGGACAGCCAGAATGAGTAGGTGAGAAGTGTTACTGATGTTTTTATTGCCTGTACCCTAACAAGCAAATGAGTATAAGCAAAAACAGTGTAATGCATTCAGGAAGAAAGAAATTCGTGAATAGGAAAAAAAATCAGGCCACTTTTTTAAGGAACCAACAGATCACTGTGGAGACTGGCTTCAGTGTATAGTGTTGCTACCACCTCTTTCAAGGGGTGGGGGTATTACAATTCTTGTTTTTAACTTCTCTAAGTACATAGAATGAAAGAAGTTTGTGAGCAGAAGTGACCTAGGAAACAGTCATTTAGCTGTCTCTCTCTCTCTCCCTCACTCTCTCTTTCTTTTTCTTTTCTTTCAAGATGGAGGTATCACTATGTTCAGACTGGCCTTGAACTCACTTTGTAGCCCTTGTGATCTTCCTGCCTCAGCCTTCCAAGTTCTGGCATTACAGGAGTGCGCCACCACGCCCAGATTTGTCCCCTTTTCAAAATAAGGAATCTGTCTCCTGAGAGGAATAATAAAATAATATATACCTGGCATTTGTACTGCTCTGTTTATAAAATACTTTCACGTGTAACAGCATTTGTTACTATAGATAATTACAGCTGTCATTTCTTGAACAATTACCATGTGCAGATCTGTGATGAGCAGTACGCAGTGGATGTTATATTTAATACAACTTTGTGATCTTATTATTATCCCCATTTGATAAGTTAAACAATATCCTGAAGCTCTGGTTAATTTTCTCAGGGTGATATGGCTAGCTAGTAAGCAATAGGCCAAAGCAGTCTGACCTCAACTTTACCCTTGTATCCTTTCCTTGATTTACTAGTGCTACAGGTAATATTTGTAATGACAGAACAGAGACCAGTGTTTATCCCTCTAAGAAACTTAATTAGCCAATGAATTGAAGTGGGAGGGTTGTAGTTATTAATAGCTGATTTCAAACTTGATTCTGTAGCTAGGCATGAAGGCTCATGCCTATAATCCTAACTACTTGGGAGGCTGAAGTAAGAGGAAGGTGAATTTGAGGCTAGTTTGGGTAAGAATGAGACCCTGTCTCAAAAACAACAAAAACATGCTAATCAAATTTGGTTCCTAGCTACCTAGCATCCAGACTGAATACAGGACCACAAGTGCAGTGGTCATTGTCAAGGCAATAAAATGTCTTTTCCTGGAGAGGTGTGGACTTCTCTGCCCTAGAACAGTTCAACCATGATGTCTCATAGGGAAGAGGCTGATTAATGGACCTTGATATCCAAAAATGGTTTAGTAAATGGAATAGTGAGTTTAGGTGGTGGTTTCTTAAGGTTTCTTTAGTGTAGGTCTGTATTTAATACCAGAATGCACTGGAAAGACTCTGTATAGGGCAAAGACCATGTATGCTCCAAGTGTGCAGATCTCAGAGGGTCTGGCTCATTGTGGACTATAGTGCATTTTATCTGCATCGGACCAGCTAAGATGTTATGAGACTCTTGCTTACAGCATGCTCAGTGCTACTGGTAAGTACTAGGTGAGCATTGCCCCACTGATTACTCATGCAAGTGTCTTGGTTATTATCCTGAATTTGTAAAAAAATAAACCTAAGGAAAAAACAAGACAATGTACTCCCAGAATTTTTCTTTCTATATGGTGAAATTGAGCATTTTTTTCTTCGTTTCCTTATATATTGCCCTTTTAAAAGAATGCACATATTTTACTTTCATGCTGACAAAAGAAAAAAAAATGCTTTCTAGGAACTTACCTTTAACCTTCAACTTGGAATGATGGCAAAATCAGAGACTGAACTATCGTAATGGTAATTATGGACTGTTTGACTCAGTCATGCCATGCAGTGTAAACCCAGCTGAAAAGTAATTTGTGGATGATTAGGTTAATGGTCAGTTGACTTTTATGCTTTTATCTACTAATATCTTGTCTGACCTTTTTGTTATTGAACATATTTTCCTAAATTTCTGTTTTCTAGTGTTTTAGGTTCTGATCTAAAACACTCGTAGTTGTGTATATGTGGGGATTCTTTTTCTTTACTCTTGCCTTCAGAACAAAGGCAAAGGTATAGCAGGAGTGTGGTTTGTTTTTTGGTACTGGGGATTGAAGTTGGGTCCTTGTGCTTGCAAGGCAGGCGGTGGAATCACTGAGCTAAATCCCTGGCCCAAAGTGCAGTTTCTAAAACGTGTCATGTGATACGGGAGGGAGAAGTATTGTCACTTGTTTTGTGGCCAGCTGTTGTATGAATAGTATAGGCCACAAAATCTCTCAGTTCAGAGAAAGGCAGTGCTCCCTTCCTAGACACATGGGGACCTGGAGCCTGCTATTGGAGACGGGCGGGATTTGGAGAAGGGGTGAAGCCAAAAAGAGAACGTGATAAATGAATACAGAGAGATGCCAGCTTCTCTGCCTCTCTGGATCTTGTGGGCCTCTCTGATGTACTCTACTGGGCAGAAGTCACCACAGATTCAGACAACCCTGCACGTTCTGCTCCCATAAAATACTGGATGATGCTGGACACAGTGGTGTACACCTGTATCCCTATCTGTTTGCGAGGCTGAGACACGGAGGATCTCAAGTTCGAGGCCAACCTGCTCAACATAGCAAAACTTTGTCTTAAAAACAAAACAAAGCAAATGAAAACACTAGGTGTCATGGAGACTTTCCAGAGGTAGTATCACTCTTGTCACAGCGAGGGGTGGATAAGTCAGGCAGGCTGTCTTCTTTGTAAGCACTTTTATCTGTACACCATCCTTGTAGGATTTCTTTCATAGACCCTCTTTCCTCATGGTATCCACCCTTGCTGGCCAGAATGTCTTCCTTCCAGATCTTTGCCCCTGTCTTTATAGTAGCCCCCATTCTGTAGCCTCCCCTGTCAGATTTGCATACCCAAACCTATGAATGGTAGCTGTTACGCCATTCATAGAGTATCTCGTAAGCAGATCTCCCTTCTTGGAATACTGTTACCCCCTACTCCAGCAGAATATAGTACTTAACTGTACACTGATAGCCTTCAGCCTGTGTGTTAGTAAGCTTAGTACTGTACAAAATACCAGGCATACTCAATTTAAGGGAAGAAGGGTTTATTTTGGCTCCCAGTGTCAGAGGTTTCAGTCACTGGTCAGCTGGCTCCCAGGCAGAAACTGGACAGGTGTGGCAGAAGGAAGCTCTTCACCTCATGGTAGCCAGGAAGTAGAGTGAGCAAAGAAACGCCAGAGAGGAAGGAACTGGAGACTAGTTCTAGTCCTCAAGGTCATGCTCCCATGACCCACCCAGGCACACCCAAAATGTGCTTTACTAATCTAGGTAACCCTGGAGCTATTCAAGTTGGCAATCAAGATTTACCATCACAGCCCAGTATGCTGGCCTGATGGGAGGAAGGGAGTTGAGAAGTAGGAATGGGGTTAAGGACCAGTTTGTTGAGGAGGAAGGATGAGTCTTTAACTTCTAGAATAATGTATCAGGACTCTGCACTGTTAACACTGAGGAACCTGTGAAGTTTTACGAGCAGGAGATGTACATAATAAAAAGGTAATGATTCCTGTCCATGTTTGATAGGAATAAGGTTTTATTGGTTCCAATTTCTCCATTCTGCTATAACCCGTTTTTACTCATTTTCTTCCTAGTGATATAGTAAAACTTGATTTCTTCCATTAAGGTAGATTCTTTTCTCTTTATTCCTCTACTTTTCTGCAGGCAGCTGGAAGAAAATATTAGTCCTCTGAATTTACTTATCCATCTTGCTGTGACAACTCATCGTTGTTGATGTCACATTCACCTTCTATCCTTAGTCTTTTTATGCAAATACATTATATCCTTTTTTTTCCCCATCGTGGCCTCCAGAAGCCATAATCAGAGTTTTATTTCTCAAACCACAGAAGGCTTGCATTATGCTTTTTTAAAAGACCATGTCATCCTTTTAAGCCCTCATTTTTAGGCATTTTTAATCTCTGAGAAAATTAATACAAGGTACAACAGACACTAACCCTCCCTTTTCTGCTAAATTTCACACCACGTCTATAGTCTACATAACCTGGCATTTTTATTGTTTTCTCCTTCACTCTACCCAGGTTTATTGCAGTTTCTAATTTGAGCTCACAGTGATAGCCAGACACTAGCCTGCTTCATTTTCAAGAGGATTTCTCTGTGTGTGCTGACCCTGAAGCTTAGAACTGTGAACCACAGAAAAATATACATAATGGAACTTAGAAGGAAAAAAATGTATGTAGTTTTATTGGACTTTTTGAATATATCGTCGCCTGTGGTGAAAGATGATTACCCTACTAGGAAATGGCTTAAAACCCAAAAAGTAGAAAAATAACATTTCTAGACTCTATGGCATAGCTATATCACGTGTATAAAGTAGTTTGGAAAGCAAATGTATATATTCACTTATATATTCATTATAGAATATGAAAAGAGGCCATTTTGCCACGTACAGTTTATAAAGTGGGAGGATATTATTTTCCAGTCGCGTAGACTTACAGAGTCAGGAAGGATTTATAAAGAATATAGATGCTTGTTGTGTTTTGCATCTTAACTGATCACCAAAGCCATAAGCTAACTGCTTGGTCCCCAGCCTGTGGTGCTATTGGGATGTGGGGGCCTAGAAGAAGGAAGGAAGTTAGGTCATGGGAGTGTGCTCTTGGAGGGGATACTGGGTGGGTGCCTGCTTCTCTTTTTTTTTTCCTTCCTGGAAGTGAGCAGCAGCATGAGGTGAGCAGTTTCCTCCATCACGCACTCCCAGCAGGATATACCAGCTACCACAGGACCAAAGAGAGATAGGTTCAAGTTACCATGGACTGAGACCTCTGTGACTATGAACCAAAATAACCCTTTTCCTCTTTTAAGTTGTCTGTCTCAGGTACTTGTCACAGCAATAAAGAGCTGACCAAAAGTCCTCGTGGTCTTTTTAAGCAATGATTGTCTCTCCTGAGTCCAAAAGAGACATTCCCTGGGACATTGAATTGTCCTATTTTATAAAGAAGGACCTTCCCTAAGAGGAAAGAGTCTGTACACCACTGATAGAGTCCAAGTACACAAGCAGTTTCTGAACACTGTCTACTGACTGTCATATTAATAAGTTCAGGTAAACAGAGATCCGTGTGTTTCCCGATGTTGTTGTGATCCTAATTTATAACTACAGTAAAGTATATTTAGGTAACCATTATTAGTGGAACGGTGTGCATAGAGCACTCAACACTGTATTTGAAATTAGAATTTCCTGAATATAATCTTTCTCTCCAGGGGGGACACAGATAATGCACTTCTCACTAGGTATGAAATCTGATGTCAATAGAATTATTGAAAGTCTTTGTGAAGTGGTAATTTTAGGTTTGAATATTGTGACAGCAGGTGGAGCTAGTAGTAGGAATTCTATTTCTAGGCCATTTCAAAAGCAGCAAGATATATAAGACTTAACATTAATGTGTTTGCAATACAAAGCTTCAGGAATAATAAATTATTAAGTATTAGCTTTGGAAAGTGATCATATTATTACAGCAAGAGAGCCCACCTGAATGAAAACTTGATCTTTTTAGAAATGGGGCTTGCATTTGGTTGTGTGCTGTCTGGGAAGACAACATGAAGGCATAAGGAGTGGGGTGTGTTTACATGGTTTAATGTATACTGCATGCCACTGACCCCTAGTGTACTGGCTTTAAAAAGTAAGGTGTATGATTCTGTGGCAAAATAGTCTGAAAGAACTTGATCACGCACACAGAGTTATTTGTGTTATTAGATTGTTTCTCTTTTTAAGTGATAATAAACGTGCATTCTAAATCTCTATATATTTCCTCCTAGGATAACTGAAGAACATTTGCTTTTTATCTCACGAGATTGCAGAATAAAGACTTGCATACTTTATAGTTCCAAATACTGGTGTATTATCTGTGTATGTAATTTAAAAGATATCACCACTCGTATGCTCTTTTTTCTTGTACATCACACTTGAGACCATATAACTGTGCTCCCTTCCAATCCTTTCCCTAAGCCAGATGCAGTGATATATAAAGACAAATATTATGTATGCATTTCCTTCCTTTCAGAATTTTGTTTCCTTTTTATTAGATCTGTGTATATTAAGAAACAGGAGTTTCTAAAATGACAGTTTATTTTTCTCGCTCTGTGATTAAAAAGTGACCTACATTTGGGTATTAGTTTTTGAATTATAAGATGATTTAAAACATACATGTAATACTTTTTGCTGAAAACTAGAAATAACACCTTCCTAATCCTATTTATTATGTATATCACTTATTAGCAAACATGTAACTAATAACTACTAGCTGCCAGGCCTCATGCTAACCATGGGGATGGAATTTTGCATAACATACATTGTTTTCCCTCGGCCTAACTCAGGCAAACATGGCCAGATAATTACCATAGATCCTAATCTGTTCTACCATAGGACTGTGAGTACTGGGCTTTTGGTCTTAGCAAAGGGACTCATCTGAGAGAAATGAGAGAAGCCTTCAAAGAACAGGTAATGTTTGAATTGCATCTGGAAGGAGATGTAAAAATCACTAGGAAGAATAAAGAAAAAGCTGCTTTCCAGACAGTGTGTTTTTACATGCAGGCACTGACAGTCTACTGTTTTAGAGAAGCAGCAGGAAGTTAGCTCAGGAGTCTGGAGAGGTCAGCAGGGGTAAGGTGGTGATGAATCTTGTAGAATGCACCAAGATAGTGGAGTAAATTATACCAGCATTTCAGCAACTCTAGCTTCTGTTTAATTGATTACTTTTTGAAGTTCATAAAACTGAAGATATAGGTATGATCATATGGGAACGTGCTGGCTAGGCTTCAGTTTTAACCTCAGCATTTAAAAATATGTTCTTTGGTCACAAGGGTGATTACTTGGGATGGAGCTGCATCAATTTCTGTCCTTACTAACTACGAAAGAAATGCTACATGTGCTGACTCTCTGTAGCCACAGGTGCCACACTGCAGCCACCTGCAGCTGGAATATATTCAGAAAAAGTTGCATCTGTACCAAACAGGTGCAGACTTTTGTCACTATTCCTCAATATAACTATTTATGTGGTGCTTGCATTGTATTAACTATCCTAAGTAATATAGAGATGACTTAGAATATATGGGAGGATGTGTGTAGATTATGTGCAAATATTACACCATTTTTAAACAAGGAACTTAAATTTCTTAGCTTTTAGTTTCCTGGGGGTCTTGGAACAATGCCTGCAGATACTAAGGGATGAGCACATTTATTGAATGCCCATCTGACGCTCTGCTGGCTGCTGGAAGATATGCTTTCTTGCCCAGAGGGATAAGCAGTTGCCTTCTTGACTTTTTCCTTTTGTTACAAACCACTTGACTCCCTATGCTTAGGTCCCTTTACTCACTACTTCCAAACAAACAAGGGAGTCATGGTGAAAAAGAGAGAGGCTTTCTTCAGAGAAAGCTCTTAGAAGATAGAGGGACCTCGAGTTCCCTCAGATCCCTCCAGTCCATGTGGAAAGGTGGCTTGACCCTGATCTCCAGGTGCCATTGCATATTCTGTCCATTTATCTGAGCTGAGGAGAAGAGGGCGTGGCAGCTTATGCCCTAGGCCTGTGGAAGTTTGGAGAAACCACTTATCTGTAAAGAAAAAGCTTTTAAAGTTTAAAACTTTTAAAGCGCCATTTTGCGGGCCGGGGATTTGGCTCAATGGTTCCGCCACCTTTCTTGCAAGCGCAAGGACCCAAATTCGATCCCCGGTACCAAAAATATATATAATAATAATAATAAAGTTCCGTTTTGCACTGCTAGTCACACTGTTAGTTGTCTCCAGATCACTGAATGTTTAACACATCCAAATCACAACTCTTTATTTCATCCCCTATTCTGTTCTCATCTTTTCCACATCCTTAAACGACTCCTCAGCCCACCAGGTTCTCAACCCACAGTTGGTGGGTTATTCTTAACATTCTGCCACGTGCAGTTGCTCCTCAAGTCGTGTTGTAAGACCTAAAGTCTCACTTCCACTCCACGGAGCGTGAACAGCCAAAAAGGCCTCCACAATGCTGGGCCCAACACCCAGTGAGGCTCCGGGAGCTCGACGGAGAAGGAGAAACCCAGGAAGGAACACACCAGGCTAGATGGTAAAAGACCTTTATTAATCTGGCCAGACGGCACTCTCAGAACCAAGTGGCTGGCTCAGAGAGGCGCCTAGCTCAGGGGCCGAGGTCCTCTTATAGGGAGTAAAAGGAGGGGGTTAACATTTTGGGCTCACAGACAGGGGACAAAGGTCTGCTGACTTGAGCTGGTGGTCAGCAGTCACATATTGATGAGTAACAGGTACCACCTATAGGATGTCTCAAAGGTCACCAAGACCCTCCGGATGAGCAAACAGTTTGTCAATTAACTTGGGCCTCTATGTCTGGAGTCTCTAATTTACAGGTAGATTCAGATCTGGACTTCAAACAATACAAGAGTGATCCACATTCTTAGGCCAGGGCTGGAACAAAGGTCGGGGCTGTGGCTACAATGGGAGGGGTTCAGGACACTGTCTCCTAGGCCCTTTGCCATTTAGCAAGGGTTTGTAATTTAGGTCCCACAGTGTCATTCCTTTTCTCAAGTGTATCTGGGTGGCTTTACTCCTCTCACTGCCACTGCCAGTCCCCAAGCAGCTACACCCTTGCCAGGAGGCTCCTAACTGCTCTCCCTTTTCACATTTTTACTTTTTCTCCCCAAACCTTTTTTCAAGACAATAGCTGACAATAGCCTGAAAGATCTTCCTAAAAATGGGAGGGGTATGAAAAAATCCTCAGTAGCACAGGAACTAGCACAAAGAATCAATAACTGGGATCTCATCTTATTTAAAAGCTGCACTGCAAAAGAAACCATCAACAGAACTAAGAGACAACCTACAATGTGGGAAAAAATTTTTCCAGCTGCTCCTCAGATAAAGGACTATTATCTAGAATATATAAAGAACTCAAAACAATCAGTATCTGACAATAGCCTGAAAGATCTTCCTAAAAATAGATCAATTATGAAAAAATCCTCAGTAGCACAGGAACTAGCACAAAGAATCAATAACTGGGATCTCATCTTATTTAAAAGCTGCACTGCAAAAGAAACCATCAACAGAACTAAGAGACAACCTACAATGTGGGAAAAAATTTTTCCAGCTGCTCCTCAGATAAAGGACTATTATCTAGAATATATAAAGAACTCAAAACAATCAGTACCCCCAAATATAAAGACCCGATTCAGAAATGGGCATCTGAAATGAACAGACATTTCTCAGACAAATAAGTAAAAGCATCAAGTAAATATATGAAAAAATGTTCCACATCACTGGTCATTGGAGAGATACAGATGAAAACAACACTGAGATTCCACCTCACCCCACAAAGAATGGCTGCTATCAGGAAATCAACCAATAAAAAATGTTGGTGGGGTTGTGGGGAAAAAGGGACCCTTCTCCACTGTTGGTGGGAGGGCAGATTGGTGCAACCACTATGGAAATCAATATGAAGTTACCTCAAAGAACTAGGATTAGAAGTCCCATTTAACCCAGCCATCCCTCTGCTGGGTATCTTTCCAAAAGAATCGTATCACAGTGTTATATGAGCATCCATGTTTATAGTGGCACAGTTTGTAATAGCTAAAACTTGGAAACAGCCCATTTGCCCATCAGTTGGAGACTGGATAAAGAAGATGTGGTTTTTCTATAAAATGGAATACTACTCAGCCATAAAGAATGAGATATTAGATTCATTCATAGGAAAATGGATGCATATTGAGGATATACTCTTAAGTGAAATAAGTCACACATGTGTAAATACCAAATAGTTTCTCTGGTGTGAAAAAACTATAATTGTACATAAGATCCTAATGGTATAATTAACAATGTGAAATAGGAAGAAAAGGGCTAAAGGTGTAGGGGAAGTGGGAGGGGTAGGGGAAAGGAAATAAGGGAAAAGAAAAAAAATAAGAAAATGAAAAAATGGAAATAAAGTATTTGTAAATAGGGAAGGGAGGAGGGGGTGAAGGGAGGGCAGGGATATGGGGAAAAAATGAGAACCAAGACCTGTCATGTAAAGGTACAAGATCCCAATGATGACTGTAACTGTACTGTATACCTAAAATGTACCAATAAACTCAGTGAGAAAAATAAATTAGATCAAATCTTATCATTCCTCAATTCAAACGTTGTATTGACTTTCTCTTGCAATGCAAATAAAACTGAAATTATTTATTGCAGCTCACAAAGGCCTGTGCTCCTTTCTGGCCTCTGTTCATTTTCCCATTTTCTCACCCCATGGTCTCCGCACAGGCTGTTTCCGCTGTCTGAATGGCTCCTTTTCCCATCCTGTAGCCAAGTGGTATCATTTCATGGTTTGGGTCTTAGCTTTTATATTTCCTGTGAGTGCTTGCTCATTTGCCAGAGTCTGTGCTCCAAGATTCCCACATCTCTCTTTTCCAGCTGGCCTCCCATGCGTCTCTCACTGCACGTGCCGCAGTTTGTAATCGTGTGTGCGTCTGCAGTTGAGCCTGCATGTTAACTTTCTTCCTCTCTAGCTCAGCATGTACTTTGTAACTGGAAGTTTATCTGTTCTTTCCCCCCTCTATTTCCAAAACTTAATAGTACCTGGTACCCAGTAGGTTACAAAAATTGCAGAAGAGTCACTTAAAGACAGAAAGCTAGGTTGATTTTTTTAAAGTTATAAATCTTTGAGAAAAACATGGGAGGTTAAGAACATTGTTTCTACATTTTTCAAGCTACTGAAACTGTTTTAGGAAAGGTATATAGCTAAATATTAGTTCTCTCATCCAAAGAAATGTTGCATGTGATTATTACATGATTTGGGTCTTTTTAAACAGCGATAACTTTTTAATGGAAATTCTGTATTTTAAAAATGACTAGTCTTTTTACATAGTTAGGGCTCAATTCACTAAAATGCTTAAATTCTTGGCTCGGCTCCTTAAACCTACTACAAAGATCACATTAGAATTCATTTTAATAGACACTGTAAGCACAGTATCCAATCTCATATCTTCATGCTGGGCTCTTTTATTATGAAAGTCGCAGGAAGCTGAGCCGGAGGCTGCTGAACACATTGTGAGGTATATCCAGGGCTGGGGATGGTGCCAGCTCTATTGTTTATGTAATATTCTCTCCACCTTTATCTGTGGTGTACAATGGGTATTGACTTTTGAGAAACTACTTCTCTGACCCCATCTCCCAGTTGGAAAAAAACCTGCTAAAATGACATCTGGCTTGGAAAAGGGGAATCAAAGAAGCCTAAGGAAAGAAAACTATGAGACTTGTTTAATAAGTAGTTTTGAGTCTGTCAGATCTATTAGGGAAGAGTGTCAAACGTTTTTAAGGTCATCATTCCTTTAGCCCTTCAAAAAGCTCAGTGAAACCAAAGGGTGTCTGTTGTTTCCACTCTAGATTGGGAGGGTTGGGTTTACTTCGAACAGAGTAAAATGTCATTTTGTCTTATGAACAAATCCTCAGTAGCACAGGAACTAGCACAAAGAATCAACAACTGAGGTCTCATCTTATTGAAAAGCTTCTGCACTGCAAAAGAAACCACCAACAGAACTAAGAGACAACCTACAATGTGGGAAATCTGATTTCCTGAAATTGAGGCAAAATTTGATTATTTGTGATATTTATCGCTGTTTGTGTCTTTCTTTTTCCTTAAAGAGGAAGATAGTTATCTTTGTCAAAAAGCTCAGTGAAACCAAAGGGTGTCTGTTGTTTCCACTCTAGATTGGGAGGGTTGGGTTTACTTCGAACAGAGTAAAATGTCATTTTGTCTTATGAACAAATCCTCAGTAGCACAGGAACTAGCACAAAGAATCAACAACTGAGGTCTCATCTTATTGAAAAGCTTCTGCACTGCAAAAGAAACCACCAACAGAACTAAGAGACAACCTACAATGTGGGAAATCTGATTTCCTGAAATTGAGGCAAAATTTGATTATTTGTGATATTTATCGCTGTTCGTGTCTTTCTTTTTCCTTAAAGAGGAAGATAGTTATCTTTGTTTTTTTTTTTCCCTCCAATTTTTAGGCATAGTACTTGGGGAGTTTTTAAATATCATAAGGAAAAAGAAGGAGGCTCAACTATATCGAAATGAGATAAGACAGATCTTCACAGCTTTTGATGTGCACTGTAAGTATCTTTAAAATGTTTAAAGTGTGATATAAAAATCACTAAGGAATTGCGAAAGGGAATGTAAATATGTAATATACTCGGGGGATTGTTTTACTGTATTCTTTAGCTATTGCCTTAGGTGTTGTGTTTTTTTCCTCCATTGTGATCTTACATTCTTGTATACTGTGGAGGAAATAGTGACAATTATAAGTGTACTCATATGCTATGCTCCTGTACTTACATGTTGTACCTAGACTGTAGTGATGACAGCAGAAAGACTGGACTTGAGGGGACAGAGGCCACAAGCCACCCGTGGAAGTACACAGCCTTCTCATTCAGCTCCTCCTCTGGCCAACATATGTTTGGAGAAGTTATTTTCCCGCACTAGATGTGGTGAAGAAGAGTGGCTGCGGGGCCCTAACCCACACAGGATGAAAAGACCTGCGATTCTGGGTCCCGTATCTTCACCGCTACTGTATTTGCCCCCTAAGTAATAGATCACAATTCTAATATCAAGCAGGAAAAAAGTGGAATGTTGAAGACTGAAATATTGTGGCAGTTCACAAAGACGTGACGTTCAGAGGCGTGTTACAGTCATGTCTTTGCCAAGGACAGAGAATCAACAAGATGGCAGGGCTGGCAGTGACTTTCAGGGTGATCTACAACTGCACTGTAGGGGAGACTCTTACTGGGTTCTTAAGTTCCCCCGATAAGACAATATCAGATCACGTTATGTATAAAATCAACTGTAAATTACTGCTTTTCTCCTAAAATATTAAAATAGAGTTTTATACAGATCTTACAGGTGAAATAATAGTTCATGGAGTTTATAGAAGAAAGTGAAAGTTTCGTATTTTGTTTTCAAATAGATCGTGGCTATTTAACTTTAGAAGATTTCAAAAAAGCATTCAGGCAGGTGGCTCCCAGATTACCAGAAAGGACTGTTCTTGAGGTCTTCAGGTAAGGCGCCAAACTCTTTGTATCCATCCACTCTCTGATTTACTATTTGCTTTCACAATTTTTCAGTTTTATGGAGGACTCTTACTTGCGCTGATTTTTCCTTTGTGGACATTTCCACCTTACAGAATAGCGCCATGATCTGGGACAGAAATCTTCAGTTAACTGTAGTCCAGTGGGTGCTGAGGTGGGTGTGTACTTGCACTCCAGGAAGATGCATAAAAACACTTGTTGGTAGTGGCAGGAAAGGAGCAGGACTTTGTATGTTTATATATCAACCAAAAAATGAAGCTCTGTTCATTTTTTAATGTGGATACTACTCTTCTCCCATGGTCTGTGTTTGTTAGACTCAGGTTGTACATGGTTTTTAGGTAGCCTGGGAGAAAAGCTGGCAGTGCCCAGTGGTGCATGGCTGCTCACTTGCTTTCTCAGAGGCTGTTGACACAGGTTGTAGTTCATACACACCCGAGTTTATATTTTGTAGCTCTTAAGACCTAATCCAGAGAAGATAGACAAGTGGCTTAACAGTACAGTGGACCCGCAAGTTACAACTGACCTAACATACGAACAACTTGGGTTAATTATGTTAATGGAAGATTCATCTGCGTTTTGTTATCTATAGTGTGTACCCAGTTAAACATCCAGATCTCAGCTGTATTGACTTACAACCAACTTGAGTTACACCCAGCCCTGGGCAGGCTGCAGTTAATACTGACAGTGTGAGCACCTACAGGAGTGAGAAAATGGCTGAGCTGTCTCTTCTCTGACACTTTGCGTGAGCTCTCCATTAGCTGCCATCAGGTCTTGACTAGGGTTCAGTATACCAGTGAGAACCAGAAAGCCACAGATACTAGAGGCTCAAAAAAATGTTTCTCATATAAACATAGTAACTCCGAGCTGACTGAAGGCATCACATCCCTGAAGGAACCAGGGTCACCATTTCTGGTTGCTCTGGCTGCCTTAACACCTGACTTCTCCTTGCTTCAGTGTGGCTGTTTAAATTACCGCCATCAGATCTGAATTCCAGCTAGTTAGGAGGAAGGGAGATGAGACTTACCCTTCCCTTTACAGCTACAAATTATTCCCATGTACGTCCCAGTGACTGACCATTAGATACAAAGCTGTGTGTTTATGCAAGGGGAGGGGTAGGGAAGATAGGAAACTGTAGGCTTTCTGAGAGTGAAGGAAGAGGGAGAATGAATATAGGGACATCTGGCAGATATTCCCATTTGGGAGAAAAATAAGTTAATGAGGTCTGACCAGAAGCCACCTCTTCTCAATAAAAATTAGCAAGCAGGTTATTTGAATAAGGACTTGCACACATTGTCATCAGCAGTGAACCTACGGATTGCATTTGCTGCGTCACAAGCAAGCTGTTGAGCTTGAAGAAGAGCAAAGAAGTTTATGCCAGAGGCATACAAATGCTACTAAGACAAGACTACTTAGTTGATTTTGTAAAAGTGAGTTTTTAGAAGTCTACATCTTCTTATATACTTGTGATGAGACTGATAATGGATATCAATGTATTTTTACCACACAGAAGTTGTTTTTCCCACAAGGAACTAAAAATTGTTACTTGCTTTTCTTTTGCAAAAACATAAGTTGCCCAAATTTGCTGGCCTATGTGTAGTAAATGGTTTTAAGTAGGTTTGGTAGATGCTACCTTGTAAAGATGTTTTTTTGTTTGTTTTGGTACCAGGGATCAAACTCAGGACCTTGCGCTTGCAAGGCAAGCAGTAGAACCACTGAGCTAAATCCCTTGGCCCCCTTGTAGAGATTTCTGAAAAATATACCTTTAAATATAGTCCTTCAAGGTAGAAGAAGTGTCTTAACAATGAGTTAGGAAGTAACTGCTTTCACAAGAAACCTGTGATGCAAGATGAGGATTTTTAATCGATACTTGGAAATGTGATTTTACGTTAAAAACGATGTGTGTTACCATTGTAACTCTAAGCATCCTCATGTTCATTAAATAGGAGATGGGATGTCCTAACCTGGCTGAACTATCTTACGAAGTTTCTGTGGTTTTAGGACACAACTTTTAGAAGTATACAAATTCATTACCTTTAGTAAGTTTTCAAAAGCAAGTAATTAATACCAGGAAAGATGACTGTTTCTTAACAGAATTTGAGTTAGGAATATTGTATAATAATAATAATAATAATAATAATAATAATAATAATAATAATAATAATAATAATAATAATAATAATAATAATAATAATAATAAAATTAAAACCCCCCGAACCCCTAATCTTTTTCCTTATCAAAGGGTAGAATTTGAAATTGAGGCTGCCAGGGTCATGATTATGTTCTCATTCAGAGCACCGTAATTTGATGAGGTATCTGTGTGAGCTGCTACAGTCAAGTACCAAAGCAAATCGAACTTTGCATCGCTCAGTCACAGTGCAGCAGGCCATGATGTTCAGATAACGAAGCTATACTGCATGTCATTGCTCTTGTTAAGTCCTACTCATACTCCGTGGTGACAGCCAGAAATCATTTTCCATGGATAAACTTATCTTTGTCAATGCATTTGGAAATTTCTATGTTATATAATTTAGAAGTTTCTCTGTTTATAATGTACATATTAATAGAGTAGCACAGGTGTATATAATCCATAGATACATATATTCATATTGCTGATTGGGTGTGCCTAGATCTTATACTATTTACTAGAGTTTTGTGCTCAAAACATTTTGGAGACCACGGCAATATCAATCAAAACAAGGCATTTAGTTAGGTTCAATATGCCCCGTTTAAACTCTCAATTATCTTTTAAGCCGTATTAAAACCATAATCCATAAACCAGAAGAAATGATGCATAAAAAGTGTTAAAGTTGTGAACTCAAAAAGGAGAGAAAAATATTTCTTCTTTGACTAGTTGAAGTAGGCCAAAGAAAAGAAATAAAATATATCCAACACACACACACACACACACACACACACACGCCCTTGTTTCAGTGGTGCAGACAATTTTGAAGCATAAGAAAAAACATCAGCTACTGCGACCATCAGTAATGCAAAATTTCATAACATTTCTCAGGCTAGACTCACTTTTTGAGAAGCTGGGGTCGCTTGGGACTGAATTGACAGGCATGAATGGAATTTGTTGGCCATTCTCACTGTTATCCAGAAGAAAACCTGCATCAGAGGAGCAGTGTAAAAGGATAACTAGAAAGGGAGACTTTAACTAGACCAGAGTCCTCTGGGGTTTGGGTGACTGAAGAAATAAATCTTCACAATCTCCAGTGCAGTGACTGCCTAGTTCTTCCCAAAGAATCTGCTAGAGATTAATAGTAGTCTCTTTTAGAAGTACTTGTCCATACTACACTTTTATTATTTTGTGAACCAAACCAAGCCACAGAAGTCAAACTAACCAACCAACCAAATAAACAACAGAAACAAATAATTCAAAGAAGGAGTTGTGTGCCTGTGACATTAAGGAGTCACTGAACTTTAGTACTTGGTATCAACACTGTATTCCAACAACTCCCCAACCCGAGGGTGTTGCAAAAGCTAAATGAGGTTGGTGAATTGTTGCCTAACTTTTCTGATGCTTATTTATCGTCTGCTAGGGAATCATAAAAACTGTGACCCTTGTTGTTTTCATATTTAAAAATATTTATCTGGGCCTCTGTACTTGAACAAAATTATGTAATGGATCAGATGACAGCATTTTGCAGTCATTTTCATTTTAATTTTTCTTTCCTTTCCATTCTTTTCCTTCTTTTCTTTTTCTCAGTTTCTCTTTCTCTTTTTCCTTCCTTCCCTCCCTCCCTCTCTTACTTGCTTCCTCTGGTACTGGAAATGGAATCCAGGCCCTTCCCACTGAGCTATCTCAGGGCTTTAATTGTTTTTTTTTTTTTTTTTTTTTTTTTTTTTTTTTTTGGATAAAGGGTCTCGATAAGCCACTGTGTTGCCCAGGCTGGGCTCAAACATAACTTTCCTGCCTCAGCCTCCCAGAGTGTTGGGATTACAGGTGTATGCCACCATGTCTGGCTTCTTTCTCTACAAAATGCTATTTTATGTTTGTGTTAGAAGTCCCTTTACATTTTTTGTTAGTTTTTACTTAATTCCTTGTTTTGCTCACCACATCCTTTATTATATTGTCTGCAGTGTTGATTCGCCTTTGTGCTGTGTCCAAGTTGCCTTTTCTTTAAATCTGTTTTGGTTTTATTTTTCTTTTAAACTTCTTTCTTGAGCTGTGCCTTCTAATATTTCATGCCTTATTATTATTTTGATGTATCTTGTTATTTTATAGTATCCCTTCTAACCCTTTCTATATCTACTTTCAACTCTTGTTTGCTTTATTAGGGAAAACAATGCCTTTTGATATTTTATTTTTAATGGGTGGTTATTTAGAGCACACTAATTATAACTTTTCCCATATGATTGAATGAAAGCTAGTATTCTTGTGAGGGAAGAGTGTGAGGAATAAATTACTTTCTTAAATTTCTCATGTGAAAACCAAAACCAAGAACTGGGATACTTTATCTCTGAAAGTATCATAAGGTTTTTAATATTTGGGCTTCAAAATGTGACTTTTTAGTGTTTAAAACTTCCACCTCTGCTTCCCTTGTAGAGCTGATTTGTGTGTTTGGGAACTAAAGTAACTTAGGCTGTATCAAAGATGGTGTTCCATTATTAGTCAGAAGTTCTTCGTAAATTCTTTTCTTGAACATCTTGTTTTTCCCGTACCCACTGAAAATGGCAAAAGTACTAGAGCTGAATGGTACTGCTTGTACTGTGGAATTAATGTTGGATCATAAGCTGTTTCTGACACTCAAAGGTTAAAACAAGAAACATCTTTTGTCTTTAACACTGATAAAACTTGTTGAAAACCTCATAGCGGTGCTTTTTAAAAAATGTTTAAAAGTCTTCAGCAACTGTGATGGGTACAGTTAAAACTCTCTAACCTGGCTCTCCAACATCTGGTGCCTTTTCCAACATCTGGTCTCTTTCCAAACTCATCTTTCATTAGTCCAAAATTCCTGTGTTTCTCTTGGCAGAATATTGATTCCTTTGATTATTTGATGTGCATTTATATTTCATTCTGTTTCTCTTGCCTGGCAGTGACTTTCCCTTCTCCATAATTATCCACATTTGAACTGTCTTTTAAGGTTCTGCTCAATAAAATATTTTTTCCCTATTTAAACAAATTTGTCATCTTTCTATCCATTTTGAAAATATTTATTGTTGTAGATTGTTGTTCCAGTCAGTTAAGTTGCCAAAAAAAAAAATGCAGTTTTTATGATTATATCCATAAAATACTACAAGCTCTTTGAATGCTTGAATTTATCTCCACAATCCCTGGTATGTTGCCTTATGCACTGCAGTTAATAAATAATTATAGGCGCATTGTCACTTACTCCAAATACCCAGTGACAGTAAATTCTCACTTACAGTTTTCTTCCTGGTTTAATTTTATTTCTTATAAACTAGAAAAGAGTAGTAATAAAGCACTATATAAACACATGTGGCTTCATTTTCCATTTTCTCTCTCTACATATGATTTTCATGGATTAATCTCTTGACAGCCTCGCTCTGCTTTATTTTGGGGGATTTTCGGTTCATGGTTTAGCCTCAGCTGTCAACAGGGAGCTGGCTTAATGTTCTTCTTTGGCTTTGCTTGCCGTCAGCACCCTGTGTGTTTCTGGCTGGCGCTTTTCTCTGGATGGGTATGTTTACTTCTCCGTGCCTAGGGCCCCTCTCCATCTTATTATAAGCATTGATGTTTGTACATTCCTACCACCTGTCAATTGGCAGAAATCTCTGTGAAGCTTCTCTTGCTTTGCAGCCATGACATGAAATGTGGATGTGTAGAAGGCTTGTGCCCTGACCCAATGTCCAAGATTCGGAGTGCCTGGGCAACTTGCCATGGAGTGATGTGTAGTGGAAATACTGAGACATTTACAATTACATCTTGATGTCGTGGGTGTAAGAGTCGACTTCTTTATGTTTCATAGAGGAAGGTCAAAGAATATAGAACATTTAACTCTCCTTCTTAGGGTCTAAAAAATTGGTTGAAAATAAATATCATGATTTGTTGAATAACATCAATACCAGAATGTTAGTGGGGGCTAGTGGGTTAGGAATGAAATTTCAGAAGCAAATGAAGGGTATTCTTTTGGTAGAAGAAATGCCTCATATCACAGTCATTATAAACAAAAGGATTAGCATGAGCTGGGGCACAGTGAACTAGCAAGTGCCTCCACCATCTCCACATGGAGGACTTTCAGAGTCAAAGGGGCTAAAGAAAAATGATTGAAGATAGCATTTATTTTTTTAAAGCCATTCACATCTCTTGAAGTGTTATTTCTGTGTTCTTTGGTTTCCCATAATTCCTTTCTGCAAACAACCGATATGTTACCTATCATTTTCTTAAACAGTTTTTAGAAAGATAAAGTTTCTCAGTCATTATTTTGAGCATCAGGGTGAGTATAAGCATAGTCATGTGACTTCAATCAGAACACAGTATAGTGAACACCTAGTTTGGTGGATGTGATTGCTGATTTGTCTGTACCTATAGGCTTCTATGTTTTCCTATAATGTATAGACAATTTGAAAAGACTTGAAATTGTATCTCATTCTTCTTAGCCACACATAGATAGCAGTCATGAGCTATACCTGCTGTGTGAATATCAAGGCCAAAGCAGTAGACTTCTTGGGTGTCTATGTTTCATTTAGTGCATTTTTATGTGTTTTCTGCAGTAGTAATGCTTTATTTTCTATTTATATATTTATTATTTTCAAGATTTTGTGGCCTGAGATTCCCTTTTGTGATTACTGTCTTGGATCTGCTTACTGAATGAGAAGTATGAATGTCCATAGCTTTTCAAGTTAACCTCAAAATTTTGTCTCCAAGGGACTGCTACAGAGTTTCACATGAAATGAATTGAATGAAACTATACTTGCAAAATCCAGCTATAAAAAGATAAGTGTTTGAGGTGTTAGATATGCTGGCTACCCTGTTCTGCAATTACACATTGTATATACTGTATTACATTACAGAAGTGGCACACTGTACCCTGTATATTGTACAATTATTATGTATCAATTAAAAATTTAAAATTAAATCCAGCTATATAATTATTTGCTATGCATTTGAATAAAGTGGCAGTTTTTAACAAGGCTGGTGATTGGTTTTGCGCCACAAGCAACAGTTTTTTCCTTGTACTTGTGGACAGAGAGTCCTTTTGTCAGAGCAAACTTTAGAAATGGTGATGTAGGAATTAAAGCTTAGAAAATGGGCCAGGAGATGCATACAGAAGAGTGATGATTTCATCACATGGATTTTCAAATAGAATGTTTTAGTTTGGTTTCTTCAGTTACGCTAATGGTTCATGTAATCGAGGATGTTATTAGAGAGGAAGGAACGTTTAATCTCTTTTGCCTTTAGGGTGCCCAGATTGCTTTTTATTTATATTAGTGCATGTGTGCGGTACGGAATGATTACATTCCTTGTGGGGAGTTGATATAAGTACATACATTGCGCAGCTTTAATTCTTTGTATGTTCCCTTCCCTGCTTCTCTTCCCCCATCATACTCTCTTGGTCCCCTTCCACTTGAGAGAGATGTCTCCTTGTTTCCTATTATCTATCTTTTATTTTGCTTTTTAACTTATTTACACATTAGACTTCTCATACAAGATAAATATTGCCACATTTAAACTTTTGCATCTGATTTATTTCACTTAACATTATGTGGTCCCAAGAAGGGTGCCCAGATTTTGTAGTCTTTGCTTATGTTAAACTCACCCAGGTGCACATTCTACTCATTCTTCCAAGTCCAGTGATTAAGTTACTTCTTATTTTGAAAGCATGCCCTACTCTACACCCTACCTAGTTGACTTCCAAGGTAAAGGAAAGGTAGAGAAGGTAGAGGAAATTGTCTTTATCTTCTGCTTGAAACTCCCAGGCTGTCATGAATATCTTTCTTCCTTATGATTTTTTGAGACAAGGTCTCACTGTGTAGCCGAAGCTGACCTGAGTACTGGGATTACAGGTGTGCGGCACTACACTCAGCTACTTCTTCATGATTTTACTTAGTTATCTGCAAACCTGTATTATTTGCAGTGTTAGAATGTAGGCTTACCCTGAGTGGCACAGGGAGTATTCATCATCATGCTCTCCACAGCTCACAGTACAGTTTTGCACTCTACTCAGCTGCCTTTTGAATTAAATGAATAGCTTATGTTGAGAACAGGTATTTGATTGTGTTGGTGATGATTGTGTTGCTTTACTCTCCAAGTGTTGCTGGTGCCATGGAAGGGTCATGGGTGGAGCGCAGTTAAGCCCCTGGCTGTTGCCCCAGCCTTAACACTGACCTGGCTCTCCACCACTCACTAGATTCTTCTCTCTGATGCACACTCTTCATCTCCAAAGTGAGGCTGGCAGGACATGTACTCTGGCAGGCTTGGTCTAGCTCCAGAATTTTCTGGTGGGGCTATTTATCATGGAGAGTGGCATGGCAGACTCCCTTATTTTTTTCTGTGTACCACAGATATTATTCAGAAGCCACCACAGCGTGAATACAGATGTGGTCTGTCATTGTGACAGAAACTGCTCTCAAGAGGAAATTACAGGGTTTGACAGCCATCCAACTCTAGGTTTAGTTTTTGAGATGTCACTATAACAAGTGTTATGGTCACTGTATCCAGTTCCTCATCTACATATGTGGTTGTATATGCTGTTCTTGCTGTAATAGCATGAGGGCTATTTTTCTTTTAATTCAACTGTCACATAAAAACTGCTGCGTGATTTCTTTCTATAACCAAATGTGGCTAACCCTTTCAGTCATCCTTGATGTTATTAATAGCTGCACATCATGAATGTATTCATGCCACTTTCCTTCATAGAAAGGAATCATTTTCTTATATTTTTCCTTTGTAGTAGATAACAAACTCCTAGGTGGAAATTTTAATAATGTTGCATGTTATATTTACAAAATAAGAGAAATTTGTATTTATTGAGAGAACTTCATATCTTTTGAGATATTTAAAGCAACATCCCTTTAAGATGTCATGGAGAGACAAGCTCAGAATTAAGAACGGTATCACTGTATTTATCCTCCTCATTGACTAGAATCAAGACCAAAGTTTCCAGTGCTACAGTTTTATCTGTGACATATTAACTTAGGATTTTGCTGTCTTGAGTCTAACCATCCTGTCTACCTATCACCTACCCACCCCTCCTTTTCCTTCAGGCTACTTTGGAAAGATACACCCTTGTCAGGTAAAGAGTCTCCAGGGATAAGTGGTATCAGCACCCTCAAGGAGCTTATTGGCAATGCTTAATCTCAGCCCCATCCAAAGGTACTGAGTGAGATGTGTTTACACTCATATGGTCCCTGTGTGACTCATATGCACATTGAAGTTTGAAAAATCACTAGTCTACCCTTCCACTTAAGTTTACAATAATGAGAGTAGATCGTCATTGCATTTTAATGTTACTACTTGACTAGGTAGTAGCTTTCATTACCTACCACAGAACACCTTGATTCCTTAGCCTGACATACGAGGCCCTGCAGACAGAAACTAGTGAGCCTTTTGCATA
>NW_022900933.1:29899888-29918539 GCF_012274545.1 Fukomys damarensis | reverse complement strand
TTTTTTTTTTTTTTTTTTTTTTTTTTTTTTTGTATCAGGAATCAAACTCAGGTCTTTGCACTTGTGAGGCAGGCAGCAGAACCACTGAGCTAAATCCCTGACCCTTACCATCTACATCTGCTTGCCATATACTGATCCTGTCTCCTTGTTCCTCTGTTTTTTTCATGCCAGGTTCAGTGTTTGCTTTGCTCCACATCACCACCCATTCCTTCCTTGACCACTCTTTTCTTAGTAGCTTTCTCTTATTGCGCCAGAGCACAGAATCTCTCCCATTTCTTAGAACTGCTGTAGCACTTGCAACATTCACATAGTCAGTGATAGTAACACTGTTGGTGTACAGGAATGCTACTGCCTTTCATGTGCTGGTTTTGTATCCTCCTACCTTGCTGAATTATTCGTTCTAGGAGTCTGTTGGTGGGGATTTTGGGGGCCTTATATGTAAAGGATTATGTCATCTGAGAATAAGACTACTTTGGCTTCTTTCTTTCCTTGATATATCTCTTTTATTTCTTTCTCTTGCCTGATTGCTCTGGTGAAAGTTTCCAGTACCATACTGAACGGGAGTGGTGATAGTGAACATCCTTTTCTTTTTCCCAATTTTAGAGAAAAAGCTTTCAGTTTTCCTCTATTTAATATGGTGCTGATATTTGACAAAGGTGCCAGAAACATACCATGGAGGAAGGATGGGCTCCTTCACAAATGGAGCTGGGAAAACCTGGCTATACACATGCAAAAGATTGAATCTAGACCCATATCTCTCACCATGTACTAAAAATAAAATAAAAATGGATCAAAGATCTACCTATTAGAAGAGAAGCATTTAATCTGCTAGAAGATAAAATGGGTAAAGCTCTTAAATACGTAGACATACATAGGTAAGGACCCTCTGAACAGATCACCAACCGTGCAAGAAACAGTACCTAGAATCAACAAATGTAGTCATGTCAAATTGAAAAGCTTCTGTACAGCAAAGGAAACACCCAACAAAGTAAATAAACAATTTACAAAATTGGAAATTTTTTGCTAGCTACTCTTTGGACAGAGGACTAATATCTAGAATATACCAAGAACTAAAAAAATTAGATCCCTTAAATAAAAGACCCAATTTAAAAAAGCAGTTAAAATGAGTAGATAATTCTCAGAAGTACAAATGCCCAGTAAAATAAATTTCAGTATCTCTGGCCATTAGAGACATGCAAATCAAAACAACCCTGAGATTTCATCTTATTCCAGAAAGAATGACCATTATCAAGAAATCAATAAGAAATGCTAATAAGGCTGTGAGGGGAAAAAGGAACCCTTTTGTATTGTTGGTAGAGTTGCAAACTAGT
This sequence comes from Fukomys damarensis, assembly GCF_012274545.1. Lineage (NCBI taxonomy): Eukaryota > Metazoa > Chordata > Mammalia > Rodentia > Bathyergidae > Fukomys > Fukomys damarensis. Next base: position 29,917,208 of record NW_022900933.1, on the reverse strand, counting down.
ACGACACCATGGAAATCACTATGGAGAATCCTCAAAAAACTAAAACTAGATGTTCCATTTGACTCAGCTATTCCCCTTCTAGGTATCTTCCCAAAAGAGTTAAAGACATCATATTATCAAGATACGTGCATACCTGTGTTTATAGCAGCAAAACTCCCTGTAGCTAAATTTTGGAAGCACCCTATTTGTCAGTCCCCAGATGAATGGATAAAGAAAATGTGGCACTTACACACAATGGAGCACTACTGTGCCGTAAAGGATACATTTGGATTTTTTGTAGGAAGACGGAACCAGTTTGAGACCGTAATTTTAAATGAAATAAATCAGACACACAAGGTTATGCATCACATGGTTTCTCTTACATGAGAAACCCAAAGTGTAAGTAAATTAAAAAGCAAAATAAAAGTCACATAATAAAAAACAGGCAGATAGATCTTTTGGAAATGGGAAAGGGACCAAGAGACAGAGGGAGGCGGGGAGTTGGGGAGGGGACATAAGAAGATTAAAAAGTGATACATACATGAACCAAGTCCCCAAGGAGAATGTAATCATCATGTACTGCAAACATGTGCTAATGAAAATTTAAAAAATGATAGGAACTACCACCACTGACAATTACCATTTGATTAGTATTTATTATTTAACCAAATATTGACCTACCTTTGACCTACAATATGTATCTACTCAATGGAACAACTGTACCTGCACCAACAATAGCATATTTTTCAACAGCACGGGTATAAAGGTAACTATTTATCTAGAGAGTCACAAGGCTTAGCAGTTATACTAATAAAGGTAAAGGGAGTAGAAAACCAGACCATGAAAAAAGCAAAATTTGAAAAATTAAATGATAGGATATAAAAGAGAAGAGAAAAAAGTAAAATTGGAAGTCTTATGGAGAAGTAAAAGGAAATTAATAGTGATAGAAGATAGTCACTGCAAGGAACAAAAAAAGAGAAAGAAGAGATAAACAGAAAACCAAGAGATGAAAGAAGAGGAAAAAAAAGGAAGGTAAAAGGAAAAAAAAAAAAGAGAGAGAGACTAAGAGAAAAGGAGGAAAGAAAAACTCTAAACTCCAAAAACCGATGAAGGAAAAAATTTTTAAAATACGAAGTAGAGGGCCAGGGATTTGGCTCAGTGGTTCTGCCACCTGCCTTGCAAGCGCAAGGACCCAGGTTTGATCCCCAGTACAAAAACAAAACAAAACAAAACAAAATAAAAATACAAAGTAGAAAAATTTAAAAAAAAAAGATTGAGTCAGACAAAAAAATGCCTTGTTATTGAATGAGTAGTTTCTTTCCACAATCTGCCATCTTGGGATCCAGCCAGAGACAATCTGCTATGCTTAGTTTTAGGGCTTATGGGTCTTTAAGGTGCCCTCCTTGCATTAGAGGCGCTTCTGTTCAGCCCCCCGCAATACCCCACTGTGGTTACCATCCAAGCCAAGGGGAGTCTTTGCTCCCATTGGTAGATGAGGAACTCAATCAGCTCTCTGATTTCTGCTTGATGTAGGTCACAAGGTGGGGGTTTGAGTGGACTGTTGGACCTAATGCTGACTCTATAGGGTCTGGTTGCTCCCTTCTCTCCCTAGTTTGGTCCTCATCCAGCAGAATCAGGTGATTAGTCTTTGCCTGTGCTGCTCCGTGCCATGCTCACCTGGGGTTGGAGTCTCAGTCCTCTGACCCAGACTGGCTCTCTCACTACTATTTTATCTTTCTATAAAAGTTCTGTTCCATTTCCTCCGTTTTAATATCCAGGAAGCTTCCCATTAATTGGAGCACTTCACGACATCATATTTTTGGTGTGAGGAAATGACCAATGAAGAGATTTCTCACAAGGACTCGGTGCTCTGAGTTGATATAGGGTTTGCAGGAACCTTAGTCCTCTGTCCTATGGTTGGAAGTATGTCAGAGCTGGGTAGGTAACACAGAAGCTGTTCCAGTTTGGAAAGTTATCATTCATAGGAAAGTCCAACTTGGGAACTCGGAAGACATTGATGACAACTAGACTGGATGAATTTATCTCAGTGTGTCCTTTAACTTAGGCATCTTCTATTTGTGTATTCTGTTTGCTGGAGTGGGCAATATCAGAGGGCTGCTTTCCCTTATCAAAAGAGTTGTAAATGGTCCCATCTGTATCTCATAGGCCTCAGTTTGTGGGATCCAGAATACAGCAACATATGAATTATATTTATTTGGGAGCCAAATCTTTTTATCGATCCTAAACTGCTGCTGCTAACAGTGCCATCTCATCATGCTTTGTATTAGTGAGTTTGTAGAGGTTTCAGTTCATAGTCAGCTGGCTCTAAGACCAGAGTGGCAAACAGACATCACAGAGGAGAAACAACATGGAAAGGGCATTCACAAGGTAGCAGAGGCAACAAGGGGGTCTTCACCGCATCGTTCTGCCTCTTTTGTCCCATCCAGACTACTGGGATAGCATGTTCTCTTAATCACTGTAGTATTCCTTTCTCACTTTTTTTTTTTTTAAAGTGTGAATGTCGCTAGGGTAGGAACCATGCCCTTTGTAGCCCTGTGGTGCCTAGCATAGACATGAGGAAGCAAGGCACGTCTCCCTTTCCCAAAGAGTGTTCTTGATAAATGGGTAGCATAATTATGTAGCTTTTCCCTCTTTATATGCATCTGTTTGGTTTGAGTTGTTATCCTTGAGATTTCATTTGATTACCTGCAATATAAGCAAAAGGAACCGCTTATGAAAATACACAAAAGGAAACCGATGCAGCATTTGGTCACGGGAAACTAGCAGGCTTTCCAGTTCCTGTGTTTGGACATGAACGCCTGTGCTGTGCATCTTGCCTAGGAAGTCATACCACAGTTCCAAAGTATTGACCAAATAAATTATAAAAGCAGAACAATTTAAAATCGATTAATGAAGCTTGGTTACACTTTTAACTGTGGCCAAGTTGCTAGAAGCAGGATTCTACTTTGATTCACGTAGAAGCCCCTTTGAATCAGCGACCATGAGTTCAGCATTGTGTTTTATAAATTGCACCTTGCCCACATTCTCTGCTCTTTTTCTCTCCTTGCTTACACCTTGCTGCTGGAGGAAATCAAGGTAAAGTAACAATGAAATCCTGTACAGACGTAGTGTGATACCTCTTGGTTCTGTTCTTCCTGTTGCTTCTGTCTGTCCCAGCCCTCAACCTAGCGATGGCTCATTGATTGACTTGTGTCACCCAGGAGGTGAAGGCAGGTACTAGCACTAACAACCTTTGCATGTGACTTAAGAGCTTTACATTTCAGTACTGGTTATTAAGTGGCTAGACTTGCATATTACATTTTCCTGTTGTTTCTCATTATCCTCCTTTCTCCTTATCCCATGTCCTCTGTATCCTCCGCCTCTCTTCCTCCCACCTGCCAGTTTGCCCCAGGAATGTTGACACTACTTTCCCATCTTATCTTCACATAGACTTCACTCTTCTATCCAAGGGCTCCCACCCTTGTTTCTGTTACAGGCCCACAGCTCTTAAGTAGGCTGTAGTACTGGGACCTGCTCTTTGCCATTCTGAGACCTGAGGCTTACTTACCACTTACTTACTTACCACTTGTCTTCTTTCTGCAGTGCACCTGCCTCTCCCTCAAAATGTACATCGCTCGTTCTACAATCAGTTAATTGGTGTGTGTGTGTGTGTGTGTGTGTGTGTGTGTGTGTGTGTGTTTCATCCAGTGCAGTGTCTGAAACATGTCAGACCTCTGCTGGACTAATCACTTTTCCATCACTGGGACAAAATGCCCAGCACCCACAACTTACAGGGGAAGAGGTTTAGTTTGGCTCACAGTTTCAGTGGATTCATTCCATGGTCAGATGGCTCCAAGGCAAAGACAGCATGACAGCCAGAAAGCCGAGAAAGAATGGAGGAGGCAGGCATAATAGACTCTCCCAAGTCATACCCCTAGTGACTCTCCCCTTCTACCAGGACCCACTCCTGTAAGTGATATTTCTGGGAGACATTTTGGATCTAAAGCATAACATCTGCTATCCACTTTCGTGGGCCCTTTCTTAGGTCATCTCCTGTCTGCCTGGAACACAGCATGAGGTCACATTCATATTTCAAGTGGAGAGCATGGTCACTAAGTCTCTAAAATGTCTGGACTTCTCAAACCTGTCTTTTGTATACAGTTCCTGCTCTGAGCCTGTGTAATTCCAGAATGCTTTCTCTTTTAGGCTCAGGTCTAGTATCCCTGTAAGTCAGGTCACTGATTTCCAGGAGGATGCCAGTTCAGCTGTCTTCAATTCCATATCACAGAGTCGACAGATAGTTGACTTGTGTGCCATCAGAACTCCTCCTGTTCCTGTCACCCAGACTCTTCTGCTGAACCTCAGAATTCTCAGTGTAACACTCCAAGGCAAAACATTAAAGTTGTCTCTATTTGGTGCCTTTGTAAGGATTTGTTCTCTTTGATGGTCGCACATCTTTCCACTCAGCATACATTGAGGTGATCTTGCCTTCTGCTCCATGGAGAGAGGGTTATGCCTCAGCCTGGGCTCTCTTTACTGCTTCCTCTTCATCTGCCAAGCTTTCTCTATTCCCTCAATTTTGTTTCTAAGAGGAAAGGGTCTCTTTATTTCAGTCTTCGTCCTTACTTCCTTCTCTCCTATTCATCTTCATCTCCTTGTCTCCCACCTCTCGTCCCTTCCTCCTCTTCCTTTCCTGAGTAATGCTTTTCCTTTGTTTTGGTCTCATCCCCTCCCTTTCTTTGGATCTAAGACATTTATCCATCTTATGTAGTCTTTCCTTATCTATTTATGACTTTCCACCCTGCCTGCAGATGAACTTCCCTCCAGAGCTGCCTTCCCCAGCTACACCCCTCCAGTTATCCCTGGTCATTTCTTCTTAAAACACTCAGCAATCATCCTGGGAACCCTGTCCTTGATTGTCAGTCTTTTCTAACCTCCTCTAATTGTATAGTTCCATGGCCAGTGACCATGGCTCCCATTCCTTGAACATCTACTGCACATTTCCTTACTCAGTCCTTCTGGTGACCTCCGTAGAAACTGGTGCCATTCCTACTCATTTTACAGATATATCTAAGACTCCTTTTTTGCTAAGTCAAAATGGAGTTTATTCTCAATTGTTTCATGTTTTTAATTCAAAGAAAAAAATGCATCAGAAACTGACAAATAATCCAAGGATTTTATTTGATAATAATTATGTTGCTGGTCCTTGTTCATGATCATGTGTTTTTAATCACATCTCCAGATATTATCTTTTGATTTAGGAATACCACTGCCTAATAATTTAGTGAAGCAGACTAATCTTATAGTTAAAATAAAATGTCTGCCCTCTTGTGTGCATTACAACATTATGCAAAGTAGCTGGAACATGGAACAATCTGAGTGTCATCCACCAACAGATACATGGATAAAGAAATAATGGTGTGTGTGTGTGTGTGTGTGTGTGTGTGTGTGTGTGTGTAGTGTGGATATTTTTCAGCCTTCAAGAAGAAGGAAATCAAAGGGAAATAAGCTAGACTCAGAAAGGCAAATATGCATAATATTATTTACATGAGGAGTCTAAAAGAGTCACCCTTAGAGAAATGGAAGATAGAATGGTGGTTGCAAGGGGCTGGGGATTAAGGGGAAAAGGAAGGCTTGTTAAACATCGCCTCCTTCAGTGGCCTTCCAATTGCAGATTTAGATTGAGAGACTTTTAAAAATATGAAATTGAGCACTTATACATTTAGAGACTTAAACTGCTGTTATCACGAAATTATTGTGGTAATTTTAAACTCTGTGAAGAAGTTTTTAATGGAACCCTGCCATCAGAGCCAAATTCAGTCCTTTGGATGGGACTTTCTTTTTTCCTTCTCTCTTGTACATTGTCTAGTAGAGAAGCCTGCCGTGGTTGTTGCCCTTCACTGTGCAGATTATAAATTTGTCATGACAACAAGTGTCTACATGGACTTTCTGTAGATAATATGTATCCACAGATCGGTTCCCTGGGGGGAGAGAATTGGACTTAGTTCTTCAGGGATACTTATTTCATGAGCTAATTAATTGTGCAGACGTCAGATCTGTACCGTTAAGGGTTCAGCCGTGCTCTCTGTACTGGTAGCTGTTGCTCGACGCGGGAAGATAGTTAAGCAATGTGTGCTATGTGTCCAATGGCAATGTTTATCTTTGAGACCTGAATCTTGGTATCAAAATTTCAAAAATTTTTTAAATGTGAAATTTTCCCCCAGGTCATTTTTATTTCCAGTTTTACTAATACTGTATCTGATATGAACACTTTAGGCCAGGATAGCATTTGATGCCCAAAATGTACCTTCTCTTTTTAGGAACAATCAGAGTGGATTATTATTGATTTGACTGACAAAGAGAGGCATTTCTAATTTTATTTAGTGACTTAAACCATTATTATAAATTAAATGTGAAATAAACGTATGTTCCTCTCTCCATGAACAAAGCAGATCGAGTTCCAAGCTTGCATGTAGTAGATCTCTTTATCCAGTTGGTGGTGCTAAAAACTCTGTTAAGAAACTAATTGGAAGGAGAAGAGGTTAACTTGGAGCCTTTCCTTAATATGTGTTTTGAAAAATTAGTGCCCCCAATATATGCGCAAATTACTACATTTCTTAGGGTTAGGAAACAAACAAAATCTCTCAGATGGCCATCAGAACACATTTCTTGCATACTCCTTTAGCGATGTCATTGGCCCTTGTTAATAGTCACGTTGGAAATCGCAGGGTTGTGTGGCATTTGACTCTAGCTTGGAACAGCCTTTAGCCTTCTGGGGAATGGAAGTATGGGCAGTAATGTATGCAAGACAAGTACAGTAATACTCTAGATTTTATTTATGTGTCAAGGTTTGATTTTTAAAAGTATTAATTATGTTATTATCACTAATTTTAAAAACTGTAAATGTATTCCTATGACAGGAAAAATTTTACTGTTTAGGGGTTAGGTTTCAGTCTTTTTTAGCATCCCCTCCCTTTTTCAGTCTTGAAGAAGCCCCAATGGAGTAATAGTCTATTGAATGATTATGTCCTGAGACTCAGTCCTTAAGAATCAGAGAGGCCGGACTTTGAATTTATTCGCAGATGTCATAATTGTTCCCTCATTACTTAGATCTCCTACAGCTCAGTTTCCCCAACTTGTAAAATGGAGATAATGGTATCTCTTCCTAGAGTTGGCATAAGCACCACATGACAGATACACTGGTCAGGTGCTCTTTACCTGTTGTTTACCCCCATGCGATTCTGGTCGGAAGCAAAGACTTAGTTTTCCTGGAGCCTCTAGCATGCCCTGAGGACTCACGGAGGGCCTTGGACAGGAGGCGTCCTGGAGTCTCACCATGCTTCATTCTTCCATAACAGAAAGCTTTTCTAGGTTTCAGAGATCCCTAAGGATTTTATATTCACAAAAGAGATACTCGTGTACATTTTGTTTCCAGAAAATTGCCTCTCCAGAGGTAATTATACGTTGGTCTGAAGCTATCTAAATGCTTGGATGGAGAAAAGAATAGAGGGTTGCTGGAAGGTGTCACTAAGAGTTTGTTCACCCATGCGTTTCTATGTTCCACAGACTTCTACTGAGGGTTACTATTGCTGTTTCTGGGACATGCGAAGATGAATCCCAGGATGGGTATGGACATGTCTGTAAGGACTGTGGACTTCAAGAAGCACAATGCTTCCTTCTAGGCAGTGATAGGCAGCCTTATGACTTAAATGTAAATAATCTTTCTAATATTATACAAATCAGCTAGAGGATTATTTACCCATTTTTTAAAAAATGTAAAAGCACAGAGGTTTTAAACATTACACTTCATCTTTTGTGTTTGGAGGGTTGAAACAAGTTGGGAGAAGCCTTCTATGGCATAGTGAAATAACAAAACACTACTTCTCAGAAGCCTTTGTCAGTATAAAATCTTAAAATATGATTGTGTTGGGCATAGTTTTTATATTTGTTTTTGGAATAGTACAACTAACATCTGTGGATAGATTTTATTGGTAGAGTCAGACCTTTGAAATTTAACTGATTACAGCATCCTGGAATTAGATGAAGGAAGAGACTTAAGAAGCCACATAGAGGGCCAGGGATTTAGCTCAGTGGTTCCGCTGTCTGCCTCACAAGGGCAAGGACCTGCGTTCGATCCCCGGTACTAAAAAGAGAATCCACACAGACAGTCTTATTTTGTAGCTAAGAAAATGGAGGGTGATCTAACTTTTACGTCTTACCCAAGATCACACAGACCTGGGCCCACACTTTGGTCTCCTGACTTCCAATTCCTCGCGATTGTATTACTTTCCCATCTTTGCCTCTGCACAGTTGAGCCATTTTCAGTGTAAATAAAAACAGTGTACACTTGTTCTACCTCAGTAAACTTTCACACTAAATATGGAGTACATTTCTGCCCAATTATCAGAATGAAAACCTTGACTGTTCCTGAGGCAGCTAATTGAAGAACTCCTACATCCACGTCAGAGCAGAGCTCGGGGAGGCAGCACACACAGGCCCAAGGTGTGTGGTTCTCAGCCTGAGCCAGAGCGGCTGCTTGAACCCCGTGGAAGCAGTTAGGGCCTTTGCTCCCTGTCTGCCTTGCCTGCTTCCTGTTTCTGGCTAGATGAATGACATCGTCTGCCGTAGGTGTATTAGTAATTTCTGAGTTTGTTCCTCGCTAGAAATGACCTCATTGTTTTGTGCTTCTTTTCCATAATTTTACAGTAACAGGAAAATAAACCGGCTCCGAGTACAGCCCATAGCAGAAATCTTGTGCTCTTTATGCAAGTTTGATTTATAGACGTGTACTGCAGAGCAGAGTGACTATGAAACATTCATCTTCCCATCGCTAGTTGCCATGGAAATGGAGTACACAGAGCAGTGTCATTCCAGTCTTGGTGATGCCTGCAGTAGTTTATTCCTTTGTTGTTCTCGTTTCTTAAGCAACTGCCTAACGTTCTTTCATCATTACAATTAATCATGCCCATGAGTTTTTATCTCTCATTGCACACAGAAAAATACTAAAAATGAGTAACAAAAAATAAGGAGAATTTAAATATTCTGGTGGCTTTAAATATGCATTTATAATTTCCCCTCTTAGTCCCATTGGAAAAATAGGTCATGTAAAAAAGAAAAGCTCATGTTAATGTGCAGAAATTTCAATGAAGAGAGCAAAATAGAAACTTGAGGACAAAGCCAAGGGACCTGAAGTCACTCCAGATTCTGAGGTCTCCTAGTGTTTGGATCTGAATAACTCTGCATTTTAGATAATGCCAACCTCCCCAACCCCTTGAGATATATATCACGAACTCAGCTCTCCTTTTGTTAGTCTCTTTAATGGCCTGAACAATCTAAATATTTGTTGGTTGGGGCCAGGGTTCTCTAGCTCAATGGTTCCGCTGCCTGCCTTGTAAGCGCAAGCATCCTAGTTTGATCCCCGGTACCAAAAAAATAAATAGATAGATAAATATTTGTTGGATGGATATGCCAGATGTTAAGGAGTAGGCATCCTTTATTCTCTAAAGGCTAATAAAGTTCAAGATTTTTTTTTTTAACAGCGCAAATAAAAGGAATGCTGGTCTTAAAAACATGGAACCATTTTACCCCAGTTTTAGCTCACAGTTCATAGTATATATTTTAAAAATTAATAAATGTATGTTGGTTATCTACTGCCCTATTTTGTTGAATCTCTGGCTATTCTGTTGGCTAAAGAAGCATGTTCTAAAATAACTAAAATAACATGTTCCAAATTCCTGCTCCAGTGCTTGTTAGCTGCAAGACTGTTGAAAAGTATGTCAAGTTGCCTTAGTCTCCACATCTGAGGAGTAGCTATAAAATTAAGGCGGGCCAGTGGAGTCCTAACTGGTGAGATTCATGCAAAGACCTTAGCCCTTGCCTGGTACCGGATGAACACTCAGTCAATGGGGACTGCCGTCGTGGTGTTGGTGGTCATATTGCTATGACAACTGGAGACCAAAACTGAGTGGAGAACTGTGCTGTCACCCAGCTGACCTACATCAGCTCCAGCCCCAAAGCCACAAGACTGTTTATGGGCTCCAAGATCACAAGATCATCACCAGTGATTTGTTGTACTTGGGCTACATGACTTGTTTCCTCTCAACACTTTGGATACTAGGGTGAAAGCCCAGAGGTGTTCACAGTAGTCTTTTTATCTATAAATTGAGAAGAGACGGCTGCCACAAACAGTCCTTGGTGATGCATATTTCTCATCTATAACCTTGGTTTGATTTCTCCTTCCTTCCTTCCTTCCTCCCTTCCTTCCTTCCTTCTTTCCTTCCTTTCTCTTTCTTGTTTCATCCTCCCAAGTAACTGGGATCATAGGCATGTGTCACTGTGCCCAGCTGGGTTTGTTTCTCACCAGGAGCTATGTGTAGAGCATGTCGGGAGGGCGTGGGTTGCTTGGTCATATCTTGTAGAAGGTTCTCATGCATGCCCAGAGCCTGAAATAGTGGCTAATCTGCTGCCTTTCTGTCCCCATACTCCCTTTATTACTCCACAGTGGCTGGTGTTCCCTCATCCTTTCTAGAATTGAAGTTTTCCAAACTGGTGGCAGAAGCATTCTTTGTTGAAATTCATTCTCCTTGGCAGTCCTCCAGGGCACACGGCAATTCCTATTTATTTGATTTAGCTTTTGTTTGGTTAGCCTTGTATTTTGTCTGTTTTGCTTTGTGAAGTTCCCCCCCCCCATTTTCATGTTTAAATCCCTTGGACTTCATTTCTATTTATTTTACCAGCTTGCTTCATAGTATTGCTAAAAGTTGTTTGCTCTAAGCTATTACAAAATGAGTAGTCTTGGATTAATTTGTCTTTTTCTCTCTAAGTCTGATCCATAGCATGTGGACTAGGTGTGGCTTTGTGAATGATTCAAACAAAGTAGCGTTTACAGTTTGCCCTTTGCCACATTCTAATATTATCCACAGTGTCCCCATAGTCTTTGTTTAGCTCTTTATTTTCCCCAGTTGTCTAGTTGGTAGGCTCATGTCAGTTCCAAAGAGGCAGAAGTAGAATAACCTCATGGAATGCTTTGTTCTCCCACTGCTGTCATTCTCTCTCCTTCGAGTATCCCAGTTACTTCACAACTGATTCCCAGATTCTAAAACTAAGTCCAACTCTCATGCCTTCCGAGAGAAGCTTGCAATACTCTGATTGGGAGTGATTGGGATACTCTGTAAAAACCAAGTTTTGGTTGATTATACCAATCAGTGGCTGAAATGTAGACCCTCTGTAGACATTTTGAAATCTTTCCGAAAGCTCTAATTGAGTGGTCTTCACTTAATGTGGCCATCACGAATTTTTGTCTTCTCTTTGTCTCTTAGTGACTTGTTTTTTTGGTTGTTGTTTGGTTTTTTTAGCCCTATGTTTTTCTGTTCACAGGCTTGCATCTTCCTTTGTTTTGGAAAGAAATATTTGTCGGCATGGTCTTCATTGAAGACAAAAGTCATCAAGACAGACCCTGCTCAGCCCCCTAGAAATTTAGAGTTTAGTTGGGGAAATAGATAGTTAGAATTCAAGATGATTAATTCTGAAAGATGACTACAAAGTATTGTGGACAGAAAAGAGACTTAATGAAGGCTGGGATGAAGTACCAAGGCTTCAGAAGAAGTGGGAGCTGGTGTGAGACCCAAGTGATGAAATCACCAGACACAGAGGGAGAGTATGTTCTGGGCAGAGTGTGTGTGCAGAGGTCAGCACGAGAGCTTGTGTAACAAGAGTAGGTCAGCATGGCCAGCCTGTCATCGAATGTACCTGTTCTTATTTGCTTGGGAGGTAGGGCAGGAGCCAGATTTGACCTTTATCCTGAGGACACTTGGAAGCCACTGACATGTTTTAAGTAGGGAAGTCACAAGATCAGACTCAAGGCCTACATGTCTGTCTGGTGGTAGTAGTGTGGAGAGTGGATTAAAATGTGCTGAGTAGCCTCTGTCTGGATTGATTCTAGATCCCATCCCCAAACTCAGCTTTACCCTCACAATGTTTGTCCAGCTCAGCATGTCCAGTTTATTGCATTTTCCAGATCAGAGTGAGGGCTTGTTTCAAATGTTACCTTCCTATTTGGAAAGCCATGACTCTACTGTCTGCCAAGCTCTGGACTTGCTCTTGCTGTAAAATGAATGTGTCCTCTGCAGTGCCCACTGGATATTTGTTTCTGAGAGTACACTGTTTTGCCTTCTAGCTTGGATTCTCTAGGATCTTGGTGTCAGCTAGATCTAGCCAGCATTCAGTGATGTCCCTTAACTCCTTAAATTCATTGCATAGTTGGCCCTTCCTACCTAGCCAGGCCAGATCTGCACCTCAGGGAATTCCCCTAGCCCTCTTTTTTCCCACTGGCATTTGATTATCCCAGATACGTCCCATCTGATCTTCACTGATGCCCATATAGAACAATGCATTTGAGATGATTGATTGAAATAAGACGAGTTGAACTAGTTGGTAGATTTTGAGCAAGTTAATTAACCTCTCTGTTCCTTTGTGTCCTCATAATAAGCTGCAGATAATGAGAGAACCCCCATCAGCAATGGAAAATCTTTTAGAGACGAGCGTCCAAATTACAACCCAAGACCCACTTACTTACCACAAAGTACCAACATTGCAGTTAAACCCAAATAATGAGGTTTTAGTTTAGAAAAACACAACTCATACAGCAACATGATTTGTCTTAAAAAGAACATGATGGAAATGGGTTCGCCATCACTGACCTACGTCATAGGGCTGTTCGGAGGGAGTACTAAATGAGTAGCTCTGTATACAAACACCTTACCTGGCCTACAATGAACACCCACTGGTTTTTGTTTTGATTAGAGTGTCTAGACTATATCCTAGAGCAAGTGGCAGGAGAATATAAAAGTTTTCCCACGTCACAAATAATTGACCATGACCAAATGGGTTTTAATCTTGAAAGATCTGTTTGTCTTTACTGTGAATACTTGAGAGATGATAGTAATATCACACCCTGCCCAGCTGGAGGGCCATTATGGTGCATTAGCAGATGTGAGGGAGTGATAGAAATAGCTGATGCATGTTAAATGCTTGGAATACGCCAACCCCTGTTCAAAATACTGTACAGGGGACCCTCAAGCTACGTTCTGCCTGACATACAAACAACTTGGGTTAATTAGGTTAATGGAAGATTCACCTGCCTCTTGTTATCTATAGCGTGTACTCAGGTAAACATCCAGATCTCAGCTGTATTGACTTACGACCAACTTGAATTACAACCAGCCTTCAGGAACTGATTGAATTTGTAAGTCAAGATCCACTGTATTTGCATTAAGTCATTTTCTTTTCACAACAACCCCATGTGAGGTGGCTACTATGATAACTTCCATTTCACAGGCCAGGAAACTGAAGTACAGAGGAGCCAAACAATCTGGGTGAGCCCACATTAACTGGTAGAATATGTCTTTTTTTTTTGTACCAGGAATCGAACTTGGGACCTTGCACTTGCGAGGCAGGCGCTGGAACCACTGAGCTAATCCCTGGCTCTGGTAGAATATGTCTTAATGCAAATACCCTCATCATGCAAGTGAAGGTCTTTTTCTTTCTCTTTTTATACCTCTCCCCAGGTGTACCCTTAAAAAGGGATTTTGAATCTCTTTATCAATCAGATCTATTACAGTCTAGATTTAAGAGCCTTTTCCAGTTCAATTTCAATAGAATAAAGATCTTGACAGCATATAAATTTTTATAGTAAAAAATAGAGCTGTATAATCTATGACTGTAACCCTTTTCAGAGATTTAAGGTTGAGGCTATATGAAAACACTTTAGCTGAATTGTACATCCTTTTTATACAATTCCCTGATTTCTGACAATTTGGTCATAAAAATCTTTTGATAAAAAAATCAAAAACCTTATACTGCAATACTCTAAAAATGTGACTGTGTTAATGGCAAAAAAAAAAAAAAGGAAAGGAAAAAAATCCGTATCGACTGTCACGAACTGTTTAAGCATCATAATGGGAAACATTTATGGCTTAAATAATTGAAGTCCACATTTCTCAGAATCCATCTACTCGTCTCAACCTTTTGTTAGACCTTCAAACAAATCACACAATTGGCTAGCGTGAGTTTCTCCGTAATGCTTCTCCATCACAAGCAGTGGTATGTGCCCAGGCCTGTTGGTCTTTTTACAAGTTTGGGTCCCGTCATAGTGGGGAACTGATTTGGGCAAGTCTGTTAACCTCCCTGGACTTCAGTTTCTTCTTCCGGCTTTAAAATACTGTACCTTGTTTTGCTATTTCTGTTTACTTACTTTTTAAAGAATATTATAATCAGTAGTACAGGCATGGCTCAGAGACATTGTGAGTTCTGTTGCAGACCACTGCAATAAAGCAAATATTTCAATAAGGCCAGTAGCATGCATTTTTTTCCTCAGTGCATTTAAAGTTATGTTTCCATTACAGTATAGTCTATTAAGTGTGCAATAGCATTACATCTAAAAATGCACATAGCCTTAAATTTAAAATACCTTTATTGCTAAAAATTGGCAATGATTATCTGAGCCTTCAACAGTCGTAATTGTTTTGCTGGTCAAGGCTCTTTCCACTCCATACTGATAGTGTCTGACCAGTCATGGTGGTGATTGCTAAAGGTTGGTGGTATTTTCTTAAAATAAGAAAATAAAGTTTACTTTTCAATTGATTCTTCCTTTTTCAAAAGATTTTTGTTTGACATTTTACCCAGATTAGAACTTTTTTTTTCAAAATTGGAGTCATTCGTCTCACATCCTGCCACTGCTTTACCAACTAAATTTATGTGATATTCTAAATCCTTTATTGTCCCCAATGTCCCCAGCATCTTTACTAGAAGGAGATTCCATCTCAAGAAACTACTTTGCTTATTCCTAGCAGTTTCTCAGTGAGTTTGTAGCAGTTCAGCCACATCTTCAGGCTCTTCTAATTCTAGTTTTCTTGCTATTTCTTCCACATCTGCCATGATTTCTCCATCGGAGTCTTGAACCCCTCATGATCATTGTTGTGGGTTGCAATCAACTTCTCAAATATTTTGACATCCTCTCATGAATCACAAATGTTCTTCATGGCATCTAGAATGGTAGATCTTTTCTGGAAGGTTTTCAGTTGATCCAAACCACTCGGGAGAAGTACTTCTATGGTAGCTATAGGCTTACAAAGTATATCTCTTTAAATAATAAGGCTTGAAAATCGAAAGTGTTCCTTAATCCATGGGCTGCGGAATGGATGTTGTGTAAGCAGTCATGAAAATAACACTAATCTTGTCTCCATCAGAGCTCTTAGGTAACCAAGTGCATTGTCAGTAAGCAGTAATATTTTGAAAGGAATTTCTTTGCCTGAGTGGTTTGTTTCAATAGTGGGCTTAACATATCAAGTAAACTATGTTGTAAACATATATACTACCATCCAGTCTTTGTTGTTCCATTTATAGAGCACAGGCAGAGACTTTATGTAACTCTTTAGGGTCCTCGGACTTTTAGAATGGTGAATAAAACAAATTCACCAGCTGCGTTAGGCCTTACGGAGTCAGCCTGTCCCTTGAAACCGACTTCCCCTCTCCAGCTGTGCAACTCCTAGATGGCATCTTCTTCCAATGGAAAGCTGTGTTGTTTACATTGAAAACCTGTTGTTGTGTGTAGCCCCCTCCATTGATGACCTTAGCTAGGTTTTCTGGATCCCTTGCTGTGATTTCCATTTGAACACTTGCTCCTTCACCTTGCACTTTCATGTTATGCAGACTTTTTCTTTCTTTAAACTTCATAAACCAACATCTGTTAGCTTGAGTTTTTCTGCTGGAGCTTCCTCACCTCTCCCAGCCTTCCTAGAATTGAAGAGGGAAGTGTCTTGTATTGTGTCGGACTTCAGCTTAAAGGAAGGTTGTTGCTGGTCTCTGGTTTGGTCTTCTAGCAGACCACAGACTTTTATCAGTACAACTGTTTGCTTTCTCATCATTCGTGTTTTTTACTGGAGTGGGGCTTTTAATTTCCTTCAGGTATTTTTCCGTTGTGTTCGTAACTTGGCTAACTGGTACAAGAGGCCTAGTTTTTGGCCAGTCTTAGTTTTAGACGTGCCTTCCTCACTAAGCGTAATCATGTCTAGTTTCTTTAGATTTAAAGTGAACATAGTACTTGCTTTCAGTTGAACACTTAGATACTGTTGTAGTCAGGGTTTACAAGGAAATATATTTAATACAGAACACAGAACACATCATTTATAGAATTATTTTATAATAGTCATCCAAAAAGTCAAATGTGGAGGAGTTCCAGAGATCTAGCTGCACACTAGAGACCCAGAGAATACAGCCAAGGGCCTGGATCCCACAGCAGAGGTGCCACTGAAGGCCTAGAGTCCAGGGCAGTGTCCCCCATAAGTCCAGCCATGGCCTAGAGCCCATGGCAATGCCTCATGCTTGTCCATATTGAGGATGTGGACCAGGAAGGCCAAAAGGCCAGTGAACCTGGCCAGAAAACCTGTGCTGGTGGGGTGAAGCATTTGTGTCTCCAGGCTGAGACTACACTGGAGTGAGGAAGTGACACTCACAGTGAAGATCAGAGAGCAGCAGCCATTCCCAGCAACTCTGAGGCCCCAAACTCCTCCAACAAGAGAACAACCAAGTTTGCATCAGGAAAACCATCCTCAGCAAGCTTCTAGAAAATCAACGGCCCACGATCTTCCCCTCCATTTCTCTTTTTATGCCATTGGTAACAATCCCTAGGTGGATGTTCCACATCCAGACCACACTGATTCAGTTGTGCCTTCCAACTTGACCATTAGTTAATCCACCACAGATGCTACTGTAAAGTTATTAACTGCCATCATTTCAATATTTTGTGTCTCAAGGAATAGGGAGGCCCAAGGAGAGGGAGAGAGATAGGGGACAGCTGGTCCGGGTATAGTCAGAGCACACACATTTATTGATTAAATTCACCATCTCATATAAGGGCAGCCCATAGTGCCCCAAACAATTACAATAGTAACATCAAGGTCCCCGATCACAGATCACCATCATAGATTGTTAATAATAGTACAATTAGAAATAATTGCAAGAGTTACCAAAATGTGGATACAAAGACACCAAATGAGCACATGCTTTGGAAAAAAATGAGAACAGTACACTTGGTGGATGCAGAATTACAACAAACCTTTAGTTTGTAAGAAAATAAAACACAGTGTCTGTGAAGCACAATAAAATTAAGCTTAGGAAAAGAGGGCATGAGTGTGTAGTCCTCTAATGGCAAACATTAAGGAAGAGAGAGCAGTTATGGAGGCATATGCCTGCAGTCCCAGCACTTTAGGTGTCTGAGGCAGGAAGATTGCAAATTCAACCCCCGCCTAGGCAATGTGGCAGTTTAGCAAGATGCTGTCTCAAA
>NW_022900933.1:29898593-29899848 GCF_012274545.1 Fukomys damarensis | reverse complement strand
TATTTATATATATATTTTAAAATTAAAATAAATAAATAAAAAGGGCTGGGGACATAGCTCAGCCTGTGGAGGCCCTGGGTTTAATCCCCAATACTGCAAAAACATTTTTGTGTTTGTTTTGTTTTATTCAACATTATTTAACAAAAATTAATAAACACCTGGTATGTACATAAATATTTGTTTCACTGCCTAGTGTTACTAATAATTGCACCGTTAAATCCTCAAATATTCTTGGGATTTGCCTTTCCTGGATTTTCTTCATTGTTAATGTTCCTTTGGTGACTGCAATATTACTGTAAAAATTTTATACTTTTTAATCTTATTTTTCTATACCTCAGATAAACAAAACCTTTCCTAACCTCAAAGGGATTCTTAAATGTTGCAAACCATTATTAAATCACAAACAACATTTTTTCTTTAAAGTTTTCAATGTAAAGAAGTACATGGTTTTCCATGGTCAAACCTAGGGGTTGCAGAAAAAAACCCATACCCATCAAGGGTTCATTCCTCACCTAGATGGGTCAGCTGACGTACTAGTTTTTTTATTTTTTCCAGCTTTGAGTTTATTGGTACATTTTAGGGATACAATACAGTTACATTCATTGTTGGGATCTTGTACCTCTACATGACAGATCTTGGATCTCATTTTTTCCCCTTGTCCCTGCCCTCTCTTCACCCCTGCTCCCCATCTACAAGCACTTTATTTCCATCTTTTCTTTATCTCACATTTTTTTCTTTTCCCTTATTACCCTTCCCCTATCCATCCCACCTTCTCTACATCTTTAGCCCCTTTCTTCCCATTTCACAATGTCAGTAATCTTATTAGGATCTTATGTATTATTGCAGTTTATTCAGACCAGAGAAACTATTCGGTATTTACACATGTGTGACTTATTTATTTCACTTAGGAGTATATCTTCAATATGTATCCATTTTCCTATGAATGAATCTATTTTCTCGTTCTTTATGGCTGAGTAATATTTCATTTTATAGAAAAACCACATCTTCTTTATCCAGTTTCCAACTGATGGGCAAATGGGCTGTTTCCAAGTTTTAGCTATTACAAACTGTGCCGCTATAAACATGGGTGCACATACATCACTGTGATATGATTCTTTTAGTTCTTTTGGAAAGATACCCAGCAGAGGGATGGCTGGGTCAAATGGAACCTCCAATCCAAGCTCTTTGAGGTATCTCCATATTGATTTCCACAGTGGTTGCACCAATCTGCACTCCCACCAACAATGGAGAAGGG
>NW_022900933.1:29887042-29898245 GCF_012274545.1 Fukomys damarensis | reverse complement strand
CTACTGAGGATTTGTTCATGAAGTCTTTTCCTATGCCAATGTCTTCCAGAGTTCTGCCTAACTTACCTTCCAGCAAGTTTAATGTTTCTGTTTTAATATTTAGATCTTTAATCCATTTGGATTTTAATTTAGTGCATGGTGAAAGATAAGGGTCCAGTTTTAATCTGTGGCAGGTTTAAATCCAGTTTTTCCAACACCATTTATTAAAGAAGCTATCTTTCCTCCACTGAGGATGGTCAGCTCCTTTGTCAAAGATGAGATAGCTGAGTCCATCTGCATTTATTTTTGTGTCTTCCAGTCTGTTCCACTGATCCTCAGGCCTGTTTCTTTGCCAGTATCATGCTCTTTTTATCACAGTGTCTTTGTAGTATAGTTTCAAATTGGGAATTGTTATACCCGCTGCCATGTGTCTGTTGGCTAGGATGGCTTTTGCTATTCTAGGTCTCTTTTGGTTCCAAATGAATTTTTGGATTCTTTTTTCTAGTTCTGTGAAATATAGTGTTGGAATTTCAGTTGGCATTGCATTGAATCTGTATAGCAGTTTTGGTACTATGGCCATTTTTACTATGTTGATTATTCCTACCCAGGAGTAGGGGATATCTTTCCATTTTTTTATATCCTCTCTAATTTCTTTTTTCAGAGTGCTGTAGTAGTTTTCAGTGTAGAGATCTTTTGCTTCTTTTGTTAGATTGATTCCTAGATACTTCATTTTTTTGGATGCTATTGTAAAAGGAATTTTTTCCCTTATTTCTCTCTCCGTGAGTCTGTTATTTGTGTATAAGAAGGCTATTGATTTTTGGGTGTTCACCTTGTATCCAGCTACTCTACTGAATCTGTCAATTAAGTCTAGAAGTCTTTTGGTGGACTTTTTTGGGTCTTCAATGTAGAGTATTATATCATCAGCAAATAATGACAGTTTAACTTCTTCCTTTCCTATCTTTATTGCTTTAATTTCTTTCTCTTGTCTAATTGCTGTGGCTATTGTTTCTAGAACTATATTGAAGAGGAGTGGTGATAGTGGGCATCCTTGTCTTGTTCCTGATTTTAATGTGAAGGTTTTCAGTTTTTGGCCATTTAATATGATGTTGGCTGTTGGTTTTTCATAGATAGCCTTTATTAAGTTGAAGTATAGACCATCTATTCCAATTTTTTTCAGGGTTTTTATCATGAATGGGTGTTGAATTTTATCAAATGCTTTTTCTGCATCTATTGAGAGGATCATATGGTTTTTGTCCTTGACTTTGTTAGTATAATGTATTACATTTATTGACTTACGTATGTTGAACCACCCTTGCATCCCTGGAATGAATCTGACTTGGTCAGGATGTATGATCATCATGATAATCCTCTATATTCTATTTGCTAGTATCTTATTAAGGATTTTTGCATCTATATTCATTAAGGAGATTGGCCTGTAGTTCTCTTTTTTAGTTGCATCTTTCCCTGGTTTGGGAATCAGAGTGATACTTGCTTCCAGGAATGAATTTGGAAGTATAGCTTCCCTTTCAATTTCATTGAAAAGTTTGAAGAGTAAAGGCAGTAGTTCTTCTCTAAATGTCTTGTAAAATCCAGCAGTCAATCCATCAGGGCCTGGGCTTTTCTTTGTTGGTTAATTTTTAATTACATTTTCAATTTCACTGACTGTAATTGGGGTGTTTAAAATGTTTTTATCTTCTTTGTTCAACTTTGGTAATTCATAAGCATCTAGAAATCTGTCCATTTCTTCTTTGTTTTCCATTTTATTGGAGCACAGGTTTTCAAAGTAGGTATAAGTGATCCTCTGGATTTCTTTTGGATCTGTTGTGACTTTGCCTTTTTCATTCCTGATTGCATGGATCTGAGCCTTTTCTTTCCTTTTTTTGATAAGATTAGCTAAGGGTTTGTCAATTTTATTTATTCTTTCAAAAAACCAACTCTTTCTTTCATTTATTTTTTGTATTGTTTTCTTAGTTTCCATTGAATTGATTTCTGCTCTAATCTTTATAATTTCCTCTCTTGTTCGAGCTTTGGGTTTTTCTAGGAGTCTAAGATTCATCATTAGGTTGTTTATTTGAGCCTGCTCTGTTTTCCTAGTGTGGGCATTCAGTGTTATGAATTTTCCCCATAGAACTGCTTTCATTGTGTCCCATAGATTCCTGTATGTTGTATTGGCATTTTCATTTATTTGTAAAAACTGTCTGATTTCTTCTTTAATTTCCTCTGTAATCCATTGATTGTTTAGGAGAGTGTTTTTCAGTTTCCATGTGCTTGTGAAGTTCCTACAGTTTCTTGTGCTGTTGATCTCCAGCTTGATTGCACTATGATCTGATAATATACAGGTGATGACTTCAATTCTTTTGCATTTATTCAGACCTGTTCTGTGAGCCCATATGTGGTCTGTCTTAGAGAATGATCCATGTGCAGCCGAAAAGAATGTATATTCTGATTTTGTGGAGTGGAATACTCTGTAGACATCTATTAAGTCCGTGTGTTCCAAAGCTTGGTTCAGTTCTATTATTTCATTGTTGATTTTCTGCCTAGATGATCTGTCAATTTGTGATAGTAGGGTACTTAAATCCCCCACTAAAATTGTATTAGTGCTTATTTGGTTTTTCATGTTACTTAATATTTGTTTTATATAGTTGGGGGCATTTATATTTGGTGCATATATGTTTATGATCGTCATCTCTTCCTCTTGAATTATTCCCTTTACAAGGATGTAGTGGCTTTCTTTGTTTCTCTTAATGAGTTTTGGTTTGAAATTTACTTTGTCTCTCAATAAGATTGCTACCCCTTCTTTTTTCTGGGCTCCTGATGCATGAAGAATTGTTTTTCCATACTTTCACTTTCAGTCTATGGGCTTCCTTTTGCACTACGTGTGTTTCTTGTATACAACATATTGTTGGATTTTGCTTCTTATTCCATTTTGCCAGTCTATTTCTCTTGATTGGTGAGTTGAGGCCATTGACATTGATGGTTATAAGTGATATGTACTGACTTATTATTGACATGTTATTGGCCTTTTGTTGACTCTTTTTACTTTTTCACCTTCTCCTTTTAGTTTCTTGCCTTGCCTATTTGATTTGGTCTGTTGGGCCTCATGGTATTGTGACCTTCATTGTCCTTTTCTAGGATATTGTTTAGAATTCCTTGTAGTGTTGCTTTGGTGTTCATAAAGTTTCTCAGGTGTTCTTTGTCGTGGAAGTATCTTATTTCCCTATCTATTTTGAAAGAGAGTTTTGCAAGATACATCAGTCTAGGTTGGAGGTTGTTTTCTTTTAGGACTTGAAATACCTCACTCCAGGCTCTCCTTGACCTAAGGGTTTGTGTTGAAAAGTCTGCTGTGATTCTAATGGACTTTCCTTTGCATGTGATTTGTTTCTTTTCTCTTACTGCTTGCAGTATTTTGTTGTTCTGTTGGGTTTCTGGGATCTTGATTATTATATGTCTAGGTGTAGATTTTTTTTGATCATGGCTAGTTGGAGTTCTATATGCCTCACTTATCTGTATGTGAGAATACTTATCTGTATTCTGTGAAGAGCTTTTTTAAGTCATTTGTGTTTTATCCTCCTATTTCATGGATTCCTATCAGTCTTATGTTGTTACTCTTTGCATCGTCTAGAAATTGTTGGATCGATTTCTCATGATCTATTAGTGTTTTTGAGAGACCTCTTTTTTCAGGGTCACTGACTGTAATCCTATCTTCTATATCTGAAATTCTATCTTCGCAATCTTTTATTCTGTTGTGTACACTTTCAATAGAGTTTTTAATCTCCTGGATATCTGTTTGAATCTGTTTTATGGATTCCATTTCTTTCCTCTGTTGGACATTCATTGTTTCCATTTCTTTCTTATGCTGAGTCTTCATGGCTTCTATCATGGTCGTGAGCTCATCTATTTTTTTGTCAGTTTCTGTTCTAGAGTCTTGAATCATGCCTTCCATTTTGCTCATCGTCTCTCTGGTTAACTGGGAAATTATTTCTCATTTGAATTTTTCTAGAGCCTGATTGACCTGTTTTGTTACCTCCTGTGCTATGGGTCCAGGGTGTCCTGCTGGTTCACTATCAGACTTTTCATCCTCATTTGCCCTACTATTTGCCATTGGTGAACTGGAAGTCTGTCTTTGTTTCTTGCTTAAGTGTTTTCTCATTTTTATTTTTGTTGTTGGGTTGTCCTTGGTTTAATTTCTGGGTTATTACTTAAATCTTGCTGATATAGTTGTGTTTTAGCTTTTGAGTCTCTAATGACTCATAGACATCCTCATTTTCATAATATCGGAGAAAACAACTTATTAAATCAATCACAATCCTTTGTCCCAATTGATACATTCAGCAGCCCAATAGGATGAAGCAAAGCTTGCAAACTGACCACTTGTGGTAGTCATTAATCTATCACCTTTAAACTATGTGAATTAAATTAATATCAAGAAGCAGCCCAAAATATGTTTGCAGTGAATACACTTTTCAATATAGCATCTTTACCAGTTAGGATGGGGGGTTAGACTGAGTTAGGACGAGAGGAGTAGATAAGTGAAAGAATTGGAGAAGGTTTGAAGTGAAGCCAGAGGATGTAGAATGACCATACTATCTTTATGAAACTGTTAACTTCAAAGGGGATAGACAGAGTGCAGGAATAAGGACAATAATATATCCCCTTAACAGTAACAGGGGTTTGCCTTCCCTTGAAGCTACGGAGCCATGAGTGAGGTAAAATGACAGGAGAAAAGAACATAAAGAAAAAATAATAAAAGAAGTCTGAGTTAGGCAGGAGCAGGAATGAAAAGGGAGATGAGGGATAATATGGTAGAGCAAGGGACTGAGTTGGAGAGAGAGGACAGAAAAAAGAAAGAAATTTTAGGGTGGAATGAGGAAAAGAAAAAAATAAGAATTTGAAGGGCCTCTTTCAGACTATGTCTCTGTTGTCATATTTTACCATGTGTACAGCCATGTGCAGAACTGAATCCCCTGATCTCAGCTAGCCAATGGCAGGTCCCTGCGACTCAGACTGACCTCAGTCCACAAGGTCTAAAGTGAGTTTCCCAACCCACAGGGTTGAACTCCACTCAATTCTATTGCAGGTATCCCCTGCCCTTTCTTTAAAGATGTTCGAAGTTGGGAGCTCAGAAAAATACCCTTCATGACCACTCGGGGGTGGGGGGGAGCAGGTTGTGGGGGTGTTTCAAGGTGCCTGTGTGGCTACCTTCCTTACTGGATCTGGTGGTGCGCAGTTGGGGAGGTCGTGGACCCGCCGGGTGGGCCGGAGCAGGCAGCTGGAGAGACCTCCTCCAGGGTCCTTGCTTCCTTACTGGATCTGGTGGCACACAGTCCTGACGTACTAGTTTTAATGAGCTGCAATAATGAATTTGTCATAGAATTTGGAGCCTTCTCTAGGCTATAAATTGCCCAGACCCAAATGCTGCAGAAAATTTACAAAGTCTGCCATTACAATCTACTGTCTTCATTTTGTTGAACTAAAACCAATCCTGATAAAAGGTATATCAGGTAGTTATTAGTTGATGTGACAAAAAAGAATTATTGGGCTGTCTGTCATATGGTAAATTGGATAATGATGATAATGAAAGTTGTGTCATTTTTAACACTTTAATGAGAGCCAGGCATCATCAGTATTTCATTGCATCCTCACGATAACCTAATGAGTTATCCACTATAACTCCCAATTCCTATTTTGCAGATAAGAAAACTGAATTTGGAGAGGTTAAATAACATTCCTGAAGCCACACAGTTTTATTTTTTATTTATTTTTGGTTTTTGGAGAGAAGGTCTTGCTGTGTAGTTCAAGCTGGCCTTGAACTCACTGTGCAGCCCATGATGGCCTCAAACTCTTGGCAATCCTTACGCCTCAGCCTCTCAAGAGCTGACAGTTTTGAATAGTTTCTGCACCTGTCATTTTACACTAGGCACATTCAACTTACCTGTTACTGCTATATCACTTCTGTATGGGATCTGTCTTTCTCGCAGTGGAGGGTAAGACTGGAGTCTGGTTCCCCCCCTACAATCTGGAACATTTCTCTACACCTGCATTACAAGTCTCCATGGCTCCACATGCATAGGTCAGGAGAGGAAATTTTATAGTAACTACAGTAAATCTCTCATGTACTGAGTTCATAGAGTTAAGAGATCACACAGTAACCCCAACCCTAATTATGCAGAGATCCATTCATTTCTTAGAAAAGAAACACATGCATTAATCAGTCATGGCAGTAGGGTGTTTGTGAAGATAGCCACGGTCCCTCCTGCTATCCTTATGTGTGTGCCCCTTTGCAAAGTGACTTTGCTCTCTTCCCATCAAGAGGTAGAATGAGTTTCTCCACTCTCTAAATATAAGCTGACCTTGTGATTTACCTTTATCAAAGAGTGCAGCAGAAATTAACAAATCATCAAACCAGGGGGTGGTTTTTGGAGTCCCCACAGCAAAAGATCCCATTCCAGGCCATGTGTTTTGCTCCATTAGCCCTCGGGTTTTTAATCCCACTGTGTGCATAGAGTAGATATGGCTTGAGATGCTTCTTTCAGAGTTTTAATTCATTTTAAAGTTCTGCATTTCTATAGAAGTCATCTAAAGGTAGATAATAGATTGTGATTATTCACATGCCCTAATACCATAACTCTGTTTTTGTCTCTTAGAGTTTCTGGAACATAATCCAAAACTAACATTGGTTTTAAAATACTGATACTTTCATAAATCTAAGCTTTAAAAAAACCTTGAATTCTTAACTTCTGAACACCCGGAAATGCCCCTTCTGTTCTCCCCTATCCACTATAAGCATATAGAAGCAAGATCTATACAGTATTTGCTGAATAGCAGAACAGCCTTTCCTTGGACTGTATAGTTCACTTCTTTTGCTAAAGCTATATGGCCCAGGAACACTTTCTTTCATGGAAAATGTCTTTTTCTTCAAAGAGTATATAATTTTTTTTCAAATGCATGAAGTTTTAAAAATGAAATTTTCTATCAGGCAAGATGATCTTTGGTGGAATATTTTTATGGTCTGTGGCAGATCATTGTTTCAGAACCTATTAGTTATAACAGGTAAGCTTGAAAAATGAGGAGGTTTAAATTTAATTTAGACAAAACACCTCACTAGCTAGATCCTGAAACTGTGCCAGTAAAATTGTGTTTGAATAAATCTTGAGTTTGTTTTTTACTTGTTCATGGGGCAGATGCAACATTGTTCATGGGGCTTTTTGCTTCTGATGCCTAACCTAGTATATAATGTTTCCATTTTCTGACTGAGAGAAGAATTACATTTTATTCAGTCATATGTTCATATTATATTTCACCTCTCTCGTACTACAAGAATATTTGAGACATATTGAGATAACTAATATCATTCCTGGAAAAGTACAAGGTAATTTGGGTAGAAAAATAATATAATAGCTTCAGTAACAGACTATAATTAAACTAGTACCCAGAATAAAAATAGTGAAAGGATTGATTTTCAGTTTTGAATGGGTCAGATTAGTATGATTAAAATACATTAATTGCACAAGAGCATTCACTTCAGAGGTGTTGTAAGTGGTATCAGATCTCTAATATCTAATTCTAAGTATTAATAATGTTAATCATCTTGACCAATTATAAGTATTCCATTTTTTTCTCTCTCTTTTTAAGTAAACTTAATATTCAAAATTTTGAATAGGGTAACATAGAGAACATATTTGTTAAAATCTTGGAAGATTTAGGATTAAGGAATTTTAAATTGGGCCAGCATCTATTCATGAATCCACTCAGGAAATGGTTATCAAACACCTACAGTGTTGCAGCTGCCTTTCCAGGTGCCGAGGGTAGAGCCACCAACAAAGCAAACAGGGCCCCTCCTCTCAAAGGGTTAATGACTTGCTTGTGAGAAGACCATAACTGGGTAAGCAGCCAATCACAAATTGGGATAAGACATCATAAAGTAGCCAATAAATGATAGAGTGGGGGGGTAGACTGGGAAATTAGAGAACCATCTTTGGGAGGTGACATTTGAACTTGAAACCTAACTGACAAAAAGCTGCCGTCTAAGAGAAGAGCCATTAACAAAAAGGAAAAGCAGTTGTGAAGGCTCAAAGCCAGTGTATTCTGGGCAGGACTGAGAAACTAAAAGAAACTAAAACCTAACCAGAGTGACTGGATTTCATTGAAAAAGAGGCAGCAAAGTTTGACTAAAGGTAGACAGAGGTAAGATGATGCATTATTCACTCACTCAACCCTACCTCGCTGATATTAGCACGTATGTTACACATACTGTGTTATATTCCATTGTGCTATGTTGTTAGCTCACATCTTTAGTGTTATGGGTGTCTATGCCTTGTAGATAGGGAAATAAAGCATCAAAGAAAGACCTTAGAGCCCTGGACATGTATCGTTTTTCTGGCGTTCCCAGTGTACCAAGTTGTGTTGGTGGGTGGGTTGCAGTGTCTTAGCTTGAGTCCATACCCTCTTCCCATTATTTTTTTCTCATTACCAGTTAGATTGTGCAGAATAAACCCATGAGTCTACTTGACTGTTACAGATGAGTACAATAGAAATCCTAAGAAGTGTTTGTTGTAAAATAATTTTCCCAGATTATAGCTATTATTGCAACCAGTAAGAACCTACCTTTTCTATCATCTGCTTTATCCTTAGGTTACAAATAGCAAAATGGTATTAAGAACCAAATATCTAATCCAAATGGCAATGATTTTTAATGTCAACATGTGTTCCTCTTCATCAGAGATGCAGAACATGAAAAAATGATGTTGAGGCCCATGTATTCATCCAACTGAGAAGTGTTTATCACTTGTCTATTATTACTGGTTTTGGAGGAATAAAAAAATTTTTTAAAAATTAACAGCTTAATTAAATATATGAAAGTTTAAAAAGATATATTCTTTTAAGTGAAGCAACCAATCTGTAGACTCCAGTATGATGATTATAATTCAGGGTGTCTGAGTTAGACCAGGGAATCAGGAAATAATATAGACTATTTCCTTTCTGTGTGTCTTTAGACCATATGTAGTCATAATCTACTGACTTAAAATTTCCAGTGAATTAAACTTCCCGGTGATTTATAAGTCATTGAAATGCATTACCAAGAGCAGTTATTGAATCTTCCTTCAGAGATAATTAATAAAAACACTTTCTTATTAAAAAAAAGAAAAAAGCAATAATTTAGGTCTCATTATGGCAAAAGTAAGTTCTAGAATCCTTTCCTGCATTTGGCACTAGTAATTCTACTCCTTGGATGCTTATTTTGCTTTATTCTTTCTAACTCTTCCCGATTCTGTGGTTTCATAGATTTTCCTCTCGTTTAGAATAAAATGTAGAAAGCGGTACCATATTTAGTATCTGTTTCTTGGCATGGCCTGTTCCGTCTTCCCACTGGCTGGGTTCCAGGGGGTTCTGGAAAAGAGCTGACAACGCCCGAATGTGACAGGGCAGAGCCTTCTAGGCAGCTCTCATAGCCTTTTCAACTCTGTGTCTTATTTTCTCATAAATGCATATGTGGCATGTGCGTATGTATGCATACAGGAAATATTTGACGCACAAACTATCTGTATATGTTGCTCTTGCGTTTAGAAACAACACATTCCATTCTAACCATGATTGAAGCCCCCTGGGTAGCCCTGCCTGATTGCGTTTCCCTTCTTCTGCCCCAGAGATCATCACTATGCTGAATTTTTAGAAATCATTGTTTCTTTCTATTTTATGACACAGATTTATGTATGTTAAATAATATATGGTATTGTTTTACTTATTTTTAATCGTTACATAAATGTAAATTGCTTTGCCTCTTATTTCTCGGAGTTATCCGCATTGATATATGCATATTTCATTTATTCTTCTTGATTTATAGTATTGTGTTGGGGCTCGAGAGGGCCCAATAACTGATATCTTCTTTTATCATCACGAATCGGATGAGAAATAGACTCCCAGGGCAAGGGAAATATCAATTTTATTAAAAAGACAGCTCTGTCACAGGGTTGGGTTTGCTGAGATGCCGCACAAACGCAGCAGGTTTACTTTTCCAGTAACGGGCTGTGCATTCTGTCCAGGAGCCCACCGCCTCGAGGGCCTGGCCCTGTGATTGTGGAGCTGAACAAGTGTATTTATGCTGCCCTGTCTGGTGGACCTTACCGAGAAAAAGAGGAGGGAGCACCAGTCAGAAAAGGCCTCTTCCCTGGGTAGACGAGTGAGGAGGCAGAGAGAGGCCGGGGATGTGACTCCAGAAGAGGCCCCCAGAACATTTGTTTTTACCACGCAGTGTAACAATTGATGTGTCTGTTCTCCTGCCGACAGACTCGTTTACATTATTGCAGGTGATGCTGCGGTGAGTTTCTCAGTAAGCGTCCCCTTGTCCGCTCCGTGGGCCACAAACGTGGAAGGGCGTGGCAGGGTCCGAGCGTGTACACTGTGGCCACTTCACACGCTCCCTCCCAAGCAGTCGCATCCCCGTGCTTTACCGTCACCACGCTGAGGTTCCTTTCTGTCCACTTCTTCACCAGCTCTATTACCGAGTGCTTCATGCCAGTTTGACCAATGTGAAATGACCTTGTTGTAATTTTAATTTTCCTGATTACTAGCAAAAGTTAGCATCATATCTCTTTACCATTATGACCTGTTATGTTGGTTTCCTGTTTGCCTTATAAGCCCACAGGAAAAAAATAATTGGGTTATTTTGAAGTGATTTGTAGGGGTTTGTTATATATTCTGGGTGCTGATTCTTTCTCATTTACAAGTCATGGAAATTGTCACCTATTCAGAGCGTGACTCACTTTTTTGGGAGGGGAAGTATTATTGGAATGAGTGAATATACCTCTGGGATATATATTTTCCAGAAGCTTTAGAAGGAACTTGGAAAAAGAGAAAGTGTAGGACTCTTTACCGTGTCCAAAGTCTAGAATTACACGGAGAATGTGTGTAGAATCACATGAACATATTCACAGGGTCCACCTTATGATTTTCTGCCTGCTGAAGCACTTGTATTATCTTTGAACAATTGCTCATTTTTCTTTCCTGTATTAGGCAGTTTGAACAATGTGTCTGCAGGATTTACAGAACTTTTCAAGTTCTACATTACAGAATTTAATTCTCGGTGTTTGACTTAGAATTTTCTGCCTTAATTGTAGGCAAGCCCGGATCCCGAACCCCATGCTGGGTGCCACCTGTAGCCAACTCCACCGGGTCAGCCTCCTTCTGGGACCCAGACCCTTACTTTTGTTCTCCCTGAACGGGGGCG
>NW_022900933.1:29871857-29886743 GCF_012274545.1 Fukomys damarensis | reverse complement strand
CGGCGGCCACACACGAGGGTGAATGACAGACACGGCGTTAGTTTAACGTGTGGGCCGCCAGAGGGCGCTCACCTCCAGCAGGCAAAGGAGCCCTCCTGCCCCTGGCTCATCTTACCTGTATTCACCCAAACATGGGCAGGCGCAAACAAAGCAACACAAGATTCATCTTCTTTCCAATAGCCATCAGTCCATGCTCTGGGAAACAACTTAATCTCAGGTGTCTTAAGTTTTCCCTAGTACCTGCAATATGCAGTCATCTAGTGCAGCCTTTCTCCTTTGTGCTCAGAAGAGGCCAATTAGGCCGTCATTCTCCTCCGGTCTCCGACACTTAATATTGTTGCATGAAAAGCCCACACCCCACAAAACACCTCTGATATACCATAAAGCACATGTGTCTACCCCTGGGAGCCTCTGTGGAACACGACTTTTCCACTGTAGCTCATCACAAGGTGGCTGTGGTTTGGATATGGTTTGTTCCCTAGAGATTCCATAGACTGAAAGCTTGGGCCCTGGTGCAGTGGTGTTGACTGGGTGGAACCTTTAAGAGGTGGGGCTTAATGTTGGGTAATTGACCGTGAAGGCCCCACCTTCAGTAATGGATTAATGCTGTTCTTGCAGAGTCTCAGGCAAGTGAATTAGGTAGGGTCTTTGTTTTTGAGGGTCAATGGATTGTGCCGTTGAACCCAGCTCTCTTTATATTTTTTATTTTGAAAGAGTTTGATAAGTCACTGAGTTACTCTCGTTTGCTCTCAAACTTGGAATCTTTCTGCCTCAGCCTCCTATAATGCTGAGATTACAGACATGTACCACCATGCCCGTCATGAATTAGTTCTTGGAGAGACAGGTTGTTATAAAACAGAGGTACCCACATGTTTGGCCTCTTCTGCATGCAGCTGTTTCCCTTTCTGCTTCTCCACAGGCAAGGGTCCCCCACCAGGATGCCAGTGCCATGGTGTTTGGACCCTCCAGCTACCAGAATCATGGACCATATAAACCTCTGTACCTTTTAATTTCTCAGCCTTAGATACTTTGTTATAGCAACATAAAACAGAGTGTTGTAGTCAGCAGTATTGGGCGAGGGAATACATTAAATACAGGACTTACAAAAATAACTTACAAAGTTATTTTTTTTTATAATTACTCAAAGAGTCAAATGCAAGGAGTGCAAGAGATCAACCACACACTAGAATCCCAAAATATTCATCTGAGGGCCTGTATCCCAGCAGTGTCCCACACAAGTCCAACTAAAGGCATACAGTCCAAGGCAGTGTCCTCCTTGAGTCCAGCTAGTGGCCTAGAGCCCATGGCAGTGTCTCTTTTGAGGATCTGCACCTGGAAGGCCCAAAGGCCAGTAGTGGAAGCCAGAAAATCTGTGCTCATGCGATGAAGGATCTGTGCCAGCAGGCTGAGAGATCCACATTGGAGCCAGGAAGTGTTGTTCATGGTAAAGATCAAAACTCCCCTGATGAAAGCAGCAGCCATTCCCAGCAACAGGAAGGCCCCGAGCTCTTCCTCCAAGGAGAACAGCCGACTTCTCCTCAGGAAAACCATCCGTAACAAGCTTCTAGAAAATCAACAGGCCAAGATCTTCCTCCCTAGCTCTCTTTTTGTGGCTATTGCTAACAGTCCTCAGGTGGATCCTCCATGCCCAGACCACACTGATTCAGTTCAGCTGGGCATTCCAAGTTGCTCATTAGTCAGCCCACTACATGGAGTAAGATGTACCATACAGTATGCTATTCATTCTCTTCTCCCAGCCTATGGACATGGTCCCCATTCAAAGATACCTCTGTACTGAGTTGCAGATCTTGATACTTACGGGAGGATATTGTTTCATGATTTAGCTAATTCTTTATAAGAATAGTTTTTTATAGGACCACAGACTTTCACCAACACAAAGCCTTAAAGAACACATACAGTCTCTTATTTTACACATGGGAGATTGAGTGAATCACCAGAGGTCACACTGCAGGAACAGAAAAGGGTTAGGATCCAGCTCGCTCTCTCAGTCCCCAGCACTGTGTGTTTTCCATTGCATGGATTAGAGAACTACAGCTTTATTTTCTGTTTGTATAAAGCTGATATGTGTTTCTGTAGCTAGATTTCCTTGACTGAGAGGTTTGGGTGCATTTAGCTTTTTGTTTATGGAAATGTTTCATTTTCTTAATACTGAGGGAACTATTTATCATACTTTTTAAAATTAGCTTTATGGAAATATTGTATACTGTTTTCCTTCCTTCTTTTCAACTGTATTTACATGCTAGTCTTTCCAACAGGTTGTATAAATAAGTTAAATGTTATGGTAAATTATTCCAAAATGGCATATTAACAGTTTGCATAAATTAAAACTATGGTGCAATACTTTGAATTAGACTGTAACTAGATATAAATTTGTAAATGTGTGTAGTTCATTTTTAGATGTAATTTTCCATGCATGACTGTCTTCATTTTATTTATTTTAGTGTGTTTAACAATAAAATTAGTACAACCCAAGAACTAAAATACTGTCATTAACTTACACAGATATCCATATG
This sequence comes from Fukomys damarensis, assembly GCF_012274545.1. Lineage (NCBI taxonomy): Eukaryota > Metazoa > Chordata > Mammalia > Rodentia > Bathyergidae > Fukomys > Fukomys damarensis. Next base: position 29,884,209 of record NW_022900933.1, on the reverse strand, counting down.
CTGCTCCCCCAGCCCGTCTTTCTGCCTTTCTGTCCAATCCTGAGTTAAGTATTTTTTATTCGTCTGCTTTAAAAACATAAGCACAGCCTTGAAAGCTCAAGGTCCCAAGTTCAATCCCTGGTAACAGAAAAAAAAAATAAAGAAAGAAAGAAAGAGAGAAAGATAAACACACACATAAGTATGTGTGTATGGAAATACACATATACACCTATATATTTTCCTAACATTAATCTTAAACTTTGTAAAGTGTCAATAATAGCCTTTTGTGAATTCCTTTTTCCTCACTCAACAGTGTTCCTAGTAGTTATCATTGTTTTATGTATAATTTACTCATTTTAAATATAGGTAGCTTTGCATTATATGAATTTACCACAGCTTATCTATTTGATTTGATCGTGTCAGTATTTCCCTCAATTTTGTTGGTTTTTGCTGTGACTAATAATAGTGTATAGAATTCTCATATCATAACCTGTGGTAGCCATATGAAGTGTTTATCTTGAATATATATATGTATATACTTGGGAGTAGAACTGCTATGTTGTAAGGCATGTGTTTGCTTAGGTAATATTATAATGCCAAATGATATTTCCAGTCATCAGTATCAGCTTACATTCCCATGTACTCTGATCTCAGTGTATGAATATTTTGTTGACCTGCATCCTATCCAGCTCTTTATATTATCAGACTTGTTAATTTTTTCTAATCAGATGATATTTGGTCTCATTGGGTTTGTTTTTCTGTGATAAATAGTTATCTGTTATATCTGTTCATGATTGCTGGTCTCTTCTGTGAAATATCTGTTCATGACTTTGCCTGGTACATTTTCTGTTGACTCTAGTGTATACATACATATACATGTGTAAATAAATATGTATGTATTGTGTATATGTATATGATATATATACAAGATGTACATAGTCTCTATGTACTATATATAGACATATATTAGCACTATAGTTTTAAAATCAAATCACCTCTTATATTTTTTGTATAAACTCAGTTGTGTCTTAACTATTATCTTTTTTAATACTCAGTAGGATTCTGTTTGCTAATATTTTACTTAGGATATTTGTGTGTGTGTGTGTGTGTGTGTGTGTGTGCGTGTGTGTTCAAAATGGAGCTGTAATTTCCTTTCTTGTTCTTTCCTCTTTTTTTTGGTATCAGGGTAATATTGAACTCATACTGTGAGTTAGGGAGAATTCTGTTTTTACTATTTGGTAAAAGATTGTACTATTTTTATATAAAATATTACCTTGCAAATTTGGTAACTTTTGGATTATAGACACACATAATGAGAAACCTTTTGATTTTGAAAATGCATTGTTTTCTATTTCTTAACTAATTTCTGCCATCATATCACACAATCTTACATATTATAAATGAACTAAAAATACAAGGTTATTGAAAGTTTATAAATGTACATTTATTAAAATTCCCCATGTCACATTTTAGGTTTCCTGTTCCTACAGACACTTCAAGTAGTTTATTTTTGAGTACAGAAATAGTAGTTGAAGTTTGCTTCTGCTGGTTCTTGTTCATGGTGACTTGCTTTCTTGTAAATTTATTTGTATTTTACCCTCTGGAGCTCACTGACTTTGAAAATCATTGGTGGAGATGTCCATAGACCCAGAATGAGAGTCCCCTGCTCAGAGTGGCTCACTTGTTTTGGCCGGACTCCTGGCAACACTACGAGAACAGGGCCATGTTAAAACAGACACATTCCCCGGGAGAAATTTCCGTAGTCCCTCGTGTGCATAGATCCAGGTGCTAGTCTACATGAAGGTCACCCGCAGGTCATAACCCCTGGGCATGGGCTGTCAGTCCGTCCTTCCCTTCCCTTCCCTTCGTCCCTCCCCTCCCCTCCTTCTATTCTTCCTTCCTTTCTTCTTGTTTTTTTTCCCTTTACTACTTTGCTTGGCAAAGGGAAACTTTTATGAAACCCTTTGGGTTTCATCTTGGTGTGGAGAAGTTACCTGTGAGATGACCCATCCTGAACAAGCCCAAGATCTTGACTTTTGGCCCTTCTTCCCCCAGGAATCTACCAAACCATGATACACAACACAGGCACCCCATCTCCGGGGAAAAGGTGGCTTTTGGGTGCTGACTTTCTACTGACCTGTTGGATTCCATCTGGCACAAGAATTTGGCCTGGCTTTTCCCCAGTCTTTTTTAACAATTTGGTGCTTTTAAGGTAGCTTCGTATTGAGCCAATTGAGAGTCTGACCCAGCATTTTTAGCTTGTTCAATGGGAGAGTTAATTTGACTATCCAAAAGCAGAAGGACATGAATTATTAAGTACTTGTTTCTTTTAGAATTCTATTTTTCAAATATTGATTGATTCATTGAATAGACTATTAGATTTATTATTAGAAAAGACTAACCACTTACTTGTAAGAGATGTAGAAATTGTGTAAAATTAGTGATGCTTTTCTCAAGTTAAGTAATTCTGGCTTCTACTTGTATAGTACTTTCTAGAGCCATGTGAAGGATACGAAGGACAAATACTTGTGGTCACTTATTGTTCTGGTACTGAATATCACATAGAAGGTGTAAGCTAAGTATTTATTTTCATCTGATGTGAAAACAATATCCAAAAATAGTGATATAATTTAATATTTAGTGACTATGTCATAGAATCTCAACCTTCTACTGTATCCCTTACTTGTGAAAAAAACCATGGAATGTTTTCTGTTTTTGAGACACTATGTCTAAAAGTCACTGTTGCTAAACCTCGCTTCCAGATTTGTTAAAATGTATTCTTGCTGTATTTATATCTAGTGTAAAGAATTGATTGTGTGGGTCCCAGTGTGTTGACAGGTCCCCGGAACCACCTCTGTATTTGGTGTCTAGCTAGGAGGACTCCTGGGGCTCAGCATGTAACCATACCAGGGGTTTATGACAGTGGAAGGATACAAAGGATGATCAGTAGAGGGAAAGGCACATGGGTTGAAGTCCAGGGGAAATGAGATGCAAGCTTCCAAGGATCTTCTACTGCTGGACACACACAGAATACGTGGCTTTTGTCCAGCCACGAGTTATGACAATGTGCATGAGAAGTTGCCAACCAGAGCAGCTCAGTAGAGACTCAGTGTGTGGGCTTTGTATTGTGAGCTGATCACATAGGCGTTCTCTGTCTGGCATCTACCAAAATTCCAGACTCTCAGAAGGAAAGCAGGTGCACAGCATAAACTGTTTGTATCATTGGACAAACAGCTGGAGGCACAGTGTTCCACTCTTATCAGTTAATGGTGGTGGACTGTCCTTTGAAAAGCACATTCCCAGATAGCGATGAAAGGCCAGTGTTGTGAACAGGAGAGCACTCAGGCCTGTGATGTCAACTTCTTCATACATGGAGTGATGGCTAAAGTTCTGAAAGTGTTTCCTGCGTTGCATGCACCGCTCAAAGCCTTTTACTCATTTCATCTTCATGGCAACCATTTTATAGATGAGAAACGGAGGCCCAGAGAGTTTATGAAAGTTAGCCAAGGTCGTGCAACTAATAAATAGTACAACAGGATTCAAACTCAGCCAGGCTTAAAAATTCACGATTTTATCAAATGCTTGATGTGTTTTTAAAAATAAATATGCTCATGTTATCGTACATTGCGTATAAGATGCTTTATACATTTTTATAAAACCGATTAAAAGACATCCTCTTTATTCAGCCTCTTTCGATCTTCATTGTTATTTCATGGTTCTTAATTTTTTAGATTTGGAAAATCATTCTAAATATCCTATGCAAACCTTTCCTGATCCTATTGGCTTTTCTTAGCCTTTGTGTTTCTGGATTAGAGAATCTGATTCTTTCCCCCAATTCTAGGGATCGAACCCAGGGGCTTGTGCACAGGAGGCAAACACCTTATCACTGAGCTGCACCCCCAGCCTCTTGAATGTTTTTCATCTTTCTGCAGAAGCGTTATCTGGTCTTTGACCCCTAATTTATTTACACTGGTCTTTCTGTACTTTCTTTCACTATCTTCTGAAATGTAGTGATGACTGCAAAACGAGAATATATCATGACTCCATGGTTAATAAAGGCAAGCAGCTGCTTTTGTCCATTTGGGCTGCTGTATCAAAAATACCATAACCTAAGTAGCTTATTAACAAACAACAGAAATTTATTTCTCACATTCTGGAGACTGGAAAGGCTAAGATTCCAGATCCAGAGTCTGGTGAAAGCCTACTTCCTGGTTCATAGATGGTGCCTTCTAGCCGTGTTTTTACATGGTGGAAGGGGAGAAGTCTGGCCTCTCCAGCCCCTTACAGCAGCACTAATTACATCACAAAGGCCCTGTACCCATCACATTGGTGATTAGGTTTCAATAAATGAATTTTGGAGGGACACAAAATTTCAGATCATAGCCATAGAATTTTCTGTTTAATTTCCTTTCTTGTCATTCTCATCATCGTACCAGCCATACTGTCTACCTCAATATGACAATGACTTCAAAGAATGTAGTCTTAAATGCCCCCAGCTGGCCGTCTGGGCTAGATCTGATAACTGGGAGCTTGCCTCACTCCAAGTGTACTTTAGGTGATTTTTGTGTGTGTTTGACTGAAATGATACACTGCCTACTATATCCATTCCCAAGAAAATACTGTATGTTATACCATCAAGAGAAGTTTGAGTGTTAACATGTGTGTTGAAATATGACACAGATGTTTAATGTCTTTCTGTAATATTATTTTACTGTTCCTAGCCACCTGCTTTTTTAGTCTTGCCTAAATTTGCTTTCTTTATTTCATAACACCTGTTCCCAAGAATATATTTACAGTCTGTTGTCTTTTCTAAATGTCTGGTACATATGTTAGGACAAGATTGACTTTTACTGGTGACTTTCAGTAAATACCCTAAGAAGTCCCTGTTATTTTTTCAGTCCTATTTTATTTCCATACCTTAATACTGTTTTTACTTAAATACCACAGAAGAAGTCATGCTGTATGACTGAAATACGATACTGATTTATATGTTTGCCGGGGATTTAGCTCAGCAGTTTGGTGGCCTGCCTTGCAAGCCCAAGGACCCAAGTTCAATCCCAGGTACCCCCCCCAAAAAAATGTTCATTGATTGGCAAGACAGTTATTTCCAGTTTTGGCTTTTTAAAAAGAACCCCCAAACTTCAAAACTTTCTTTCTTTTTTACAGGCTTAGAGAATTTACATCTAATTCATTATGCTTATGTGGTCATGTTCATCTTTTTCTTTGAGACACTGGCCATCCTCTACTTCAGTTCTTTTCATTTAAAATTCCCTGCATATTGTCTGGGAGGCCTTCCCTGCTGACTTCTCCCCATTTCCCTCCCACCCAAATCTCTGCTGCCTACTTTTATTCATTGTAGCACTTACCACATATTGGAAAGGATAGTTTTTTTTTCTTTGCTTATTGTCTGTCCTTAAACTTTATGAGAATAGGAATGTTGTGTGTCCATTCTGCCTTGATTACCTCAGGATGTTCAGGGTAGCACAAAACACATGCTCATTTAGTTCTTGTTGACTCAATGGATTAATTTATCAAAGACTGCAGAAAAACAGGCTATGCTAGAAATGATATTTGATTTTTATTAATTTATATGTATGAGAGTTTCCTTGGGTCACTTAGGACTTGAAGAGGGTTCAGACTGATCTTATATTTAGGTTTCAGTGATCAGCTAATTAAAAAATTAACATTAAGTATATTGAATTTTTAGGTTTAAGTGTTCTGATTCTTTGGGCTCAATCTAAGATTGTATATTTGCCATAAGCCACCAGAAGTACAATAAACCAGGGCTTCTGTCAAAATTTAAAATAAAATACATATCATGGCCTTTTTATGTCAATAGAGAATATTTTAAACACAGAAGTATAGAGCATAATACCATTTATTGTTTGCATTTTAGCCATCTACTTTTATCTGGTCTTCACATTTGCCTGTTTGCTTCAGATTTTTAAAGATGTAAAATATCACACATAGAGTTAAAAACAGTTAAGTTTTTGTCTGCGAGTCCCCCATCTCACCATAGTCCATATTATAAAATATATAAATGAATGTAAATTTATTAATCTTGTGCCTAAACAATACGTTACCTTTTTGGTGTATTTTCACATTTGACACATTTGGTAGTGTTTTGTACATAACCAACACCTTGACTTTTTCACTCGACATTAAGTTTTCGAGAACCATCTATCATGATACATGTAGCATTTTTACTTCAGTCATTTTCATTGATGTATAAAATTTCACCAGAAGGTAATTCAACATTTTATTTTTGTAGTTTCCTGCAGAAGGACATTTCAGTGGTCCACCATTTTCATGAAGGCTCGAGTAAGCTTGTCTTGAACTTTTCGTTCTGTGAATGTGTGCAAGAATTTCGGTAGGGTGTAGGCCTCACAGTCTTCTTTACCTCAGGCACTCATAGACAGTGAGAGTATTTGTAAAGTGCATTTAGGTAAATGGACAAATGGCTTTTGGCTGAAGGCACGCTGTTTGCTGGCCTGCCTAAGAGAGCATGGGGCTGGATGTCTTCCCACAGCAGGTTTATAGGGAGGTTCCTTGGGCAGTGTGCTCTAGAGCAGTGGTCTTTGTGTTCCCTGGGAAGGACGTTTAACAACTACACACTTCCATATGTGTTTTTAGATTGATAGTTAAAACTTCATACTGGTATCTAAAAACATTTGAAAGTAAGTTTAAAGGATATCAAAGCATTTAACTTTCCACGGGTTATAAATATTTACATTTAAAAATGAATTGTAAATCTTTTTGTGTGTATCTGCTGGACTCCAAACACCATAGTGATTTCATATTCATCATTTATCTTTGGAAATGTGTGAAGAGGTTATTTTTAACAATGTGAAGTTTGACATTCTTTTTGAATTCACATTTCTATTACTATTCTTCCACACAAAATTTTATCCCAATGTCATTTTTCTCATCTTTTTAGCCTTTTCTGCCAATATTTTAAAATTATGTTTCTGGAGGTATAATTTACATATGGTGGAATTCTCCATAAATAGTTGTGTAGTTGTGTAGGTTTTGACAAATGGTACAGTTATGTGAACCTATAGGGTCACAATTGACATGCAGAATATTTCTGTCCCTTTCAGTTTCCTCCCTTCTCCCCAGCTTCTGGCATCTCTGAAAAGCAGAGCAGGGGAACAGTACCAGAGAGTGAGGGGCAAGTGGCCAGTTATAGACCCTTAAGATCCTGCCTGAACAACCCACCTAGGCATACCAGGTATTTTTTACTAATCCTCTAGGCAGCTCCTAGGCCTATCAAATTTATTGTCTACCTTAAAAGTCACACTGGTTTAGATATTGCTGTGAAGATAATTTAAAGATGTGACTAACACTTAAATCAATAGAAATCTGGTTTAAAAAAACCCCAACACTTTCTGTTTTTATTTTGTTTTGTTTTTCCTAAATTTACATTGACTCTGTAACCTAGATCAATAAGCAGTGAATTTATACTGTCAAAATATTTCAGTCTTCCGTCCATGAAGAGGGCCTATCCTTTCATTTTTAAGGTCATCTGTAATATTTCTTACTGTTTTTTTTTTTTTTTTTTTTTTTTTTTTGGTACTGGGGATTGAACTTAGGTCCTTGCACTTGTGAGGCAGGCAGCAGAACCACTGAGCTAAATCCCCAGCCCTCTTCTTGTTTTTGCTTTATTTTGTTTTGTTTTTGTGATGCTGCAGATTGTACTCAGGGCCTTCACAACACTGAGTTACATCCCTAATCCTTTTTATTTTATAGTTTTGAGACAAGGTCTCACTAAGTTGCCCATGCTGCCTTTGAACGTGTGATCCTCCTGCCTCAGCCTCCCAAGCAGCTGGGATTACAGGCATGTACCACTATACCTGTATTGTTATTTTAGTCCAAGAGCTGTACAACTCCTAAATAATTGATTTTTACTTTTAAATGATATAGATTTTTAAAGTTTATCTCTTCCTTGTTTGTCTAGATACACAATTGATTTGTATATGCTGGTCTGTGTAAGCAGCATTGCTATAGGTCATAGTATACTCTGGCTGCCATAACAAAGTATCATGTACTGATGACTTAGACAACAGAAGCTCCTATTTTCAAACTTCTTGAGGCTTTCAGATGTCTGCCTTCTTGGTGTGTACTTAGATGGGTTTCCTTGGTGTGTGCGTGGAAAGAGCTGGGGAGAGGGAGCAATCTCTCCCTCTTCTTATGAAGATACTAATCCTATTGTGAGCTCCCCACCCTTGTTACCTAATTACCTCCCAAGTGTCCCCCTCCAGATGTTATTATATTAGGGGTTAGAGCTTTAATATAGAATTTAGGATGAGAGACATATAGTACACAATGCTAAAATAACTAATTCTAAATTTATCTTAGTAATTTTGATAGTTTATATTTTCTATGCATACAATAATGTCATCTTCAAGTAATAGTTTTATTACTTCTGTTTTGATTCTTAATGCCATTTCTTTTCTTTTCTTATTGCATTGACTAGAGTGTCCTGTACTGTGATAAATAAAATTTATGTGAGTAGGCATCCTGTTTCTTTCTTATCTTGATGATGGTGTGTGTGTGTGTGTGTGTGTGTGTGTGTGTGTGTGTGGCATTTCACATTATGATGTTTGCAGTAATGTTTTGTGGTTTCTTGGAGGGTGGGTAGAGAACCTTCATTAGATTAAAGGAACTTCTAATTTGCTGCAACATTTTTTTCATGAAAAAATTCTTTTGGCAAATGCCTTTTTGCTTGTATTGGCATAATTATTTGATTTTCCCTCTTATTAAGGTGATGACTACAGTAGACATTAAGAATAAACATAGAAAAGATACAACATAAGTAAATGTAAGGCTTAGAAAATTTCTAATTGTATGATTTTTTTTTTGTTACTCATAGTCGCATGTACAATGTAATACTGATAGGTTTAGCTGTATCTTTCAAGAACTTAGTAGGGATAAATAAATGAACAGAGGAGTGGCTTAGGAGGTGACAGGATTTATGCCTCAATAAAAAATGGACAGATTTACATATCCCAAACACCTATTGTCAAAGGTTAACAAAAATGTTTTTCTCATTTTAAATAGACTTTTAAGAAACTAATGTTCCTCTAATATCAGTTCCTTTTATTTAAGAATATGCCAGGCTATTATGTTAACATAGCCATAGAACTTTCCTTTATCTCCTTTAAATCATGCATTACATGTAACTGAGCAATGGACTTAGGAGTTATGCATAAGAATATTCATCAAGTTTTTCTCATTCCTAAGAGTGAAAATTTATAGAAGGTACTTTCTGTAGCAGTTTGGTGTTTCACACCATTTCATATATATATTTTAAGGTGAGCAGGGAGGTAAAGTGTAGGTAGGTAGATAAATAAGTAACTTAACAGATAAGTCTCAAAAATTTGCTGTAAATTTTTCATCTGGGTGAAATTAATCATCACAAATGGTTTCTTACAGGTGACCTCTTTGACTTGTTCTCATAGGACTTTCAGAGCAGTGCGTTCTTTGGCAGTGGTTGGGGAAGAGAAGAGACAAGATCACTACATTAAAATTAACACCATTCTTTAACATTCTTGAATTTAGAGCATCTCAGGATATAGTCCACAAATTTGACATTGTGCTTTACCCTTAACAGGATCAAATAATAAGGCAGAGTAGTACTTGAACCTCTCAATGAGGAGTTTATAATATATTGAATAAAGGCATCACTACTACCAATATATTTACTTGTCCATCTGGCAACTTAAAAGTCTCTTAACACCCAAGAAATGCATGTGTAAGATTCATTGTGGGTAAGAAATGTGTCTTTCTCTTGTAAAGTAGAAGAAAGGTGCTTAAAAACAGAAGAGGGATCAGATAACAAATATTATTCCATACAACTATGGTCTTGAGCAAACTAGTTTTGGGAAAGATTATAAATAGAAGTTAAAGCTTTGGAGATCAATTCCATTAATACTACTGTGCCAGTGTAGCCCTAGGCCAGCATGTACCGAAGTTTACAGTATTGCTGACCTAGATTATAGACTTAGGTTTGACTCTGTTGTGTTTGAGCATATGTACCTCTCACACTTTTTACCTTGACTTTTGATAAAGATCAATTTAATACAAGTAAAGTTTATGACAAGGTTTGTATAGCTGATAGTAGAATTCCAAAATACATTGGTTCCAAGACATCCATAGTAGACCAAGTACATAAGTAATTCTAAAAGTAGTTTAGGTAAAACTTTTTTTTTGATAGGTGGATAGTGAGTCTTGGAGAAACTAAGATTTTCTTTAAATTTTCTCTAAATGTTGAGGCTAAAGATCATAAATATTTATCCTTTCACTTATTTATTCTTTTAACGTGCATTTCTTGAGGCATTCTTGAGGCGTCTGTTAACTTGCTTACACTTGGTGAGGCAGTGGGGATGTGTGAACTACACCGTTCTGCCCTGTACCATTAAATGGGAAACACAGGAAACAAGTAAACTATAATAATTGCAGTATAATCACCAATTACTGTAAGTGCTAGGAAGAAAATAAACAGGGTGAGGAAGCAAGTAATTGGGTGAGTCTCTTTCGATTGGGTGCTAGTGGAGACCACAGGAGGAGGCAGCACGCGTGTTTATGATTTCTGTTGTGCCACCCAGCACTAAAGACGTTAAAATCTCAGAAGAGGGTATTATTTAGTGTCAGGGCCAAGCAGCACTCTGGACTCTCTCCTCCTTTACCCTGTGGGTGACTTCTGTTCTTTTCCCATTTTACAGATGAGGAAAGTGAGGTGCAGAGTTCAGTAACGTCTGAAACACTTTTAGCCAGTACGTAAGTGGTGGAGTGAGAACTCAAAACCAGGTGGTCTGGCTCCAGACCATCACATTTGTTATCGTTTTAGTAAAATAGCCAAGGAGAGAATCAAGCAGCTTTACCCAAATCTTTCAATAAACCACAGAGTTCATTCTAGTGACAGCTAGCAAGCATGTTTTTATCACTTGTTTTCTGTTAAATAATTAACATTTGCCCCATTTTATTATTTAGTTTTCATTGTTATTTTTCAGCTAAATACAAACCACCTTCAAAAGAAAAAAAAAAACGGTAGCACATTCTCAGTATAGGATCAATTGCAAAAATGGTGAGACTCTTGTACTGCAATATTATTTTGAGCCCTTTCATCTGGTTGTGCAATCCAGTATTCAAGAAAAAAAAAAGATTCTGCCTGGGTCCGCTTGGGTTGCTGTGACATAATGCCATAGACTGGATAGATGACGAACAATAGAAATTTATTTTTCATAGTCCTGGATTCTGATCAGCCCAAGATCAAGATGCCAGGAGATCCATAGTCTGGTGAGGGCCCACTTTCTGGTTCACATATGGTGCCTTCTTGCTGTGTCCTCACATGGCAATGCAGCTGTCTGAGCTCTTTTATAAGGGCACTAATTCCCAATGTGAGGACTCCATCTCCATGACCTGAAGGCCCCACCACCTAACGCCATCACATTCAGGATTAGGTTCCTTCCTTCCATCTTTCCATCCCTCCCTTTCTCCTTTCTCCCCTTCTTCCCTCCTTCCCTTGTATTGGACGTTGAATCCAGTGCCTTTGCACTGTCCCCAGCCCATTTCTAGTTTTTGGTTTTTTGTTTTTGTTTTTGGTTTCGGCTTTAATTGAGTTTATTGGTACATTTTAGGGATACAGTACAGTTACATTCATTGTTGGGATCTTGTTCTAGTTTTTGTTTTGAGACAGGGTCTCATCAAATTGCTAAGTTGCCTCAGCTGGCCTCAAATTGTGATTCTCCTTCCTCAGGCTCCCAAAGTGCTAGGATTTCAAATATGCACCATTGTACTTGGGTTGGTGATTAGGTTTCAGCATATGAATTTGAGGGTTGAGGAGTGGACACACAGACATTTAGACCATAACAGAGTTATACAATTAATATTAAGAAAGGCATACTTGCTTGCATCATTTGGAATAAATGAAAATTGGACATTTTTTAATAGTCTAAATCTGAAAACAGATATTCTGATATTATGGACACCCATAAATTTATTTGACGTTTGTGATGGAATGACTTTTTTCCAGAGAGTTTATACGTAATGAATTTTGCTTAAAAATTTCTATAACTCTATAACAACCCTGTGTTGTAATAGGGGAAGAAACATCACTTTTACCTTTGTATAATGAGAAAAAGTAAGACCTTATAAGGTTATATGCAAAATGAGTCAAATTAAATATCAAGGTAATCTTGGATTACAAACTCACTTCCTTTCTTAGAAATCATTATCTTTAATTATAATAAAAGGAGCAAGAATCTCTATGAGCCCCACCTGTGCAAGGTAGCCTGCAAATTAACTTACTTTGGCAAAAGCAAGTATGCTTTTAGTGTTCTTCACAATATTTATTCAGCTGTATCTAGAAGAT
>NW_022900933.1:29831297-29871548 GCF_012274545.1 Fukomys damarensis | reverse complement strand
TCTAGGTACCTATAGTGTTTATTTTTTATCTTATTGCTTTTAGGGGGCATTTTGGGGGTAGGTTAGGATAGCTAAATGAATTAGCTACATTGTAACTCATTGAAAAATATTACATTGTGACTCACTGAAGCAGATTTCTAGTTGAACAGAGGATATGGTTTTTATGGGATTATGCCATAGTTAATATTATAATCAACACATAAATAAGAGGTGTCAGAAAGTGAGCAATAACCTGATAATGTACTGGAAGGGACCAACATCTGCATCAGCAAAGATGATAAAAGAAAAAAAGAGGAAGTGACCTAAATTTCATGAAAGAAGAGGTATCTTTTGAATGTCTTCAAATACAAATGAAAGAAGACAAAGAAAATTGACTAAAAAGCAAAATAGTCATATGATGTAAGAGTCTGTCCACCAGAGCTTAACAAAAACAGTGGAGAACAGAAAAAGGTAGGCTAACCATTGAATACAGTACCTATTGAGCAATAATCAAAGGATAGGAAGATGAGGGAACATCCTTGGACTAAAGAAAGGTCAAAAGAAGGGAGAAAAGTCCATGGTAGGTTTACTCAAATAAAGGTAAAGTAATAAAGGAAAATAATACCAAATAGAAGATATTGAAACATAACGAATATATACCCTAATGTTATGCACATTGCTTAGCAACAAGCAATTTACAAAAATGAAAAAGGAAGTACAAAAAGCAATTAAAGGAAGAAAGAGACATATGCCTTGTAATTAGATACAAGGTGAAAATGAGAGGAGGCAAGATAGAAAGTAAATTTAGACCTCAAAGAAATTTAAGATAAACAGTCACATTTATTATTGTCTCTTAGATCAGTTTTTAAAAAGTCAGACCCAGAATTGTAATCACTTCCCCCAAGTGAAGATATTGATAGCTGTGTAAAATTTATTCCACACCCTTTATATGAAGTAGTGAAAATATATTTAGATATTCATGTGATTTAATGTTTTAAATATAAACATGTTGTAATATAGTATGAAAAGAACAAATCTGTGAAAATGATCAAAGTATAATTTAGGAAGGCACTTGGTAAAGATTTTTCATCTTTCACCTTATTTTGTAGTTGAATTGTTGATTTATGCATGCATACCTAATACCTTATTTTAAATATTCGGACAGTGGTTAGTATTCAACCTGTTTGTAAAGCTCAAAAGTACCTTTATATAAATAATACCTTCTAAAGGCCAATAGATGCATTTAAAAATAAGAAGTAAATTAATTCGTCCCATATTTCAGCAGTTAGAACGCATTTCCAATATATGGATTTAGATTCGACCTTGTAAAAACTGAAAGTAATTCAAACCCCACATACCACAGTTACCACAGGGTCCCTCTAAAGAAAGGATTATTATCACAAACATTCCTCAGAACCATCTGCAAGCTAGACCTTTTCTCCCAATGATTTGTCTTTTGAAACAGTAGAGTTTCAAGTCTTGCCCCTCCCCCCCATTTAAGTAAGCAAGCCATATTCCACAGTGTTGGAGAAAAAGCACAGATTTAATAACAAAAGGAACAATTGAGTGAAAGTAGTAAGACTCAGGCTCTTATTAACAGGCTGTTATTGACTTTGGGTACTTGAGATCATTACTCACGATATAGCTTAATAGAGCTTTCTGCCAAATAGAGTTCCTACTGCTCAGTGTGAGGAGGTTGGAGATGGTGGAAAATTACAGTGCACAAATTAGACACTAGTTAGTATGGCAGTTGAGACAGCTGGCTCTCAACATAGTTACCCAGTGCCTTAATATGAAAGAGTTGGAAGGGTGTCTTTGGATATACTACTCTGTTTTGCACTTAGCATTTACCCATTACTGAAACTGAATGCTTTTAATGAAAGTAGATCAAAGCAACTGCCACACCCTTTCAAGGAGTAAAATACCATATTTCATTCGGTGTGAGGCACCATTGATTCTAGCAGTGCCATTGTATTATGTACCAGTAACCACAGAAAATAGTCTGCCTATTAAAATGTGACATACTGCTTGTAACATGCATTCTGATTTTTAAGTTGTAGCCAAAGATGTCTGAGAATTAAATGAGATAAGAGATAGCACACTTAATCACTCTGTTCTGAACTGTCTTCAGATATACTATACCAATAGCAATGCTATCTAGTCTGCTTTATTCTGCCTTTAGAGACATTCATGTCCCATTGTCCTATTTCCTTGCATGTAACCTTGACTTTACTCAAAAATACCGTGGTCATATACCCCAGACTTGCTCCTTGACCATCCCAGTTAGACATCCCTCTTTGACTTATTCTGACCCTATTAGACCATAAAGACATCCACTGGGGATGCTCAGTGGACCCAGTCTTTCCTTATAAGCAGGATCTGGTCCCTGGGACAGAAGACCTGGTCCTAGGCTGTGATCTCTGCATAGCCATGGTAGAGCTTCCATTCAGTATTGGCCGGGATCCTGACATCGTGAGGCTGCTCTAGGTTATAGCACCCATGATATTCCTGCAGGATAGGAGTCTGGTGGGAGAGTACATGTGTGAGCAGGGACCAGATTTACTTTCAGGCAGCGCTGACAGGAGCTGAAGTTGTTCTTCACCTCTTCCTGGATTTCCCGTCTCTTCCTTTTCCCTGACCCCTCACTTAGCCCTTCATAAGACCAAGTGAATATAACTTACTTCATATTACGTAGAAGTTTATCAGGAGTTCTCCCTAAATGAGCTACATTCACTCCACTACATGGGAGCAGAAATTCACTTAAAGATGGAGATAACGTGTTAAAGAGGCCCGCTTTAGGATACGACCACCCAGCACCTTGTGTTCAGTGGTACCCTTTCCTGCTTCTCCTCCACCTCCAGCATCAGCACCACTACTGACAAGAAGACCCATTTGTGGGTCCTTCGTCACCTCAGCTGTAACTCAGCCAAGCTTCTTTAAAGAGTAATCTGGGTTTGTTTGCATTTGCTCAGTTTTTCCACTTCTCAGTACAGTATCTGGTGGCTTCTTCCTCTGAAAACTACTGAAATAATTTTGCTGTAAACTGCCAGTTGTCAAATGTGCACTCTTTGAGTCTTACCCTCTTATCAGCACTCAGCACTGATGACCGTTCTCTCCTTGAGATGCCTCCCACTAGTGTCTGTGGCAGGGCACCACAGAGCCTGGTCTCTCCTTTCCCAGCCTTGATGGCTGGGTCTCTGCCTACATGCTCCTCTGCTCCTCTCCTTCCGGTTTACTCTCTCTGGGTGACTCCATTCGTAGCCCTCGTTCACAAGTGAGGCTTTCTACTTACATTGCTTCACCTCATGCAGTCCCTTTTCCTGAGATCCTCATACTCAGCCCTTACTGACTCTGTCTTTCTGGGTCCCCATTGATTCCTCAAACTTCAGACACTCCAAATGCCTTATATGAACTCTTACCTTAGACCTGCCCATCCTTCTTTTTTCTTGTATTACTTTTCTTGGTTTGTGATATCACCATTTACTAGTATCCATACCAAGAACCTTTAAGTCAGCCTTCTTTACTTCACCATTTGTAACCAACTGGTTGCAGATTCTATCCAATCTGCCACCTGTCTAGCTCACTTTTTCCCACTTTAGGATCTTTGATTCATGCTATGTCAGTTGCTGTAACAAAGTACCACAGACTGGATGGCTAAAATAGAAATTTATTTATTTACAGTTCTGGAGGCTAGAAGTCTGAGATCAAGGTGCAGCAAGGGTTGACTTTTGAGGCCCGTCTTCTTGGCTTGTGGATGACTGCCTTTTCCTGTGTCTTCCAAGTGCTTCCCTCTGAGTATATCTGTGTCCTGTTCTCTTCTTATAAGGATGTGGATCGTGTTGGATGAGGGCCTACTCAGAGGACCTCATCTTAACTTAGTGACCTCTTTAAACACTCTGCCCCCAAACGCAGTTACATTCTAATGAACTGAGAGTCAGGACCTTAACATACAATTTTGGGAGACACAATTTTAATCATCTCCTTACTAGTTTATTGCTTACTCTCCTGATTTGTTTACCTGTCCCCAGGACCGTAGTATAGATGCACACTAATAAATCCTTCATGTCGCCATTTGAGAGTATCTTGAATTTAAATGAGCACATTACTTTCCCTGCTTAAAATTTTTTAACGGTTCGCAATCATGCAGAGTATGGCATTCGGATTCCTTCAAGTGGCTCTTCTTTATGAAATTCTCCAGCCACCTTCCTGCTCACGCTGCACCCCAACCTTTCTGAAATATTTAAAGTTCCCTAAAGGTTTTAAACCTGTACCTCTGTGCCTTCGCACACGTAGCTTTCTGTACCCAAAATGTTCTTAACACTACATCTGTTGGTTTCACCAACTCCAGCTCAGTTAGGACTCAATGTAGGGAGCACATTCTGCAGGGAGTCTTAGCACTTAGTGGCCAGGAGGAAATACAGTAAACAGCAATAGTATAAACTGAGGGAGGTCGTTAAATTAATATGTGAGAAAACATCTTTTTCATGAAAGAGACTACAATAAAAAAGAATAGGGTTCCGTGATTTATGCTTATTGTTATAAACTCTTCTCATTGTGCGGAGCCCCTGACAGTTTATTAAAGGGACAGGTTTTTAAATTTACATCTTCCTTTTCATCCATTTACTTAGCCACCAGCTCAGTGACCATCTCATTACATTTAATCACTTCCTGGCACCTTCCTAAAACAGCAGCCATGTCCTGAGAGCTGCAGTGAAATCCAAGGCCCACCCTCTTAGCAGTCTCTGTTCTTGCACCCTAAACACATAGCATCTCTTCCCCCAGCTTTCTGAAAAAATGAGTACAAATTGTAAGAAATGCAGTACAAATTTTGAGCTGTCAGTACATTAGTAGTGACATGGTAAATCACACGGAGTCAGGAGGAAAAGGTGTAAATTGCAGGATAATACCAAGGGGAGGTCAGTATGTTAGTAATGCAGGGAATATGATGGACTTAAAGAAAAGGTATAAATTATTAAGGTAATATAAAGGGGAGGTCAGTACATTAGTAACATGGGGAAACTGACCATTTGGGAGGAAAAGCTACAAATTGTAGGATAATGTAAAGTAGAGGCTTCACTGTAAAGATGGGCCCAACTCATACACAGAGAGACTTGCTGGTCATACAGACACTAGCTACAGTTTTCAGTGTTTTTACAGCCCTATCTCACAGCAGATCTTTTTCTTTCACAATCATTAATTAAATTTCTAGCTAATATTGCAGAACAAAATTATTATTTTTGCTTAAGAGAGAAAAATACATGAGTTGGAAAGATCCTTCAAAACCTCTGAATGCCTGAACTTACAAATGTCAATAAATAAACATGCATCTTTTGGGGATCCCTTCGGTGCACATGGATACATATTCCTATAAGAAGCTCTGCAAACATGACTGTTCTGTGTTCAACATAGAATTTAAATCGCTGTTTTTTTAAACAAGAAGTATTAAAACTTGAAATATAGCATGTGTGGAGACTACGCTGTATAAGCCTGTCTTGTTTCTATGTGGCTTGAGAGTCAGGCACTGACTGCCCTTTCTTCCTCAGTGTCTTTTCAAGGGTGTTTGTAGAGCACACATCTTTGGGAGATAGATATAGTATCTTTCCTCCAGAGCAGTGGGCAAGCTATCTTCCTGATACTATGGTTTGGATGTGGTTTGTTCTCCTAGGGATTCATGTGTTGGAGGCTTGGTCCCCAGTATGATGATATTAAGAGGTAGTGGGACCTTTTAGCTGTAGGACCTAGAGTAAGGTCATTGCTGAGCCCTCCCCTCACTCTGGCTTCCTTTCTCATCAAGAAACTTCTCTCTCTTACATGTATTCCCACCACGTTGCCATCTGCCATGATACAGTGCAGCCATCAGGGCCCTCTTGCCAGAGCCAGTGCCATGTTATCTGGACTGTCAGCCTCTAAAACTGTAGGTTCAGTTAAACTTCTTTTCTTTATAAACTATCCAGCCTAAGATTTTTGATATAGTGACAGAAAATAGGCTAATATACTGATCACTTAGAAGGATCTGGGTTTTCTAAACTGAACTTCCTCTTCTGTAATCCAGCCTTTTGCATATTTGAACGTCATCTGGCCCTGCATCACTCCGTAGAATTCAAAGATGGAGAACTGACCCAGTTGTGCTGCTGCTCTTGCTGATTGCCATGGGTAGTGAAGTCCTTATCTCTGACCCAGCAGTCCCGCAGATGTGTCTGTGGCTGTGGTATCTTGAAAGGAAGCTAAGTTCCCAGATCCTTCACTTTTTTTTTTCAACAGGAATGGGATGCTGAAAGAGGCCTGGAACTCTGGAAGAAGTTTAAGGAAATCCAGGTCCTTAACAGAATTTGAGGGAAGTTCATGGGAATTAATAACCAAAGCGTTGACTAAGGCAGTAGTGGTTCTCTGCTCTATTCCTTGTTACTAAAGAGGAAGTGGTGAGGCGGCTGCCAGTGATTCACAGACGGTAGCTCAACACAACATCTCTCCTATAGGCAGAGGGACATCCTCATGAATATGATGGCAGGTCTTCAGCCCACCCACTTGAAACCACTTGGACAAAGATTCATCCTGAGTGGATAGAATATTCCCCTCCCTTTCAGACACTAGGACAATAGTCATTTAGACAAGAGGGTGTACTGAGTGAGAACAAAGGGAAATGTATCATTTTTGTAGGTAAAAGCCAGGTGAATCATTAGAACTTTGGTTTTCTTCAAGATGAGGGTAGGACATATGATATTTGGCAAGGAAAAATGCCAAAGCTCTGATATCTTAGCTCAGACCTTTAGCATTCTATCATGCCAACTTTATTTGGTGATTAAGGTTTTCTTTTTCAGTGTTTAGACAAACTAAACAATATACATTTGAAGATCTATATTTGGACTTAAAGTATCTTTGAAAAAGCAAGAGAGTAATACATTCAAAATTACAGGTAGTGATTGCATCTGAAGATGAACACAAGACTAAGGTCAGGAACACATAGGGCCGGGGTTTAGCTCAGTGGTTCTTCTGCTTGCCTCGCAAGTTCAAGGACCCAAGTTCAATCCCTGGCACCAAAAAAACAAAACAAAAAAAATTATAGGAACACACAGGTGCTATGGTGATGTTGGTAATTTTTCAGTTCTTAAGTTGGCAATGGACTCACAAGTTTAGTTTTAACTATCATTGTTCACAATACCTGTTTGTTTCATATATTCCTTATGAATATATTCTTTCATATATGTTTTCATCTATTATGTATCAATTGGTACATAATAATTTTTGCAGTCGTCTTGGAATTACTGAATTGCTATGAATTATATAACATCTGTTAGATCTTTATATGGATTTTGGTAAAGGATAGTATCTTCCCTTAAAAACCCTACAATGTTCAATAAGAATGTCTAACAAAAAATATATGTTCATGGGAAAAATACCATACATGTCCAATGTTGTACCTTTATAAAATAGTAGATTATTATGAAATTACTACAAATAATTTCTCTAGTATTTACCTAAGCTATGATTATTTAATATTAATTTAATGTGATGCCTAATTCTAGATTGTTAATTTTCATCATTTATGAAAGCAGATCATGAACATTTACATTCATAATGCTGAGAGACCATTACCCAGGAATTTGAGAAATTTGGGATAATATGTGTGTCAGCTTCACTGCCTATGGGGAATGAGGAAGGCCATGTTATTTCTTCTTGATTTATCGATTTTTGAGTCTTAAAGAGCTCCCAAATACCCATGTGCTTACGGCGTGGTCAGAAGCCTGTGGTGTTAATGGGAGTTAGTGTAACCTTTAGGAGGCAGGGCCTAGAGGAAGGAAGTTAGGTCATGGAGGGTGCCCTTGAAGAGGATATTAGGACCTACCCTATACATACCCTATACATAATAAATGTTGAAATATAACACATAGTTTGAAATGCAGGCCAGCCCAGCCTGTAAACTACATCAGGATCTTAGCAGATGATCACCAGGGACCTTCCTTTTAGTCAGTCCTTTTATCTAATATGTCTCTCTTTCTCTTACTTCCTGGCTGCCATGAGATGAGCAGCCTCTTGTGGCATGTGCACCTACCATGATGTACTGTGTTGCCCTAGGCCCAGAGCAATACGACTAAGAGACCATGCCCTGAAACCATGGGTCAAAATAAACCTTTCCTCCTTTTATGTTGATTACCTCAGGTGTTTTGTCACAGTGATAGAACACTAATGAACACACATTTCTGTTTGCTGTCTAGTTGAGAGAGAAGGGTTCTTCAAGCCTTCCTCAGTTGGAATAACTCTAAGGAGAATTTGTGTTTCTTCTGCCCCCTGAGAATGACTGCAGCTCCCTACTGACAGTGTAGCTCAAAAGAAGGCCTCTGCGAGCTCCCCAATCCTTAGCAAAAGTTGGGGGACAGCCTGCTGTTTGGTCTAGCTGACCTTGGAAGTGAAGACACTGGATTCTTTATAAGGTCTTTTAGCTAAATATTTTTATCACCTACCGTCACACAAACAGTTTGCATCTTTTGTTTGATTTACTCTTCATGGCAACCCTGAGGTGTGTTAAGGAGCTTGGCAAGAGGTGCAATACACTGCATGGTCCCTTAACCAGAATACTAACTTGGTTCTGTGGTTTCTAAAACTCACGCTTTTAATAATGCCAGTGTCTTGACATTTAATCTTTTAATTCTAATAGTATATGTGAATGCATAGAATTTTCCTTTTTTTTTAACCTTATTATCAATCAGAACATCAGACTGTTGTGATCAGAAGTCACATAGTAAGGACAACTAGGCCTGGCTCTGTGACCTCCAGGTGGGAAAGGAGGGTTGCTGAGAATTTTCCGATTACCTCTTTCAAAAATGCTTTCCATACTTTTTCTTCTCAGGAAAACTGTCATTGATATCTTGTGGTTAATGTCTTGTCATAAGCTGGATTTAACATTTTTAAAGTATGAGAGGGATGTAACAAGCATATTAGAAGTATTTTTATTTTGTTAGCCATAGATTTATTTCTTTAACATGTAACTAGAACACCAGGTAGTGTGCATATATTTGTTGATTTAAGAAAGCAGGCAGGGTTTGTGCAGAATTTTGATCTATGGTATACTCATAAAAAGTATGAATGTCATTTTCCTCCTGATTTATAATTGGTCCCCATGAGGGAACTCAATTACATAGTGTGAAATGGGCTTCAAAGGCAGGGTATGAAGTGTATTTATCCTTAGATCAAGATTTATCTTTATTCAGCTACAGAAAAAATAAACAAATAAATACTTTAATCTGACTTTCAGAGCACTTAGAACAAGGACTTGCAGCATAAAAGTAGCAGGAGCAAGCCTCCCCCAGGACATCCTATGCTGGCAGCATCACTGCCTACCATCTCACCCGGGCGCAGATAGCCCCATGACCCCAGTTCCAGTGTTCCCAGGAGAGGGTCTTACAGAAGATGGGTTGCTGCTAAACTCCACAGAGCATTTTATCTTGACATATACTTGAGGATGCCTTGCTTTGGTGGGTTTTGATAGCAAATCAAAATATCTCTCCTTTCGGGAGGAATGTTTTGTATCCTTATAAACTCTTTCTGGAGACCACACTACCCTATACATAATAAATGTTGAAATATAATACATAATTTGAAATGTAGGCCAGCCCAGCCTGTAAACTACATCAGGATCTTAGCGGATGATCACCAGGGACCTTTCTTTTAGTCAGTCGTTTTAGTCTTGCCAGGGATTTTTCTTTGAACCACTCTCTCTCTCTTTTTTTTTTTCTTCCCAGTTTGGTGATCGGACTACACATTTATTTATCGCACATTTATTATGTCCTAGCTTAGGGTTTTCACCTTTGGAAGAAACAAAGGAAGTACAGACCTCAAATAAGAGTAGGTCAGTTTCCCGTTGTTTGGGAAGTTGAATGTGGAATGTAACATTCAACAACATAAAAATATGATGCTTAGTTTCCCTTGCTAGCCCATGAGACATCTTTAAGCCATAGTGTGGTCCACTCGTAACCTGATGCCTGTGGCTCCTATTAGTATTAAAACAGAGAAAGAAAAGGATTGGAGGAGCCTTTTCTGCACACTTTTGAGTTCCAAGATCACCCATTCTTCATTGTCCTCCTGCCTCCCGGGAACTCCAAAGTCACCAGGAGCTTTTTTTCCCTTTCCCACGTTTGTCAAAATTCTTACTTAGCTGGTCTCAGTTCAATGTTAGTGGGGAAGTATTCTGATTTGTCTAATTCATACTAGTATGTGCGTAAGTGATAGTACCCTATTCTTCCAGAAGCATATGCGCCATAAGAAAATACCAAATGCTTAAATCAAACAACTATAGATTATTCAGCACACGGATTAAACTGAAATCAAACAGTAAGGGCAAGCAAAGGTAGTTATGTGGGGGCCGCGGAATCACCAGGGAAGCCGAGCAATAGGTGGAGTTTGTTCCCTGGACAGAGCCACCCAAGCCAGTCCTGCTTTTTTTTTAACCACTTCTTTCCTAGTCTTGTTTCTAAATTTGTAGGTTCTGAAAAGCATCACCTGTTAACATGGTGGTGGCATTATTAGAAGATCTGTTGGTGAAAGTGAGGTTTGGAGAGGGATAGGATGTTGCTGAGGTCATTGATGCCCAATTTTAAGTTTGAGTTATGTGTCAGCCAAGTAATACTAAAGTTAGAGGCTGTCAATATAAGGCGTAGACACTGACCTAGAATCTCCATCTAGGGTTTTGCACCAAACAGAGAGGAGACATCATGAGCTCATTTGGCAATTCAGGCCCCATAAACTGGTGATGAAAGGTTGACCCTGTTCCTGGCTTCATGCTCAGGGTTATAAGTCTAGCCAGGAGAGTGGATCTGAAGTAAATAATTACACTAGAAGGTAGATCATTATTGATTTCTCTGCCTACTATCCTAGAAAAGCAAAGGATATCATGATAAGACTGAGGTTGGGTGGCTTTTGGAGGGAGCCACATTATGGCAAAGACCTCGAGATCACATTAGGGTCTGACGAAGCACTAGGGTGGGAGGCCAGAGCCTGGGGAAGGCATGGCAGGCAGAATGAATTCTGTGTGTGGAAGCCTGTGAAGGAAACCTTCCTGTGCCTTTGAGGGACTGCTGGGGAAGCTTGAGGAAGGAGCTCTGTGGGAATGGGAGGGAGGCCAGAGGAGGCCAGAAATGAATCTGTCCTGGAGCCCAGGGGGCCACCTTGAGGGTTTAGAATCTCAAGTGGTGGGATCTGACTTTAGGAATCTTAAGTGGGAGAGACAAATTGCACTATGTGTCCCTGAGTGTACCTATGATTGGGATGTGAAATCTATTAGTGAGGGTGATTAGGATCTGAAGGGTGAGCAGAAGGGGCTGTTGTCATCGCACAGCGTCATTTAGGAGTGCCCAGCAAGACCCCTGGCTCAAATATCTTTCTCATTACTGCTGACACCACATATAAAATCCTGTAATTAAAGACATCATCTTGGACCGGGGATTTAGCTTAGCGGTTCAGCAGCCTGCCTTGCAAGCGCAAGGACCCGAGTTCAATCCCTGGTACCAAAAAGCAAAACAAAACAAAAAAAAACCCCACAAAAAAACACATCATCTCATTTAAAGCTAAGTCTTCTAAAAGTCAAACAGACTTAGACAAAATCACAGCATTAATAACATTTTTAAAGGCCTCCCTTTCCAAATAAAGTCCCTTTTCCCATTCTTCCTGGCATCTCTCTCCCATGAAATGCCCAGAGCTCGTCAGTCTCTAAATCAACACTTGATTTCAAGAAAGGCCTTGTCCAATTGGACTTTCATGAACTTTATGATACAATTATGAATCAGTCTGTTACCTTCTCCTAGGATACAGGGGGTGATACAAAATACAGTGAATGTTTGAATCTTAAAAACTTTATTGTAGTAAAAGACACCCTACCATTAATCCCACTCAAAATATTTTGAACGCACTTATCCCATTATTCTTGCCATTTTCGGATGCAGTTCTGGAAGTCTTCTTCCATGAGTGTCTTCACGATAAAAATACAGTGAATGCTGCTGCCGAGCTCCATCCAACGAAAAGTCAGGCTTGAGGAAACATTATGGTGTTATTCACCTTCCTCACCAGATCTGGTGCCATGTGACTTCTGGCTCTTCCTCAATGTGAAAATGGCCACAAAAGGTAAGTGTTTTGAATTGATTTGGGACGTGGAGGCAGCCACAACAGTGCAACTGAAGACGCTTGGGAATGAGGCCTTACAAAAGTACTTCAGTAAGCAGCAAGAACAATGGGAAATGCAGGGGAAGTATTCTGAGGGGAATAATGGCCCTGCATCTTTTACTGTAGTAAATTTAAAAAACTTAAGCACACTGTATTTTTCATCGCAACTTGTGTAATGTGGCTGATTTAACTCTAGTCGTCTGAAGTAATAAAAGGAATGTGTTGACTCTCCCAATGGCAGCATTCAGGGGTGATTGGCTCTGGGGGTATCTCCATCAGGACTCTGGTTGTATATTTCTAGTTTTGTTTCAGCCTTGCTCTTGCGCTGCATCTGTGGGGATCTTGGGCAGACTCCCTTTGTGGTTGTCACACCAATGACAGCAATTCCAGGCCTCACAGCCACAGCCTCACAAACTTGAGCTGAGAGTGTGGCTTTCCTCAGGGTGTCAGTAGTCTGTAAGGTTGTGCACACCTCTGAACCAACGATGTGGGCCAGGAGTACCTGATAATCCAAGAGCTAGTCACTGAGGACAAAAGGGACGGCATCCTGCTGATTGGCAGAGCACATCTCTAGAGCCAGTGATACTGAAGGCCAAGAATGCTGGCAGAATGGGGGGAGGTATAGTTTAAGCCTTTATGTCTATCACATAATGTTAAATAAAACAGATATCAGCAAACAAATGGGAAGATGTTGGTTTTAGGTTGGACCATGGAACCATTCAGAAGTCCCTGAAACTTGTGCGCCCCATACCAGCCTTGCCTGTGACACCCATTTTTATAGTTACTAATTTGCTAGTCTGACTGCTTTATCCCATTATTTTTGTCTCTGATACATTCTGCGCCAAAGGGAGAGTGTGAGAACCTGAGGGTCTTAGGTACCTAGATGTAGATCCTATTTGTTTAGGAAAATTATGCTTTATCTAGGACTAGTCATTTAAAAAATTAAACAGCTCCTCATTGGACATATTAATTTTAGAAACTGGAATTTAGCAGAAGGGGAAGAAAATGCAAATGTGTATAATGGGTTAATGAAAGGTTTAAGGGTCTTTTGCTCTCTAGCTTATCTAAGTTAAAGACAGCTTAAACTTCAAATAAATGAATTTTTCCATTTAAAAAATATAAATAGTTTTGTTTCTTAGTTTTTACTTGTTTAAATAATACAAAGCTGCATTTAGTTCTTCAGAAGTATTTCCAAATCAGGCAGAATATGTAGCATTTAGAAATTCTAATCCTCAGTCCTTTCTTCTCAGCCAACCATACTTATTAGTATGCACAGAAATATTAACATAAATACGAGCATATGCAGCCTCTCATCAGTCATGTGCAGGATGATCATGTGCTTCTGAGTTGCTGGGGATACAGAAAAATAGAGCACACACTTCCTTTGCTCAGAGAACAACATATGATCTCTTAGGGAAGAAAAGCAAATACATGGAAAATAAATAGTAGCGAGTTTATTCACTGCCAGTACCAGCAGGTGAGACAACACAGCGCTTAGCAAAGGGAACAATTGCTGGGGTGAGGGAAAGGGTCCTGCAGAGGATGGGAGAGGCTCAGATACTGGCCAGGAAAGGAACATCCTAGGTGGTCAAACAAGTTTGCTTTTGTACTTGTATTTTATTCTATTTTCCCTCAAATCACTATTACTGTGTGTTGCCTAATTCCAAGATTTAAAAAAAAAAATTGCATAATAGTTGCCATAGAAAATTGGCCATATAGATCATTTCTGATCACTAGTGTACTTTCTCAAATTTCTGTAATGGTTCCCTATTATCTTTTCAGAGTTGTTTTTATAATGATATGATTGTCTGAATTTCTTTTATTATGTTTCTTTTATTATTTATTATTAAATATTACCAGAAACAAATTAGAAAATAAATTGTGTTGACCGTTATATTTCTTAAGAAATAAAGGTTGGGACAATTTCTTATCTGTAGGTGCTAAAAGCTGTTCCATTTACCCAAGTCACTACTTTGTGGTGTGTTTGGCTTGATACATTCACACATGAGAATGTTTGAAAATGATATCTGTAATCTATGACCAAGTTGGAAGGCTTCTTAGCTGGCTTTAACATTCATTCAATAAATTTAGAATTAAACCTAAAGTTTTCCATTTTGTGCTCTTTCTTCCCTCTTAGTTATTTCCTGTCCTTCATTAATCATATTTTTCTACCATGCCTGTGAGCTCCCTCCTTTGGCTGTGACTTCTGTTTGGACAGGGATCAGTGAGTCTCTGGAGCTTCAGACAGTGCCTGGCACATGCAGGATGCTCAGAAAATGAATGAAAACATTTCACACATAAATGGAAAGAAATAAGACATAGGAGATTAGATCCAAGTATGGATGTATGATTTTAATTTTCACAGGTGATTCTGCACAGTCTATCTTATAGCAACTTCCTGCCAGTTTCACCTAGCCAGGAGCTAACCTTGATGTGGAAGAGGTAAGATTTATACGCTTAGTGAAGTACTCTTGAGGATCAGTTATTTTTAAGACAGACCTGTTATCTGTGACACATTAACATGTCTGATGTGGATGCTGAGATTTTAAAAGATCTTTGGGTTCCTCTTCTGCATAATTAAGTTTTCAGAACAATTTATATATTGTAGATTCCACATGTGTATTTCCATTAGTCAACACAGCTAAAATTCAACCATGATTACTAGCTTTTCAGAGCCCTCCTTCATTTCCCAGCAGGCAGCTTCCTGTCAGAATTCATTTCCCATTTGGAAAATATCTCTCTGATCCACGGTTTTCTGGACACAATTCATCCTTCATATATTTGAGTCCTCCCGTTGTCATCAATCCTTAGCTCCTGAGTTGCCAAAAGATCCTTTATATTCAGAGTGTTAAAATCTAGGTAGAGAATCAGAGGAGAGAAGACTAACATGAATGTTTAAAGGATTCTGTTCTAGTGATTTTTCTATTAAAAAACCTGCTTTTAGTATGTGTTTCTGTTTTTATTGCTTAAGAAATCAAAGTAATAATAGTTACAGTTGAAATAAGATGTGCTTTTTGTTTTCCTTCTATCTTTACATAATTAAAATTAAACTTTGGCAGAGCTGCAGGATAGTTCAGTTCCATTTAGCAAACATTTATGGACACCCTTCTGCTGGCCTTCCATTACTGTGGTGTCTGCAAGGCAGTGTGATTCAGACTTGACTGCTGGGAAGAAAATTCACTGTGGAAGGGCATCATTCGAGAAAGAATATCATGTTGGATCTTGGGGAAAATATTAGACTTGGCTGGTGAAAGGAAAGTCATTCCAAGGAATGGGACACTGGGATTGGATTCACTATGACATGTACTGGTACTGATTCTTGGGGAAGGAAGTGACATGACGAGGAAGGACTTCATCAGATTGCTGGATGCAGAATATATATACTAGAAAAATGAGGCTGTCCACAGAAAGCCACTGACTGAGGTCTTGTTTCTAAGGTAGAGCAATGGTCATGTGAAGAGAAGGACACATATTAGAAGTGTTAACGCAGAATCAGATATCCTGTAGAGCAGTGACAGCGAACCTCTTAGAGCTTCCAGTGATGCAAACAGCCCAAGGTGGCGCCTGTGCCACAAGTCTACCACCACTGTTCTATAGGTATTGAATATTTGGAAATGTGAAGAGAACTGTCAAGGTTGGTTCCAAGGATGGGGAAGCTTGACAAGTTGGAAAATCGTGACGACATGTTAGGATAAATGGGTGATTAGAAAGAGTGGGGTTACAGGTAGAGCCTTTCGAGGATGTCAGTGATTAGGAGGGGAGCCAGGCAAGAAATGATCAAAAGATGAAATTGTTTAATTCTGAAACTTTGTCCTTTGTAGCCATAAAACCTGACTACTATCAAAGATAATGGTAAATTAAAACTGAGATGAAGTTTTAATACCTATTTTAAAAGAAAAAAATATTGGCTGGTGTCTATAAATTCAGTATGACCACAGAAGACTCCATTAGTGGGTGTTTTTTTGTTTGTTTGTTATTGCTGAAGCACTGTACAAAACTAATTTCCTTGCTTGTTTAAACATTGCCGGCTCAGAGGGAAGTATGTGGGTCAGCCTGAAGTGGATGTCTCCCAGTGGTCCTGGGCTCTGTGCAGCTTGGCTGTCCACTTTCCTCCTCACCAGCACTGGCTGCTGCTACTGAGAAAAGGCACAATGGACACACATGCACACCACGACTTTACACAGCATGGGAACTACAAAGGTCACACAATAAAACACAGAGACCAATGTGCTCATAAAACCTTTAAATCCTTACAAAAGGGGTTGAACTGGTCTGGTTGATTGTTCAGCCCTGGCTGTATGGCCTAAGCAGAGTGATATGGGAGACCTGTATGATTCTGTTCCTTTCTCCAGTTTCCAAGTAGCATGAGTGATGGGGGAGCTTTAAGCCTTGTTTGGAACCAGGGTGCAGATTCTCCAGCAGGACCAGAAATCAGGGACCTTTCCCTATGGTCAGCTTTAGATCAGCTTTGGGGAAAGGTAAGCAAAGCCCTATGCGATCTCAATGTGAGCCCTTCTCATGTTCCCACACATCCACATTTTAAATAATGTAAAGATTTTTAAGGTCCTCTATCCATATTTTTAAAAATACCTTGCATACTATTTAAACTGTTTTTTACTATCCTTTGGGACACTGTGCCCCCAGACAAGTGCATGGCATCAGGTGCCTCTACTTCAAGGTACCAGTTTGTGTACTTGCCTCGAACACATTTTGCACAGACTCAAGAAGTTCTAGACACAGGTTTCCTTTTTCATATATTTCCACAAGTTCAAAGTGATATTCACAGCACATTCTAAATTTTGGCCAAGAGTAAAAGCAAAAATGCAGGCCAGTGCCACCGCCATTGCTCCAGCACCAGGAAGGTGGCTGCACGGGCGCCCTTGAACCCCCCATACCCCCTCACTCTCTCAGACCTCCTGATTGTGCCAGTCTTTGGACCCACTCTGCAGATGTAGAGGTGGTCATAAAGGGTATTTTTCTGAGCTCCCAACTTTGAACATCTTTAAAGAAGGGGCAGGGGACACCTGTAGTAGAACAGTGTGGAGTTCAACCCTTCAAGAGGTCGGGGAACTCAGTCTGGGCCTTGCAGCCTGAGGTCAGTCTGCAACGTGGGGTTCTGCCATCAGCTAGCTGAGATCAGGGGACTTGGTTCTGCATATGGCAGCACATGTTGTATATTATGACAGCCGAGATATAGTCTGAAAGAAGCCCTTCAAATTCATTTTTTTTTCTTTCTTTTCCTCATTCCACTCTGCAAATTCTTTTTTCTGTCCTCTTTCTCTAACTCAGTCTCTTGCTCCATCATATTACCCCTCATCTCCCTTTCTGTTTCTGTTCCTGCCCTAACTCAGATTTCTTCTTTTGTCATTTTTTTCTCTTTTCTATATGTTCTTTTCTTTTGTCATTCCACCTCACTCAAGGGTCAATAGTTTCAAGGGAAAGTGAGCCCCAATTACTGTTAAGGGGATATATTCTTTTCCTTAAACTTCTGTCCATCTCTTTTGAACTTAACAGTTTCTCAAAGATGGTGTGGTTATTTTATGTCCACTGGCTTCACTTGCAACCTTCTCCAATGCTTTTACTTATCTACTCCTCTCCTCCTAACTCTGTCTAAGTCCCCATCATAAATGGTAAATATGCTATATTGAAAAGTTTGTTCACTGCAAGCATATTTTGGACTGCTTCTTGATTTTAGTTTAATTCACATGGTTTAAAGGTGATAGTCTAATGACTACCACAAGTGGTCAAATTATAAGTTATGCTTGCTCTTCAGCGGCCTGCCTGCCTGAGATCACCTGGCGGCGGGTGCGCGACCTCCCAGACTGCGCGACATCAGACCCAGTAAGGAAAGTAGCCGCGCGGGCACCCTTGAAACACCCCCACGATCCCCCCCCATTCTCAAACCTCCTGATTGGGCCAGTCCTTAGACCAACTCTGCAGAGGCATAGGTTCTCATGAAAGGTAGTTTTCTGACCTCCCAACTTCGAACATCTTTAAAGAAAGGGCAGAGGTAACCTGTAATAGAACTGAGTGGAGTTCAACCCTGAGGGTAAGGAAACTCAAGTTAGGCCTTGTAGATTGTGTTCAGTCTCAGTTGTGGGGAACTGCCATTGGCTAGCTGAGACCAGGGGATTTGGTTCTGCATATGGCTGTGCATGTGATATAATATGAGATCAGAGACAGCCTGAAAGAGGCCCTTCAAATTCTTTTTTTTTCTCTCTCTCTTTTTTCTTTTTTCCTCATTCCACCCTAAAATTTCTTTCTTTTTTCTGTCCTCTCTCTCCAAATCAGTTTCTTGCTCCACCATATTGTCCCTCATCTCCCTTTTTATTCCAGCTCCTGCCCTCACTCAGACTTCTTCTTTTATTATTTTTTTGTTTTTAGGAGGGGTTTCTCTTTATGTTCTTTTCTCCAGTCATTTTACCTCACTCATGGCTCTGTACCTTCAAGTGAAGACAAGCACCTGTTATTGTTAAGGGGATATATTCTTGTCCTTATTCCTGCACTCTCTCTGTCCCCCCTGAATTTAATAGCTTTGTAAAGATAGTAAGGTAATTCTACAACCTCTGGATTCACTTCAAACCTGCTCTAACTCTTTCACTTATCCAATCCTCTCATTCTAAGTTGAACCCCCCCATCCTAAATGGTAAAGATGGTATATTGAAAAGCATATTCACTGCAAACATACTATGGGCTGCTTCTTGAAATTAATTTAATTCACATGAGTTAAAGGTGATACATTAATGACTACCACAAGTGGTCAGTTTGCAAGCTGTGCCTGATCCTATTGGGCTGCTGAATGTATCAGTTGGGATAAAGGGTTGTGATTGATTTAAAGAGTGGTTTTCTCTGATATTATGAAAATGAGCTTGTCTATGAGTCATTAGAAACTCAAAAGCTAAAACACAACTATATTAGGAAGATTTAAGTATTACCCAGAAATTAAAGAAGGACAACCCAACAATAAAAACAAAAATGAGAAAACACTTAAGCAAGACACAAAAACAGATTTCCAGTTCACCAATGGCAAATAGTAGGACAAATGAGGATGAAAAGTCTGATAGTGAACCAACAGGACTCCCTGGACCCATAGCACAGGAGGTAACAAAACTGATCAATCAGGCTCTAGAAAAATTCAAATCAGAAATAATTTCCCAGCTAACCAGAGAGATGATGAGCAAAATAGAAGTCATGATTCGAGACTCTAGAGCAGAAACTGAGAAAAAAATAGATGAGCTCAAGACTGTGATAGAAGCCATGAAGACTCAGCATAAGAAAGACATGGAAACAATGAATGCCCAACAGAGGAAAGAAATGGAATCCATAAAACAGATTCAAACAGATATCCAGGAGATTAAAAACTCTATTGAAAGTGTACGCAACAGAATAAAAGATTGCGAAGATAGAATTTCAGATATAGAAGATAGGATAGCAGTCAGTGACCGTGAAAAAAGAGGTCTATTAAAAACAGTAAGGGATCATGAGAAATCAATCCAACAACTCCTAGACGATACAAAGAAAAATAACATAAGACTGATAGGAATTCATGAAAAAACAGGAGAAAACACAAATGATATAAAAAAGCTCTTCACAGAATTAATGACAGAAAACTTCCCAAACAGAAGGGAAGAATTAGACATACAGATAAGTGAGGCATATAGAACCCCAACTAGCCACGATCAAAAAAAATCTACACCTAGACATATAATAATCAAGATTCCAGAAATCCAACAGAAAAACAAAATACTACAAGCAGTAAGAGAAAAGAAACAAATCACATGCAAAGGGAAGCCCATTAGAATCACAGCAGACTTTTCAACACAAACCCTTAGGTCAAGGAGAGCCTGGAGTGAGGTATTCCAAGTCCTAAAAGAAAAGAATCTCCAACCTAGACTTTTGTATCCTGCAAAACTCTCTTTCAAAATAGATGGGGAAATAAAATACTTCCACGACAAAGAGCACCTGAGAAATTTCATGAACACCAAACCAGCACTGCAAGGAATTCTAAACAATATCCTAGAAAAGGACAACGAAATTCACAATAACATGAGGCCCAACAGACCAAATCAAATAGGCAAGGCAAGAAACTAAAAGGAGATGGGAGAAAAAGTAAAAAGAGTCAACAAATGGACAAAAACATGACAAGAATAAGTCAAAATATATCAGTTGTAACCATCAATGTTAATGGCCTCAATTCACCAATCAAGAGAAACAGATTGGCAGAATGGATTAAGAAGCAAAATCCAACAATATGTTGTATACAAGAAACACACCTAGTGCAAAAGGAAGTCCATAGACTGAAAGTGAAAGGATGGAAAACAATTCTCCATGCGTCAGGAGTCCAGAAAAAAGCAGGGGTAGCAATCTTATTCTCAGATAAAGTAAATTTCAAACCAAAACTCATTAAGAGAGACAAAGAAGGACACTACATCCTTGTAAAGGGAACAATTCAAGAGGAAGAGCTGACAATCATAAACATATATGCACCAAATATAAATGCCCCCAACTATATAAAACAAATATTAAGTAACATGAAAAACCAAATAAGCACTAATACAATTGTAGTGGGGGATTTAAATACCCCACTATCACAAATTGACAGATCTACTAGGCAGAAAATCAACAATGAAATAATAGAACTGAACCAAGCTTTGGAACACATGGACTTAATAGATGTTTATAGAGTATTCCACCCCCAAAAACCAGAATATACATTCTTTTCGGCTGCACATGGATCATTCTCCAAAATAGACCACATACTGGCTCACAAAACAGGTCTAAATAAATGCAAAAAAATTGAAGTCATCCCCTGTTTATTATCAGATCATAGTGCAATCAAACTAGACATCAATAGCACAAGAAACTATAGAAACTTCACAAGCACATGGAAACTGAACAACACTCTCCTAAACAATCAATGGATTACAGAGGAAATTAAAGAAGAAATTAGACAGTTTTTACAAATAAATGAGAATGCCAATACAACATACAGGAATCTTTGGGACACAATGAAAGCAGTTCTACGTGGAAAATTCATAACATTGAATGCCCACACTAGGAAAACAGAGCGGGCTCAAATAAACAACTTAACGATGAAACTTAGACTCCTAGAAAAACAAGAGCAAGAAAAACCCAAAGCTCGAACAAGAGAGGAAATTATAAAGATCCGAGCAGAAATCAATGCAATTGAAATTAAGAAAACGATACAAAAAATAAATGAAACAAAGAGCTGGTTTTTTGAAAGAATAAATAAAATTGACAAACCCTTAGCTAATCTTATCAAAAAAAGGAAAGAAAAGGCTCAGATCCATGCAATTAGGAATGAAAAAGGCGAAGTCACAACAGATCCGAAAGAAATCCAGAGGATCATGAACACCTACTTTGAGAACCTGTACTCTAATAAAATGGAAAACACAGAAGAAATGGACAGATTTCTAGATACTTATGAATTACCAAAGTTGAACGAAGAAGATAAAAACATTTTAAACACCCCAATCACAATCAGTGAAATTGAAAATGTAATTAAAAACTTACCAACAAAGAAAAGCCCAGGCCCTGATGGATTCACTGCTGAATTTTACAAGACATTTAGAGAAGAACTACTACCATTACTCTTCAAACTTTTCAATGAAATTGAAAGAGAAGCTATACTTCCAAATTCATTCCTGGAAGCAAGTATCACTCTGATTCCCAAACCAGAGAAAGATACAACCAAAAAGGAGAACTACAGACCAATCTCCTTAATGAATATAGATGCAAAAATCCTTAATAAGATACTAGCAAACAGAATACAGAGGATTATTAAGAAGATCATCCATCATGACCAAGTCGGATTTATTCCAGAGATGCAAGGGTGGTTCAACATACGAAAGTCAGTGAATGTAATACATTATATTAACAAAGTCAAGGACAAAAACCATATGATCCTCTCAATAGATGCAGAAAAAGCATTTGATAAAATTCAACACCCATTCATGATAAAAACCCTGCAAAAAATTGGAATAGATGGTCTATACCTCAATTTAATAAAGGCTATTTATGAAAAACCATCAGCCAACATCATATTGAATGGCCAAAAACTGAAAACCTTCATGTTAAAATCAGGAACAAGACAAGGATGCCCACTATCGCCACTTCTCTTCAATATAGTTCTGGAAACATTAGCCACAGCAATTAGACAAGAGAAAGAAATTAAAGCAATAAAGATAGGAAAGGAAGAAGTTAAACTATCATTATTTGCTGATGATATGATACTCTACATTGAAGATCCAAAAAACTCCACCAAAAAACTTCTAGACTTAATTGACAGATTCAGTAAAGTATCTGGATACAAGGTGAATACCCAAAAATCAATAGCCTTTCTATACACAAATAACAGACAGACAGAAAGAGAAATAAGGGAAAAAATTCCTTTTACAATAGCATCCAAAAAAATGAAGTATCTAGGAATCAATCTAACAAAAGAAACAAAAGATCTCTACACTGAAAACTACAGCACTCTGAAAAAAGAAATCGAAGAGGATATAAAAAAATGGAAAGATATCCCCTGCTCCTGGGTAGGAAGAATCAACATAGTGAAAATGGCCATACTACCGAAACTGCTATATACATTCAATGCAATGCCAATTGAAATTCCAACACTATATTTCACAGAACTAGAAAAAAGAATCCAAAAATTCATTTGGAACCACAAGAGACCTAGAATAGCAAAAGCCATTATAGGCAACAGTCACATGGCACCAGGTGTAACAATTCCCAATTTGAAACTATACTACAAAGCCACTGTGATAAAATCAGCATGGTACTGGCAAAGAAATAGGCCTGAGGATCAATGGAACAGACTGGAAGACACAAAAACAAATGCAGATGTACTCAGCTACCTCATCTTCGACAAAGGAGCTCACCATCCTCAGTGGAGGAAAGATAGCCTCTTTAATAAATGGTGTTGGAAAAACTGGATATCAACCTGTCACAGATTAAAATTAGACCCTTATCTTTCGCCATGCACTAAATTAAAATCCAAATGGATTAAAGATCTAAATATTAAAACAGAAACATTAAACTTGCTGGAAAGTAAGTTAGGCAGAACTCTGGAAGACATTGGTATAGGAAAAGACTTTATGAACAAATCCTCAGTAGCACGGGAACTAGCAGAAAGAATCAACAACTGGGATCTCATCTTACTAAAAAGCTTCTGTACTTCAAAAGAAACCATTAGCAGAACTAAGAGACAATCTACAATGTGGGAAAAAATTTTTACCAGCTGTACCTCAGACAAAGGACTATTATCAAGGATATATAAAGAACTCAAAACAATCAGTCCCCCCAAATATAAAGACCCGATCCAAAAATGGGCATCCGAAATGAACAGACATTTCTCATACAAAGAAGTGAAAGCAGCAAGAAAATATATGAAAAAATGTTCCACATCACTGGTCATTCGAGAGATGCAGATGAAAACAACACTGAGATTCCACCTCACCCCACAAAGAATGGCTGCTATCAAGAAATCACACAATAACAAATGTTGGCGGGGTTGTGGGGAGAAAGGAACCCTCCTCCATTGTTGGTGGGAGTGCAGACTAGTGCAACCACTATGGAAATCAATATGGAGATACCTCAAAGAGCTTGGACTGGAGGTTCCATTTGACCCAGCCATCCCTCTGTTGGGTATCTTTCCAAGAGAACTAAAAGAATCATATCACAGAGAAGTATGTGCACCCATGTTTATAGCGGCACAGTTTGTAATAGCTAAATCTTGGAAACAACCTATTTGCCCATCCGTTGGAAACTGGATAAAGAAGATGTGGTTTTTCTATAAAATGGAATATTACTCAGCCATAAAGAGCGAGAGAATAGATTCATTCATAGGAAAATGGATACATATTGAAGATATACTCCTAAGTGAAATAAATAAGTCCCACATGTGTAAATACCAAATAGTTTCCCTGGTGTGAATATTCTGCAACAATGCATAAGATTCTAATAAGATTACTGACATTTAGAAATGGGAGGAAAGGAGCTAAAGGTGTAGGGAAGGTGTGATACGTAGGGGAAGAACAAAAAGGGAAAAGAAAAAAATGTGAGAGAATGAAAAGATGAAAATAAAGTGTTTGTAGATGGGGAGGGGGGGAGGGGGTGAAGGGAGGGCAGAGGTAGGGGGAAAAAATGAGAATCAAGACTTGTCATGTAGAGGTACATGATCCCAACAATGAATGCAGCTGTACTGTATCCCTAAAATGTACCAATAAACTCAAAGCTGAAAAAAAAAAGTTATGCTTGATCATATTGTGTTGCTGATTGTATCAATTGGGATAAAGGATTGTGATTGATTTAATGAATTGTTTTCTCTGACATTATGAAAATGAGAATGTCTATGAGTCATTAGAGACCCAAAAGATAAAGTGCAGCTATATCAGAAAGATTTAAGTAATAACCCAAAAATGAAACCAAGGACAACCCAATAACAAAAATAAAAATGAGAAAACACTTATGCAAGACACAAAGACAGACTTCCAGTTCACCAGTGGCAAACAGTAGGGCAAATGAGGATGAAAAGTCTGATAGTGAACCACCAGGACACCCTGATCTCAAAGCACAGGAAATAACAAAACAGATCAATCAGGCTCTAGAAAAATTCAAAACAGAAATAATTTCCGAGATAACCATAGAGATGGTGAGCAAAATGAAAGTCGTGATTCGAGACTCTAGAACAGAAACTGACAAAAAAATAGATGAGCTCAGGACCACAATAGAAGCCATGAAGGCCCAGCATAAGAAAAAAATGGAAACAATAAATGCCCAACATAGGAAAGAAGTGGAATCCATAAAATAGATTCAAACAGATATCCAGGAGATTAAAAACTCCATTGAAAGGATTGCAACAGAATAAAAGAATGCGAAGATAAAATCTCATATATAGAAGATAAGATTGCAGTCAGTGACCATGAAAAGAGAGGTCACTTAAAAACAGGGGATCATGAGAAATCGATCCAACAACTCCTAGATGATGCAAAGAAGAATAACATAAGACTGATAGGAATCCATGAAGTAGCAGGAGAAAATACAAATGACTTAAAAAAGCTGTTAGCAGAATTAATGACAGAAAACTTCCCAAACAGAGGGAAAAATTTGACATTCAGATAAGTGAGGCATATAGGACCCCAACTCGCCACGATCAAAAAAAATCTACACTTAGACTTATAATAATCAAGATTCCAGAAACCCAACCGAAGAACAAAATACTACAAGCAATAAGAGAAAAGAAACAAACCACATGCAAAGGAAAGCCCATCAGAATCACAGCAGACTTTTCAACACAAACCCTTAGGTGAAGGAGAGCCTGGATTGGGGTATTTCAAGTCGTAAAACAGCCTCCAACCTAGACTGATGTATCCTTCAAAACTCCCTTTCAAAATGGATGGGGAAATAAGATACTTCCATTACAAAGAACACCTGGGAAACTTCATGAATACCAAACCAGCACTACAAGGAATTCTAAACAATATCTTAGAAAAAGACAATGAAGATTACAACACCATGAAGCCCAGCAGAGTAAATCAAATAGGCAAGGCAAGAAACTAAAAGGAGAAGGCAAAAAATTAAAGAGTCAACAAAAGGCCAATAACATGACAATAATAAGTCAGTGCATATCAGTTATAACCATCATTGTCAATGGCCTCAACTCACCAATCAAGAGAAATAGACCAGCAGAATGGATTAAGAAGCAAAATCCAACAATATGTTGTATACAAGAAACATACCTAGTGCAAAAAGAAGCCCATAGACTGAAAGTGAAAGTATGGAAAACAATTCTCCATGCAACAGGAGCCCAGAAAAAAGCAGGGGTAGCAATCTTATTTGCAGGCAAAGTAAATTTCAAACCAAAACTGATTAAGAGACAAGGCCACTACATCCTTGTAAAGGGAACCATTCAAGAGGAAGAAATGACAGTCATAAACATATATGCACCAAATATTAATGCCCCCAACTATATAAAAGAAATATTAAAAAACATGAAAAACCAAATAAGCACTAATTGTAGTGAGGTATCTAAATACCCCACTTTCACAAATAGACAGATCATCTAGGCAAAAAAATCAACAATGAAATACTGGAACTGAACCAAGCTTTTGAATGCATGGACTTAATAGATGTCTATGAATGTTCCACCCCACAAAATCAGAATATACATTCTTTTCAGCTGCACATGGGTCATTCTCGAAGATAGATCACAAATTAGCTCACAGAACAAGTTTGAATATCACAGAGGAAATTAAAGAAGAAATTAATTAGTTTTTACAAATAAATGAAAATGTCAGTACAACATACAGGAATCTATGGGATACAATGAAAGCAGCTCTACATGGAAAATTCATAGCACTGACTGCCCATAGTAGGAAAACAGAGCAAGCTCAAATAAACAACCTAATGATGAATCTTAGAGTACTAGAAAAACAAGAGCAAGAAAAACCCAAAGCTCAAACAAGAGAGGAAATTATAAAGATTAGAGCAGAAATCAATGCAATGGAAACTAAGAAAATGATACAAAAAATAAATGAATCAAAGAGTTGGTTTTTTGAAAGAATAAATAAAACCGATAAACTCTTAGCTCACCTATGTTTATAGTGGCACAGTTTGTAATAGCTAAAACTTGGAAACAGCCCATTTGCCCATCAGTTGGAAACTGGATAAAGAAGATGTGTTTTTTTTTGTAAAATGGAATACTACTCAGCCATAAAGAATGAGAAATTAGATTCATTCATAGGAAAATGGATACATATTGAGGATATACTCCTAAGTGAAATAAATAAGTCACACATGTGCAAATACCAAATAGTTTCTCTGGTGTGAATAAACTGTAATAGTACATAAGATCCTAATGAGATAATTGACAATGTGAAATAGGAAGAAAAAGGATAAAGGTGTAGGGAAAGTGGGAAGGGTAGGGAAAAGGTAATAAGGGAAAAGAAAAAATACAAGAAAATGCAAAAATAGAAATAAAGTGTTTGTAAATGGGGAGGGGAGGAGGAGGTGAAGGGAGGGCAGGGGTAAGGGGAAACAATGAGAACCAAGACCTGTCATGTAAAGGTACAAGATCCCAATAATGAATGTAACTGTACTGTATACCTAAAAATGTATCAATAAACTAAAAGAGGAAAAAAATGCATTTAAATTTTGGAATGTGCCCACCTAAACAGGAGTCCACCCTCAACAGTAAATGGGACAGACATCCCAGAATCAAAGCACTGGGAAAGTCAGGGAGATTGGAAAGGATTCTTCAGTTTATGAACTTGGGGCAGTGGGATTGCGAGGCTGACACCTTTACAATGGGGGTACAGCTCCTCTAACTGGCACCTGTCCCTTCCATTACTGGCTGTTCTGCTTCTGTCCCATGCAGCACTGTGCAACCAACTGGAATAACCTAAAGAATGGAGACTATTATAGATGTACTCATGAGCGAAGTTCAGAACAGTACTTTCTAAATAACAGAACCAAACAAGGTATAGAAAGGATCCAGAAAGAGCCAGGCACCAACAGTTTCATGAAAGCAATGAGAAAACTGTTTCAGGATGACAGGGAGAACAGAGAAATGAAGAAATAATTCTGACTTTAGTTGTATATTGGAGAAAGACAAAAGGTTGGCTTTTGAAGAATTTCAGAAACGTGGAAGTGGTCAGCAGTTGTCAAGGAGCCTAAGAAGGGCAGAGTCTTCGTGTCATTGGTGGGAATATAACACGAAATCCTCATTTAGTTCAAGTAATAAATCCCCTTGAAGGAAATTTACTCCTCAGCTGACTAGTGTTATGTAACAAAATGCCAGTATATCATTAATACCTGTAGATTTTAAATGTGCTTATTTTTTACATTGTAGCCCCAAAACACTATTTTTACAAACCATTTGGAAGTAACATTTTGATATTCTTTGATTCTACTCTTTTGAAATTTCACTTATCCCTCTCTGAGATTTATTTCTAGGTCATTGATTCAGATTCCCAAACTAGTGTTTTCTATAAGCTTATTTTATGCCTACTAGAGTTTCAATTCAAACGTTTTCCAACAGAAGCAACTGAAATAGCTTCAAAAACATTTTTCATTTTTCACATCTACCTTTTTCTTGGTTGATTATACCTTTCCAAAAACCCAGATTGATGATACCTGAGATAGTAGCATGTAGTAACCACACAAGCTTTTTTAGAATTGAATGAGAAATATACTTTAGCCTTGTCCTGGTTCTTGAAGTTGTCTTTTAGTGCAAAAAAGGAGCCGATCAAGGAAAAAGTGTATTAGAACCCGTCTTTATGCATGACTTTGGGGAAATCAATTTTTAGAGTTTCTCGGCTATGAAGTGAGAAGATATTACAGGCTCAATTAGGTTTCTTTCACATTTAAAAAAGAAAAAAAAAGCTCAGAATCCATGACTCTGCAGTTTGTTTTTTCATTTACTAATCAAGCCTACCAAGTGGTACGGTCCCGTGTTTAAAGGTGATCAGGGTATTCCTCATGCATTCTCCTCTCGCGGCATCTTAGTTACTTTCTTCGTTGCTGGGACAAAATACCTGGCTCCCACGAATTAACTTAGGAAAGGTTTCTTTTGGCTCACAATTTACAGAGGTTTCAGTCTATAGCCAGCTGGCTCCAAGGCAGGGTGGCAGGCAGCGAAATGTGACAGTGGAGAAACAGTTTAGGGCATGGCAGTGGGAAGCAGAGAGGGAGTTGGGAGGGAGAGAGAGACCCTTTCAGGTCCCGACCCCAGGGACCCGCCTCCTCCAACCAGGCTTCACCTCCCAAAGCACATTTAGCTGTAAACTCATCCATGCAGTCCACGGATGAGTAGCACACACGTGCGATCCAATCACTGCCCCAAAGACCCTCCTGTGAGCACATGAAGCTTTAGGGGGACGTCTAAATGTAAAAAACACCCTGTTTCCTAGAGGTGCTCTGCCCTCTGCCTAGGATGGTACCTTCTAATCTCTCCCCACTTTCAGCTGACTCTTACCCTTCCAGCCTCAGATTACCTTTTGTGTGTGTGTTTGGGGAGCACAGAGTGGTATCCTTGGCACCTAGCACTTCAATGAAGATCAGATATTCAGTAAATATTTGATGATAGAGAAAATGGGCTATATTGTGTTATTGTTCCCTGTGGTGATTCTCCACACTGCCTAACCATCAGAAGCAATTATGATTTAGCAGCACAGAGTTCCAGGGCCTATCCCACTTTAGTATTTGAGCTTCTAGGAAAGGGCTTATGTATCCACATTTCAAAATATACCCACAGGTAATGCTCCCATGAGAAGGACTAGTTAGTCTTTCTGAGTTCCTTAAGGAAACAGAATACAGTTTCTGTCACTCTGTTTTCAGGCTCTAGGGTGATTTCTGGCAGAAATTAGATATACATGAAATGTTTGTGAATAAATGAATCTAACTTTTGAGAAAAGTAATAAATAATAAATGAGAATAAAATGCCCTTTCTTCTGTTTGCAGATATAACACCTTGGACCTTTAAAGACTGATTCATGCTAACCAAACAAAATTATATTTTTAAAGAAATGAAATAAATTATTTATATGACCAAACCACCAGTTTTGGTAGGATTCATAACTTGTTATTTGTTATCTAATAATTATGGCTAGGACTTCTTTGCTTTTATGACTAATTCTTATTTTGTGGGAAGTTATTTGCATTCATTATTACCACCTTGCCATTGATTTTATTGTTTCTTCAGAAGTCACAACCCATCACTCTTTTTTAGTGATATAATTCTAACAAAGTTTAAGATAATTACTTTCTTTGAGGTAGGGAATGCAAAATGGTAAAATAAGTAGGAATAGTCTTAACTCTGTTGTCTCCTAACTTCACATTTGTGTGTGAGTTTCGGTGCTCCAGAGGAAGACATGAATAGAATTTTTTAAACTAAGAACATTATATTCTCCAGAATACAAAAATGTCATCACTCATGCCTTATTGGCCTGTATCTTAGTTATCTATTGCTGAGTGATGAATTAGCCCGATGCTTAGCTGACTAAAACACTTAGTGTCTCACTTCAGATGGAGGCCAGGGATCTGGGAGTGGCTGAACTGGGTTGTTCTAGCCATCTCCTCTTTTTGGAAAACACTACCGTTTGGAGGCTTCACCAGGGCTGGCGGATTCATTTCTGAGGCGGCCTGCTCAGATGTCTGCTGAGCTGGTGCCTGTTGTTTTCTTCCAAGACCCTTTCATCAGGCCTTGTGTGTCTTCATTTCGTGACATGGGGCTTCCTCAGAGCAAGTGGTCTGGGAGTGCATGGAACCTAGAGGAAGCCCCAGTGCCCACACTTAGGGCAATGGCTACGTGGCTCCCTATTAAAGTATGAACATCAGAGAATTAGTGAACATAATTTAAAGCACCACAGCCTCTAACATAAAACTTTCTGCTACCTCAGATGTTTCATCCAGTATCTGAGAACATCTGTGAACGAAGTCATTTGCTTAGTTCTTATCCATGAATAGAAGTCAGATATCCAAATTCCCAATTTCTACTTCATTATTTCTATTGTCTACTTCTTAGCCTTTTGTATAAGATAATGAGGTACAGGGGTAAAAAATATGAAGTGTTAGAATCAAAAGATGTCATTTTCTGTCTGTGTTCCAGATGACAGACTTTCCCCGTCTAGACTACAATTTAGAACTTATCATCTCTGAGAAACCTTCTTAATGAAGGTTGTTAAAAAAAAAAACAAAAAAAAAAAACTTTAAGCTTTCTGCCTAGTTTCCATTTGAGCCTGGGAGTGCCAGTTGCACAGTTTTCACGTATTGTTCAAGAGCAGGCGTTGGGAATGATGAACTGTCAGAGGAAGAATCATACCATTAAACTAGAGCTTCTTCAAAAACAGAACCATCAAGTGTGACCATGAAGTATATTGTTGTCAATGTAAAATATGAACCTTCAGGAAAACAAGAGAAAGGCCCAGTCACCAAGAACGATAAGCTCGTGTATGTGTGTGTGTGTGGGGGGTGTCAGGGTGTTCAAATTACCCCAAAGGTATTTGTTAAGTGAGCTAGGAACTAGGCATTATGGTTTTACATAATTGCATCATTTCAAGTAAGTTCTCATTCAGTTCTTCCTCTTCCTCTCCAGTCTAGTGAGCCTTTCCTGCTCTGTCCATCTTCATTATAGCTCATGCCATGTTGGGTTGGTACTGGTTTTGGTCTGTTTCTGTCTGCCCCATTAGCCTGAGAGTACTTAAAGGGCATAGCTAGGACTCGCTTCTCTGAATTCCAAGTGCCCAAGACAACACCTGGCCCTTCGTTGATTTTTTTGTTTGTTTGTTGTTGAACATAACAAGCCCCTAAGTAAACATCATCATGTTCTTTTTCTAAGAAAGCTTACATTCAATAGGTTAGGTAACTTGACTGCCATCCCATGGTGAGTAAGTGGCAGAATTTGGATGTAAAACCAGGTCTGTATTTGCTGCTTCAACTCAGATGCTGTCAGGAAGACTAAGAGGGAACCATCGGAAGGCCCAAGCAATATCCTTGCAGGCCTCAGTAGGAGAAATTACTTTGGAGATATTTTTGGTGTTACCTATAGTGAATTACTACAAGTTAAGAGAGTATCAGAAGAAAGTCTTTTGATGGGATAAAAAAAAACTATATACCTATTAGATTAACATCCACAATTTATGAGAACCCCTATAACTCAATAGTGGAAAATGATCCAATTTTTAAATGGGCAAAAAACTCGAATATACATTTCTCCAAAAGGACACAGAAATGGCTGACAAGTGTATGCGAAAATGCCTGATATCATTAACCATCTGTGAAATACAAATCAAAATCATTGTGAGACACTACCTCATGTCTGCTGGGATAACTGTTAACAAAAAGCAAAAAGGTAACAAATGTTGGTAAGGGCCTGAAGAAAAGAAAACGTTTGTACTCTGTTGGCAGGAATGGAGATTGGAGCAGCCATTGTGGAATATCGTACCTATGGAGTTTTGTAAAGAAATTAAAGCTGAGGCCAATACGCAAAGGAAATGAAATCATTATCTCATAAGGATACCTGCACACCTATGTTCATTGCAGCGTTATCCACAGTATCCCATATATGAAAACAGCCTACATGTCTACTGATGGACAAATGAATAAAGATAATGTGGCATATTTACACACACAGCAGAATATTACTCAGCCCTAGAAAAGAATGAGATTTTGCTGTTTGCTACATCATGGATGTGCCTGGAAAAAT
This sequence comes from Fukomys damarensis, assembly GCF_012274545.1. Classification (NCBI taxonomy): domain Eukaryota; kingdom Metazoa; phylum Chordata; class Mammalia; order Rodentia; family Bathyergidae; genus Fukomys; species Fukomys damarensis. The sequence goes on along the minus strand of NW_022900933.1, from coordinate 29,839,192 downwards.
TATACTTGGTAAAATAAGCAAAACACAGAAAGACTACTACATGATCTCACTTACATGGGGAATCTAAAAAAAAGTCATATATATAGAGAATGAAACAGTGGTTACCAGAAGTGGGATGGGGTTAGTGAGGAGATGGGGAGAGTGTATGTCAGAGGATGCAAAGTAGTAGGTATGTAGATGAACAAGTCTAGAAATCTAGTGTACTGTTTACAGGTCATCAAATTGTACTCTACCCGCTAAATGAGTGGACGACATCATGTTGTATACCTCAAATATAGACAATAAAATTTATTTTAAAAAGAAAATGAGCTGGCCTATTATATTCAGTTATAAAAGGATTTTTGGTGTCACCCAGTGTTCTTCATTGTCTAAAGGCTACGCTGAAAATTCCTCACACCAAAAATGCAAAGAGAAAATCTTCTTTTCTTTCTCATTTTTTTTTTTTGCCAGGGATTCTGTCCCGGTTGGTGCAGGAATTTAGCATGGTATGTAGATAGGAAGCAGTGGCTCAATATGTGAGATTGTGTGTCAGAGCACATTACCTAGACTCCCTGATCACTCCTGAGAGGCTCACTGCGAGAGTCTCCATACCGCATGAAGGTAGTAGTAGAAGGCTGGGTGTTTAAATTACCTCTGTGTGGTGGTGGACCGTGGAGGAGTTAAGGATGACTGCTAGGCCTCAGCTGGTGTATCTGAGTCAGCATTGGATCTGTGTGGTGTGACGGTGCACAGGAAAAGGAGCGGCTGTGAGTTTGATGGCGGTGTCAGCTTGGGATGCGCATTTAAGTGTGAGGCACCTGTGGGACAGTAGGGAAGATGTTCTGTCTGGAAATGGACGTCCAGGTCACAAGCTTTCATGAAAGAAGAGCTGTCCAGGATATCTGGGAGAGAGCCTGGGCTGAGGCCGTTGTCTGGTAATGTCAGTCCAATGACTGCTGTTAAGAAACGAGCAGACAGCCTGTCCTGGATGCAGGTGACTCTGCTGAGAATCTCAGCCACTGTCTCCACATCCTGGATGAGGAGAGACAATGAGTGACTGCTTGCTGGTTGTCGTAGAAGGAAGCTACCACGTTGTCCTGTAGGATGAGGGCCCTCCTTTCCACCCATGGCTCTTGGCAGCCGCTCCATAGAACTTGCCTCTACTTGTTATGTTTTGGAAATCCTATTGCCTGCTTTCTTGTTTGTTTGTTTGTTTAATGCTCTAGATCTCTTTTGAGATGTCAATCATATTTCTTTTTACTAGACAACTTCAAATTCATGCTTTATTTTCTTGGGAGAATATTTCTAATAGATCTGTAACCTGACTTTTCCATACAGATGTTGCTACAGAAGATTGTCATGAGACCTCCCTGATTAGTCACTTGCTGTCTGACTCAGTTATTTTAAATTTTCTCTCTTTCTTTGTCTCAATGAGTTATCTTAAGATGTAACACATTTAGCTTTTATTTTGATCTTTAAAGTTCTCATTTTTCATTTGTAGCCTGTTCCCTTTTTTGTGCTAATCTGAGAGCATAATTAAGATGTCTGACTTCGCTTATTCCCTTACAAACATTGCCTAACTCTTCTGCCTTTAATTAGCTGAAATAATTCCTGTGTAAACAAATAACAGTTGCAGATTTTACTACCTACACTCTTTTCTTCTGAGGCTTTAACTGCATCCCATGTTTGTTAAATTAGTCTTTTTTTAAAAAAGAAAAGTGACATATTTTGTCACTTTCTGTGATGCCAATAGAAAACAAAGACTCACTTCTACTTCTGTATTTTTTATTCTTGTTATGCCTTTTATTTAATATTTGTTTTAGGGGCTAGTGTAGCAGGTGAAATGAGGACAAGCTTCGGAGTCACACTGACTTGCAAATCTCAGCCCAGCCCCTTCTTAATGGTGTGACTTTGGATAAATTGCCCAGAGATCTGTACCTCTCTATGCCTAGGTTTGCTCTACTTGAAATGGGGATGGCAGGCTGAGTGCAGTGGGATGTATCTGTAGTTCCAGTTGAGGGATGCTGAGGCTGGAGAATCACTTGAGTCCAGGAGTTCTAGGTCACCTTGGGCAACGTAGTGAGACCCTATCTCTATTTAAAAAAAAAAAAGGATGATGATATTTGCCTCATGCGATTATGAACATTAGGCAAGCTAGGTGTTTAGCTCAGTGATTAGAATATACTAAGTGCTCAGTAAATGCTAACTGTATTTTATATGGTAGAGGCTTTCTTCACCAGAGGGAGAAAGGAAAGGAAGCTTCCTGTCCCTCTGTGAAGCAGACCAGAAGATATCCACAGCATATTGAATACTTATATTGAATACTTATAGCTGACTTTTTAAGAACACTCATGCATTTCTACTCCAACTAGCTGAATTGTAATTTGTTTCCAAATCTATTTATGTTGTTTCTTGTTTGTGTTTGTTCCCAAACCTATTTATGTCAGTTGAACTTGTTGTTTTAATTACATAATTTAATTAAATATTAGAGAAAGAGACACAATGTAAGTACAAAAAGACAGTTGCTTTTTCTATAAAAGTTGACTTCAAAGGCCTTGAGAGACTTAACAAGAGATTACTCACTGAAGTACCTGGTATAGTCAGATTCACAGAGACAGAAAGTAGAATGGTGGTTGCCAGGGACTGGAGGGAAGATGGAAAAGGGGAGTGAATGTGTAATGGGCATAGAGGTTCAGTTTTGCAAAATGGAAAGAGTTCTGGCCATGGATAGAAGCAATGGCTGCCTGACAGTATGACTGAACTGCCCCTTATGGGTTACAGTGATAAATGTTATGTTATATCTATAATTTTTAAAAACCTGTCACATTCACTGTGGGTAAGACAACTGTTAAAACATTGGGAAGAGGGTAAAAAATTTAGATGTGTTCCACATCTAGATTGTTTCCAATGGACTTCAAGTTTTTATACTTTCAGGAAACCATCATAGGTAATGCATTTTTGGTGTAATTTATGTAAGATAGATGAAGATATGCTGATCAGTGGACTAGTTCTTAAAGATGAAAGCTTCGGCATACATCAGAATATTAGGGGCTGAATACATGTTTATGTTTCAAGTTTAACATTTTACATTTAATTTATAGCAAACAGACTATTAAATGGAGACTTAAGCAACTTGTAGTTGCTCTGCATCGGCCACCCAGGGGAGGGGATAAGCCTCAGGCAGGCGCAAAGTCATCTGCCTGTGGCTGAGGGTGAGTCTCCAGGGTCTCCACTGTGAACCCACAGCAGATGTTGCTGGGGGATCTGAGTGGCACAGTGCAGGCTCCACGAGGTGTATCATTTTGTGTGTGTGTTTCTGCCATTTGAGCAGACTTTTAAAAATTAGCAGTTGACTCTTGGCCCAAATTGCTTCTGATAGAGCACGTTTGCTGTTTCTACATAGTCTTCTGAAGGTCTCATTGTGTTTGATCTTCTTTACATACAACAGTTGGCCCATTTGTGATACAGCAGGACTGGATTCTCACCAACCTACAAACCGATCAGAGCTGGTACTTGGGTATTCTGTATCGGAAGCTCAACTGATCATAGGCTTCTGTCCACTTTAACTACTTTCTAGTGTATTTTGAGATTCATGGGACTAGCTACAGGTTTTCTTAAATTTCCAGAGATCCCTTTGGCATTTGATGATCTACTCTGACAAACTCCATTTTTGTACTCAAGGTCATCTTCCTCTCATGCCCTGTGACCTGCGTCTATGCTTGCTCTATGCTTGCATGTTCTTCAGATAATCTTACATCTGCCACGGGTAATTTCCCACCTCAGTGGCCTTTCCCCTTTAGATTTCGTGTCTTGATAATGATCGTCAGGCTCTTGATGACTGACCTTCATGATGCTCACATCTCATTTTTAGGCACACAGGATCCTGTTCATACTACTGTTTTTGTTTATTGTTTAATACAAATGCACTTTTCATTTCTGTCAGCTTCTTTTGCCTCCACTTGTAATACTAGAAGGGAATTCTGAATTCCTTTGCAAGTGTGACCACAAATATAATGCAGAGATCCACAATTACTCTTGTGTCTGTTTTCCTTTGGCATTTTAACACATTGTAGACCTTTTAGTAGGAACACCATTGTTTCATTTTACTTAGCCCTTTGTTTAGCCAAAAAATTTTTTTGTTTCCTTGGTTTCAAATTTTATCTCTTTATGTGAACTGGGAACCGAAGCCTTTCATTTGACTTGTGATCTTGTACATTCTGGAAGCTCATACATGTAATCGTGGAACAAATAAAGCAGCTGGGAGAAATCTTTCCTGAACAAAACCCAAGTGGGGCATTTGGGTGTGGGCCAAGATTTCAGCAGCTACAGAGGGAGATGTAAAAAGGCTGCCTATATTACAAGGCCAACAAATCACTTCTGGCCCAATAGGAATGTCCTTCAGGCAATAGTCATAGAGAGTAGGGACTTGCATGTTTCATTGTCTGGCCACAAAATAAAGTGTTCAGTATGACCTTCCAAGGTCTCTACAACAAATTAACTCCCATAATAACAACTAAAGGTGGAGGAGCATTGTTGTACAGTAGGCTGAGCAACAGATTGAAATTGAGGCTCTTCAGACCAAGCTCAGCTTTCCCAGTGCACCGCTCTATGGGCCTAGGCAAGATAAGGAGCATTTAACTTCCTGGTGCCCAGTTTCTCCATTCCAAATTAAGAGCTGTAATACAAATGTAGTTTAAGGAGTCCCAGGAATTTACTGAATAACAGACCAATTATAAATGATGCCTATCAAATGAAATTTTTTGTTTACTTCCTCTTTTTAAAGGAGAAAGTTAAGTGTCTGTCAATGATCAGATAATTGGTGTATATCTGTATAGTAGTCCCTTGGTTCACAAACTTATTCCTGCCATGATTGGAGAAAAGGTGACCATGTTCATATTCGTGTGGGCAATATGGCTGCCGCCGTGTTCATCGCCTGATGCAGAGTTCACAGACAAAAATAAAATGTTACCAAATGCTTCTGTTTATTCACAAAAAAAGTGTTCATGAACCGAGGTACCACTGTACATTTACACACACACACACACACACGCACACCCCCACACACACATACACTGAAGCCTAGCTTGGAACTGGATTTTTAAAAATGTGTTAAGGGTTTCCTAAGATTTTAATCATTTGTCTGTTCATTGAGCAATATTAATAGATGCCTACAGCAATACTTCTCAAACTTTTGATGCATAAGAATCATCTGGAAGTCTTTTAGAAACATCCCTCCTGTGGCCTATCAACAGTTTCTGATGCAGAAATATTGTGATGGGGTCTAAAACATTTGCATCTGACAAACTCCCAAGTAAAGATACTATTGACATGCATAACATACTGTGGGTAGCATTCTAAGGCTCTCAGAACACCAGGACAAAGAAGATACAGTCAGGTCCATAGGAAGGTGGGGTAATATCAGTACTGTCTAGTGTGATAACGCAATCAGTGTGTGCACACATGCATGTGAGTGGGCTTTAAAGGCATTTCAAAGCACACAGCACAAGTAGATGCATAGAGAGCTGAAATCATGTTGCCCCTTCAGGGCCGCAGAGCTTGCATTCCTGGAACAGAGAGCACATGGCTGGTTGAGAGGGGTTGGGGGCGCAAAGAAGGAGAACCTGAGGCAGGAGAGATGCCAAGAACTAGGTGTCACAATTAAAAGGCTCACGTACTCTAAGAAATTTGGTTGTTTTCCTAACCCAGAACAATGGGAATGGAAAAGAGAAAATTAGAGATTCACGAGAGATCTCAAGGGGGTGGAGTTAACAATAACAAAATTTGGCCACAAATAACTTAGTCAAACCAAGAACCTCACTGTGACAACACTTTAGTTGGAAATTCATCTCTTGGTTGTCTGATTTCTTCAGTTTGGGTCATTTTTGTGCACCATATGGTGCCTTACATGTTGTTCTGGTTTAGATCTTGAATGTCCTTCAAAGGTTTCATGTGTTCAAAGGTGGGGTTTTGGAAAGTGATTGGGTCATAGGGGGGCTCTGCTTAGTAGTGATTGATTCATTGATGAGTTCCTAAGTAAATGTGCTGTTAGGAGGTGGAAAATAGTTAGAGGCGGGTCACTGGAAGTGTGACTTGGACGATTATATTCTTGCTCCCAGCTCCTCTCTGTCTGCTTCCTGGCTGCCAGGTAGTGAGCAACTTTCCTCTGCCAGTTCCTTCCAACATACAGTTTCTCCCTTGGAGCCTGTAAGCCACAGACTGAACCTCCCGAAGCTACTACTATACACATTCTTAGAGATTAACTGGGATTTTAAAAAAATTATTTTCTAGGCACTTTTTCTGTTAGTGAATAGTCAGCTGGTCGTCTTTGTCCTAACTTGATTTTAATAATTGACTATTGGAATATCAAACTATTAAGAGTAGAAGTATCTCACCAAAATATATTTTCTCATTACAGAGGGAATGCTTACTTATTACAAAAGCTATACACAAGTAAAATACCTCACATGATCCCACCTGCATTTAGAAAATTCTATCTGAAACCTCTAGAAGCAAACTTGTAAAATCTTTTTCTACATACATGTGTGATCTTCCTTACCAAAGTAAGATCACACAATATATGTTTTGAAAATTAGCAGCATCTGAACTTAATTCTTTTTGTTTTGAGACAGGGTTTCACTATGCAGTTTAGGGAGACCTTGAACTCATTATGTAACTGAGGCAGGCCTCAAACCCATGGCAGTCCTCCTGCCTGAGCCTCCAGAGTGATATATGATAATTGTCTTGGGACCATAATTGACCAAATTTAAGTAGGAAAAAAGAAAAATTCTGAAGCCTATCACTGAACAGTATTCCTTTTGACCAAATTATTTTAACAGTGTTGTTTTCACCGGCTTGATTTGAACTAACTTGTTTGGATAAATTGCTTTCAGTCAAATGATCAAGATAGAAATTAATAGGATTTCAGGCTGGGGGTTTAGCTCAGTGGTTCTGCCACCTACCTTGCAAACACAAGGTCCCGAGTTCAATCCTCAGTACCAAAAGACAAACAAACAAACAAATTAATAGGGTTTCCAGACTTATTGGGTAAAAGAGGTGTGCTGACCCAGGCGCATTCAGACTCTCAAGCCAGTTTTGGCTATCTTTGCAGTGACTTCACTTTGGTAGCCTCAGATCAGCAAATGCTACCAATCAGGTTTTTGTTGTTCTTGTTGTTTATCATGAGAGCTGGCTCTCCAACACATAAATAGATGGAGCTGAATGAGAAGAAAGAAGATAAAAGTGCCAGATTTTGGGTTGAAATTGAACAGTGAAATCATATGTCAGTGCTAGGCAGCATGAACTTTGGAGAAGAACGAGGGTTTGGATCCTAAGTGCCATTTTTGCAGTTATTAACTTTCCTAAGCCCCAGGGATCTCATATATGAGATGGGCGTTACTGATATTTTACTTAAAGGAGAGTTACAGATATTAATCTTCAAGGGATTAAAAAAACTATGATAGATTTTATAGCAGTCAAAGAGGAACTTAAGGGGGTTAAGTCTCTCTTTTTTTAGTATATGAATTTTGAGTTGTTTTGGGTAGCTCTGGGCAAAGAATCCTTGAATAACATCACCAATTGCTAACATTATTGTGCTTCTACAGGCATTATTTTCTTCATTCCTCAGAAGAACTGCGTAGGTAGACACCAGTGATATGATTGCCCCTCTTTTGTAGGTAAAGAGACTGAGGTTCAGAGCAAGTAACTTTCTCATGGCCAGACAGCTAGCTGCAAAGTACAGTAACAGTTATCTGGGATAAAAGTATTTTTGAATTCATATACTGCTTTCTTAACCAGTGTGCATACAGGGTCTCACATAGCAGAGATGTAGGGCTGGGGGTTTAGCTCAGTGGTACTGTTGCCTGCCTCTCAAGCTGAAGGACCCAGGTTTGATTCCTGGTACCGCCCCCCCCCCCCCC
>NW_022900933.1:29808239-29831052 GCF_012274545.1 Fukomys damarensis | reverse complement strand
CCCGCCCCCCCCCCCGCCAAAAGAGAGAGAGACTCACATAGCAGAGATGTCTGAGCAGGGTGGAATCAGTGTGTAAATTCTGAGTGTTGAAAGACTCAGGTGTGTTTTGTTTTGTTTTTTGATACTGAGGTCAAACTTGGGACCAGGCAGGCAGGTGGCAGAACCACTGAGCTAAATCCCAGGCCGTCAGTTAGGTGTGTTGAGGTCACCTTTAAGGCTTCATAGAGTGCGAAGAGTAGAGCACAAGAATGAAACCCTGAGCACCACTGGTGTAAAAGGTCGGATAAAAGTTTAGAATAGGAAGGAATGATCAACAGCTTCAAATGCCACTGGAAGATTCCAAAAGGTAAGGACTTAAAAATATTCCTTGGGTTTGGCAGTATGAAAAACATTGATAGTCTTACCAAAAGCAGTTTGGATAAAATAACAGAGGCAGAGGCCATATTGCTTTGAGATGAAGAATGAATTGATGGTGAAAAAGTGGAGAGAACTAGATGTAAAGTACTATTTTGAAGATAAAAGGAAGTAACTTGGAATCTGGGGAGATAGGTACAAATATATATGTGTTGGGAAGAAATAATGAGCATGAGCTAAGGTATAGGAATGTGAAAGAACCAGGTCCCTAAGAAGAGAGGAGAATGGAATCCAAAGCCTGGTACAAGAATTATGACTGGATTGACCTTGGGTTTGGGTTGTGTTGGTTGGTTATGATAGCAGTCAAGGAAGAGAACTGAGCATCATGGTCAGCATGAATACCAGCATCACACTGTGGGCTTGGGACTAGGCAGAGAATGAGAAAAACCAGGAGGACATTAATATACTGCGATTAGGGCCAGGGATTCAGCTCAGTGGTTCTGCTGCCTGCCTCACAGGCACAAGGACCTGAGTTCTATCCCCAGTGCCAAAAAAACAAAAAACCCTAAAAATATACTGAGAGGATATGGAGTGGCTAAAATCCCAAGAGTCTCAGAGATGTGAAGAAAGTTAGGAATAAATGAACAATAACATTGTAAAAGTAGAGAGTTATGTATAGTTATCCAACATTAGAATCTTCATTAAACAATTCCTATGCAGAGTAATCCTGGATTTCATGATCTAGGTATTGAGGTCAGTTTTTTAAGCGGAGTGCAAGTGAGGGTCATCAGAATCGAGGCAGTCAAGGGACTCCATCCACAGACTTGCTCAGATCTCTCACTGTCATCCTTTTAAGTTTGCAATTCATAAGACTATATCTTTTTAAATAATAGGTGGTTAATAGCCAGGATGTTTATGTCTAACAAGTTCTCTCCCAATTATGGTGGAAACATTCCTAATACTTAGTGACATTCTTCAGTGTATGTCCCAGAAATCTGATAGCATCTTCACCTTCTTTCAGAATCCTCTTCTGGGATTGGTAGGGGAGGATATTCATTTCTTCTCTTCCCAGGAGATGTACAGCTTATGCTTTTCAGACATATAGTACTAATAATAATAGTAGCTGTCATTTGCTAAGACTCACTACATGCCAGCCACTGTACTAATCACATTATATAGATTATCTCTTATCATAACTTCACAAAATGGGTCTACTCTGCCTCTGTTTTATAGATGAGACTGTGAAGATCAGAAAAGTTAAATCTCTTGCCAAGGTCACTCAGCTTGTAAGTGATGGAGCCAATATTTAAATTCAGGTAGTTGTCTCTAGATCTCATCATCCTGACTATGAAAAACTGCCTCTCAGTGGCTAAATAAAGAAGGCTCATATCAGACACCATCACATTCCTGTTTGTGAAGGAGAAATAGCTGCCCTTGGTTTCCCTTGTCCAGAGATGCACTGCTGAAACTGAGCTTTCCTTTGCCCATCTCTCCATCCTGCTCCTCCAAAGCATAGGCTTGCAGTGCCCTCTGAGCTTTCTGTCATGTCAGAAAGTGCTGCTTTCCCAGGACAGAGCCCCTCACTCCAATGCCCACCAGAAGTTAAACTCCTGGGCTGTCCTTGTAAGAAGGTTGAGGAAAGATAAGCGGGGCATTTCATTCTGTCACTGGCTCTTGGCCACATCAAAGGCTGTTTCACAAAGACATATTCCTGTGATTTAGCTTAACTGGTCAGAGAACACAGAAACTGTTGTTCTGATGTGGAAACTTTAATTCTAGGTGCTCAGAAGAGTAATATATGAGACATCCAAGGAGAGGAAAGCGTTTCTTTTGCAATGATGAAAATGAATTACTAAGTAGGCAACTTGATAATCTTATTAATTTGGTTCTAAACTTGTTATGTGCTAAAAGCTGTTTTCAGAAAATTATACTTCATCTTGTCCTGTGCATGCCTAAGTCCAGCTTTCATAATTAAACCTGTATTTACCAAGGTCTCATACTTGAAAAGCACCTGATGCATATACACGAAGTACTGATGGGAGTGAAATAGATGAGCACACATTTTTAAACAGTATGTTGGATATTTCTCTCAGCATATGCTCACTGACTAGATAAAAACTCATTTTTATTCTTCTCTGCAAGAGTAAAGGACTGTTTTTCCTTATCTTGCAAGATTTAAAACAACAGAACAGTTTTGTTTTACTTTCAAGGTGAGATATATTTATACCAAACCCCTAATCTTTATAAACTGTCTTTCCAAGTTCCCCCTTCAACCCCCCACACAATGCAAGACATGCAGCTAGTGGTCGGTTCTCCTGGACAGTCATCACATAGTGGTGTAGAAAAAAAATACCAAGGAGGGTTTACCTTACCCTGACTGTAGGTCCTTAGGTCAGAGGGCTGGTACCCAAGGCCAGGTCTAGAAGTAAAAACGGAAATGAAGCCAAGAAATAGTTCTACTTAGATTTTTGTTAAGGCCCAGATATTAACATTTAGAGGTTGAACCAAAGTCAATGTTAGATATGGGGTATGGGTGGGAGGAAGCGACTGGGAAGCCTGATTGTGAAGGACAGAGAGTGGGGCTCGCCTTGCAGAAGATGCTCAGGATGGATTTCCGATCGCAGGGGCCAGTGTCCCAGGCAGTGTTGTTGCAAGCATCCATGCTGGGTTGTGAGGGCCTTCCTTGTATTCATTTATCTCCCCAGAAGTTCTCTATGTATAATCTCCAGCCCCTAGGGTATCGGTGGAGATCAAAACTGTTTCTACAATCCCAAAGCACTATTTACCTTGTTTTCCTCTATTGACATTTTTACTGATGGTGCAAAAATAGTAGTAGTTACAGTGGCATGGATTATTTTACCCAAGTTTAGCCAAACCGAGGCCATACTAGTAATCATTTTATTTACTACTTTGCCTGAACAGCTAAAAAAAATTGTTGTTTCACATAGGAATATCTTTGAAAAAGCAATAAAAATTATAAATGTTATTAAATCTCAAACCTCAACTGCACATCTTTTTAATATTCTGGGTGGTATCCATATACTATTTCCTTTTTGTGCCAAAGCCTAAGGTTTTCTGTAGTGAAAATGTTTCCATAGTCATATAAGTAAGATCTGAACTGGCCACTGTTTTAATGGAGCCATTTATATTTGAAGAAAATGACTGACAGACAAAGTATTATTCAAACTATGATATTTGGTCGACATTTTCTGAAAAATGAGTGAAATGAACCTGTCATTTCCAGAAAAACAACTGTTGGTATTTGAGCTTTTAAGTGAAAATTAGGATTTGGGAAACTTGTGCGCACCTCTGTGAGCTTGACAGCTTCTCAATAAAGACTTTTGTGATGAGTTCAGAGTGATATTAACAAATGTGATTTTTTATTTTGTATAATGAAATGTGTTAACATTTAGCTCTGTATAAATCAGTGAAGTAATATTTTTTGGTGACCAATGTTTGATGTTACAAAAAGCATCCATCGTGCTTGGGTGAACGATCCATTGAAAGTGCAAGATACACTAATGTATTTTAAGGTAATAAAGTATGAAAGGTTAATTAATATTACTTGAAGTTCTGCATTTAAGAAAATTCCACATATTGAGATAGAGTGTATAGTAGTATTAAAAAAGAGTATTTACAGTCATCTGAAAGACAATTAAAATACTCCTCCCCTTTTCATCTATGTATTTGTGGGAGGCTATATTTTGCTTTTTATATTGTATTTCCACAAAGGGGATTCAGTAGTAAGCATGCAAATCTAGCTACAATTTATGAAGTAATATATTTGAAAGCCTTGAAAAAAGTCATGATTGACTTTTCAATATTTTTTTGTTTTGAAAAAATAGCTTTCATAAGAACAGGTTAAAATAAAATGAATTTAACATTATTTTAAAATAATTAATATTTAAAAAATTTTCTCAGCCTTAATATTTATTTCTAGTATGGTAACTAGTTATAATCCACATCAACAAAAGCTCATTGTGGTTCTCAGTTTTTAAGAGTGTAAAAGAGTCCTAAAGACAAAAATGATTGAGAACTGTTATTCTAGTACATATAGAGGTCCCTGGGCATGGTTGGTGCAGGGATAGCTTGTTGTCATGGGCAACTGAAGCCTTGCCTGTGGAGCAGTGGCCACACACAATTACACAGATAATCTCCACCAAGTGTGCTAAATACTGGGATGGGAGACACCCAAGGTGAGATGGAAAAGCCAATTGCAGGGCACCTGGTCCAATTTAGAACTGGCTTCTAGGAAGGATTAATGTCTCCACTGATTCTTGTAGGATGGATAAGAGTTAGCCAGGCAAAAAAGAAAGAAGTATTACTTTGGGTATATGAAAAAAATAGCATGAAAATTTCTTCTTTATTGAAGAAATAAAAAGCAGTGGCATATAACAAGAGTACAGCATGAAGAGAGGTGGTGTGACACAAAGCTAGACCAGATGAAGCAGCCATATCGTGAAGGGTCTTGTGAGTTTGGGAGTTAAGACCTCCTTCTAAGGGAAATGGGAATGTGGTTTTTGAGGCAGGAGAGTGACATCATCTCTGGCTGTAGAGATTGCGAGCCCCATTAGGGATCACTGTGGCAGTCTAATACAGGGGTGATGGGACCTAACTAGGATATGGAGAGATGTAGATTTAAAAGATAATTTATGTGGAGAATTTTTAGATCCAGGTCAATAGATTGGATGTGATGGTTAAAGAGGGAAAGAGGTAGGCATCAAGGTTCAATCTAGGTTTCTGTTAGCTCCTGGGAGTAATAATAACATTCACTGACTGAGGGAACACAGCAGGTACAGTTTTAGAGAGAGGAGGGTAGTTCCATTTGGTCACCGCCTGTGGGATATGCAGAAGCAGATGCCCAGTGAGCATTTGGATATGTGGTTCTGAAGCTAGATGAGACACAGATTTGAGAGTCCTCAGAGTACTAACTGAAGCCATGGGCTGAGTGAGCCTCAGAGAGGATCTAAACAAGAAGAGGCGATCACCTTAGGAGAAAACCAACATTTAAGTGATAAACAACAGAAAGAGAGTGTACGGTGACAGCTGAGCAGGCAGGGTGCCTGCAGAATCCTGAGGCTATCCTGTGCCACTGAGCCCAAAGAGTTGCAAGAAGGAGGGAGGGCAGGGGTGATCAGGGCTGTTGAGAAGTCAATAAAATGGACATGGTTGTTGAGACACCCACTGTTTTCATCACAGTGTCAGTTAAGTGTGAGGCTCCAACAGGATAAAAATTGAGGAAGACTCAAAGCTAGGTGGCTACCAAGATGACGATGCCTGACACCTATTGAAGGCTGTTAGATAGACCCTCTGTAGAGTACTCTAACTGCTGAACACAACTACAGCCCTCTTCAGCTGGAAGTACACAGAACAGTCTTTGGTCTTTGCCCCCTCACAGCCATTAGGGGTACTTCTTCAGAGGGGGGAATATTGCAGATAGGTAAGTTAATTAGATATCTTGTAGGCAGTTAGACAGGGCCACCCTCAGGTAGCCACCCCTCAAGAAGCCGACACAGCAAGGAGCCAACAGGGAGGACAATCAGGAACATTCACTGAAGGCCAGAATTGTAAAAGGAGAGAAGCTTTTCCACCCTTGTGCTTCCCCTGGGGATAAATAACAGTGATTGATATTCTAAATAGTTATCAATCACCTGGGTGGGTGGGGGGCAAGAATTAACCCAGCCTTTCCAGGAAATATCTCTGACCCGCCCATACCGAAAATCCTTATACACTTGCTACATCACTTGCTCCCCCATTTTTTTTTTAATGGTACCGGGGATCTAACTCAGGTCCTTGCGTTTGCAAGGCAGGCAGTGGAACCACTCAGCTAAATCCCTGACTTGCTCCCCCACTGGATCCCCCATTTAATCAATATTACCTAGGTGACTGTACTTGTAATCTTACTGGTTGGTCATGGTTTTGCCTCACCTCATTTCCACTGGGTCTTACAGTTTTGTTCCACTTAATACCCACCTCACCACATGGCTTTGCTGTGGAAAATATCATTGAGAAGTGGGGTAGGCGGGCAACCTACTTTGCAGTCCCCCTTCTGTCTGTCATAGACAGAACCTTTCTTTCTCTCAATAAATTTTTCCTACTCCTAAAAAAAAAAAAATGAGGATGAGGAGAGGGGAGGGAGTAGGCAGAGAAGGAGAGGAGAAGATGGCAGATAGGAGAGGAGAAATAGAAGGGGAGAGAGACGGAGTAGCTCTAAAATATTTCTAAAATACCCAGTACACATCACTTTCCACAGTCACCGGGCTGGGCACACTAGAACTTCTTACTGCTATCTAACTGCAACTTAATATCCATCAGTCAACCCTCCCCATCCCTCCTTCCCTCCCTCCCTCTGGTGACCACTATATGAGGTGTGATAGATAAATACAGTGAATGTTTAAGTTTTTAAAAACGATTATTGTAAAAAAATATGGTTAATACCTCTGAAAATCATCCCTCTCATTTTGAACACATTTATCCCATTTTTCTTAGCAGTTTCTGGAAGTCCTCTTTTGTGTCATTAGCTGTGTTGTCAAGACTGCCTCAGTGTCCTAAATGGACTCAAAACACTTACCTTTCATGGTTGTCTTGACTTTGGGGAAAGGCCAGAAGCTGCATGGTGCCAGATCTGCCAAATAAGGTGGATGGGGGCACACCATACATTTTTACAAGCCTGCCTTTCCGTTGGATGACACTTGGCAACAGCATTCATTGTTTTTAAAAATTCTACCACATAAAGACACTCATGAAAATGACTTCCAGAATTGCTTCAGAAACAGTCAAGAACAATGGGTTAAGTGTCGAGGAGGAGTACTTTGGGGGGATGGTTAATGGCAATGTGTCTTATACTATAATAAAATTGTTTTCAAATTTAAACATCCACTATATATTTTGATTACACGCACCATGTAGCGTTATGGAGAGGAGCCAGTGGAGAAGGAAGGCTGGAAATAACCTGAAAGGAAAGGAAAGCATTAGGGTGATCTTGTAGAAGAGACAAGAGCGGGCAGATTTGGGAAACATGGAGGAAAGCCATGCCTTCAACAAAGAACTAAGTTCCATTTGAGGCATCGGGTGAAATGAGTAATAGTTGAAGTTGAGGATGTTAAGTTGAATAGAAAGCAAAGTTCATGGTGCTCAGTGGGAAGAGTGAAGACAGTACAGATCTTCCTTGTTTAACAACTGACCTGCTTAAAACAGTTTGGACTTAGGACCCACCATCTGACTTTTTTTTTTTTTGTACAGTTCTGTATATCTTGTTTATGGAGCCTCAGTGTCTTTTTGTGCAATATCCCTTGTTATACAGTACTGTAATTTTTGCTATTATACGGCATAGTTCAGTACTGCAGTCGTACATTCTGTTACACATTTCAGTACTGCATGTAAGAGGAGTTATGCAAATAAAAGCAAAGTCATCAAGCTGGAGTTTCCTTTGACCATTTCTTTGTTCTGAATATTATAATGTGCATACTATACCTAATTCCTTATTTAGCAACAGATTCATTTAATGACTGAGTCACAGAAACAGAACTCAGTAAAAACAAGGAGTGCCTTGTACCTATTATATTTTGGGCACATTCACTAAGCATGTTGTGCAAATAAGCACAGCACTCATGGAAAGACAAATGTCTTCAAAATAGGTATGGTTTCCATAATGTCTGATACTGGGGAGGATAATCTGATGCTGGGAAAACTGACATAATTTGGATGTTGAGGCCTATGAGGATGCTTTTTTGCTTCAGTCTCCAAAATATATATGGTTTGCCTGTTTTGATGCAGAAGGGAATGATTCAGAGCACGGTCTTATGAGACCTGTTGATCACATACGATACAGGCAGAACAGCTGTGCCAAAGGGCCAGAAAAATGTATCAGTGCACTCTTTTTATTGGGCTCACTTCTAAGGCTTCCAACAGTTCCTCAGGTGATAATAAAACTGATTCATTTGTAATTAAATAAATTCTCAGATATAAACAAACTCTTTAGAAGTGATGTTACCTTTGAAACATTATATGTAGAAAGTTTATATATACACTTCCAAACCACAGGAAACAATTGAACAATTAATCGTTGCTGTTATTCTTAGCTCTATGATTGTTTTATGTATTTAATTTTTGTCTCACACTCCTGGTTAGAAGCTTCTTTACTGCATCCTCCATATGTCTTTTTGTCCTCCAAGGTATTTACTGCAGAAGTGGACAGAGCAGTGGCTCCCTTAATGCCAGTTTCACTGTCAAGGATATTTGGCATTTCCAATGATTTTTAGAGTCAAGCAGGTTCATGGTTCTGGGATACCTTATGAGTTGTATTTTAGCTTCATTGGTCCCTTGCAATGACCTGTAGAAGTTCCTTCATTAATGAGCCAAAATTGCACATCCAAAATAGTTTCCAGCAGTATCAACTGTGTGATCAATGTAACCTTGAAGAGTTCATGGAGGCTGCTGCTAAGGTACCTGGAAAGGTCACATGAGGAAATACAGGAGTTGAAGCTCTATTGATTTGCTAAAGATCATGTATGGATTGCAGCTGTTTTGCAGTATGATAATTGATGAGCACCTTCTGTACTATTGCTATGTCATAAGAAACCCTGAATTTCCTGAATAATTTTATCCCTGCTTTTTCTGACATGTGAGGGATGGATATTGCTTGAACCCAGCTGATGTGATGATTTGTTGGTGGCTGCTATATTTTATTTTAAAGGTTGTTGGACAGCATGTGTTTTTCAGCAAAACACGTAATTTTCACTGAACTATTTTGATAATATGATGTGTAACACAGCTATTCCAGTTTAACGACCTATCCGTTTAATGACGGTTTGTGGTTATGACCAAAGCGCACTGTTCAAACTTATGACCCACCACTCGGACCTATAACCCATCTCTTTTTTGTACATTTCTGTGCATCTCATTTATAGGGCCTCAGTGTCTTTTTTGAACAGTACATTTTGTTTATGCAGTGTACACTGTATTTTTGCTGGTTGTACAGTTCAGTACTGTAGTTTTATGTTCTGTTATACATACAGTACTTCATGTAAAAGTTATGCAAATAAAAGCAAAGTCATCAAGGTGCACTTCCTGTTGACCATTTCTTTGCTGTGAATATTGTAATATACATGTATACAATTCCTCATTTAGTGAGAAGTTCATTTATCAACCCAGCCCCAGGGACAGAACTTGGTCATTAATGAGGAATGTCTGTAGTGGGAGGTAGATTGAAGGAGGAAAGATTAGAGCGGTGTGAGGAAGAAGATACAGTGGACTGGAAATCCAGAGGGGCTAAGAGGGACCAAGCATGGTAAAGACAGGGATGCCTGGAAAGCTGTATTTTATTTTATGTATTGGTAATTACAGCAATCTTATCTCTTTACACAATGATGATTTCATATCACAACCTAAAACTTATCAACTATAATGATTTTTTTTAATCCAAAACATCATTTTCTGGTCAATTCAAATTATCTTTATATGTTGCTGTTTACTTTTATATTCACCAGGTTAAATCTTCAGTTATGCCACAGCCATTAAGAGTTCCCTATGTAGAAAAATCTATTCATTATGAACACATTTATTGCTTCATTGAGTTGCCTATTTAAAATGCAGAGAACCACAAATTAAATGTAGTGCTTTTCCATTTTGAAAAAAAGTACATGAATGGGTATTATTTTCCTGAATACATCATATTTTCTTACATAATCAACAGTCTACATTCATAGGCTGACAGATGCTAGTCCTTGCTTGTTTTGATGCTTGTTTCTCACTGGTCATTATTGAAAGGGTTACCTCCTCAGCCTTGAACACGCCATGTTCTCCAGCAGGGGAGAAGGCAAGACAGCCGCAACAGGGACAATTGCTCGTGAAGGGAGGGCGTAGTTCAAGAAATCTGTTACTGTGAGGTTAAATCATGCAAAGCATAAAATAACTTCTTCACTGAAGTTGTAAAATGAAATATCTCAAGTAGCTTGAATAAGAGATCAATCCATTAAATATATGACATGGGCACTGTTAAATATCTAGATCTCATTTGGAGCTCAGCCTTGACTTTGTGCCTTCTGACTGAACCAGGCCATTTGAGCTGCTTGTGGGGCCACTGTATGTGTTGTTGCCTCAGGAGTTCATATCTCTTGTTTTTATTCTTCCCACTATAATCTCAAAGAGGCTTTGTGTTCCTTTTCGGAACACAAATAATGGATTCTCCTGGAAACGTCTGGTGGTGGTGAACCTTTTAGATCTTTCAGTGATACAAACACCCCGCTGCATCATGTGTGCCGTAGGTTCACCACTTCTGATTTAGGCTGTGACGCTCTAACTGGAAGTCCTTCATCCTCAACACCAGCGAGGTTCACCAGGCTCCTAGCCTTGTCATCTCTGTGCAAACAGAAGCTCCTCCATTCTCCCTGGTTGTCTCATCCCCACTCCACTTTGGTCTTTATTTCTTCTGACTCAACCTCCACTCTTCCTCTGTCTCAGACTCTCTGAGGATATCTCTGGAATCTTTTTTTCATGTGAAGCAAACTTTTCTGTGTCCTACATGGCAAAATATTGGAACTGTTTTCTTGCCCCTCCCATTGAGTTTATTGGTACATTTTAAGTATACAGTACAGTTACATTCATTACTGGGATCTTGTACCTTCACATGACAGGTCTTGGTTCTCATTTTTTCCCCTTGACCCTGTCCTCTCTTCACCCCCCCCCATTTACAAACACTTTATTTCCATTTTTTCATTTTCTCCTATTTTTTCCTTTTCCCTTTTTACCTTTCCCCTACCCTTCCCACTTTCCATACACCTTTTTTCTTGCTTTCTTTTTCCTCATTGAGTTTATTGGTACATTTTAAGTATACAGTACAGTTACATTCATCATTGGGATCTTGTACCTTTATAGGACAGGTCTTGGTTCTCATTTTTTCCCCTTACCCCTGCCCTCCCTTCACTCCCTGTTTTTTTTTTTTTTTGCTTGAATTGAGAGCCTTTCCCACTTGGTCTTCGGAGAGAACCCTGCCCCACCAAGCTTTGCAGAAACTATCATTTCCCACCCTGTTATGGACCCCACTTTTCAATTATTCTACTCTGAGTTGCCCTCTGAATCCACCTGTCATCCTTCAAACTCCTATATCGCTTACTGCTTCCCTCAAATTCAAAGCCTTGCCATCATCAAAGTCACCCAGTACTTTAGATTTTCAAGTTGCTTAATTTTATCAGTTCTTGTAGTCTTCATCTCTATTGCTTTAGCTATCTGTTCTGTTGGTTATGCCCTGAACTCTTATCAGGAAATGCACTGTCTCTAAAATATTAAGTTCCAGTAATTGCTTAATGAGTCAGTATCTCTTATATAATATTGGATAATACAGGTGGTATTGTGCCTTCTGCTGCTCATCCATATGTGTTTCTAGAATGATGTTGCTGTAGGGTTTAGGTGGAAGGAGAAATTCCAGTTCATATATATTTCCAATTTGCTGAATTTTTTCTGTTACAAAGAGGTGTTGTATTTCTTTGAATTATTTCTATATATGTGTGATGTTCATCTTTGTTTTTCTACCTCAATCTGATATTTGCAGAATTAAGTATTCTTCTCCTTTTTCTCTATTCCTCTAAAATTTCTTTTAGTTCAAGGTCAGCACTTTCCCTTATATCACCTGTCTTCTTAATTTTCCTTTTTGTTTTTCCCCCTTTTTTTTTTGTTTGTATTATATACTGAGAAATTTCCTCAGTTCTGCTTTCTAGTTCATTAATTTTCTCTTTAGCTCTGTCAACCTATTAAATATTATTTTTTCATTTCAAGATTTTCAACTGGTTTCTTCTCATTTCTACATTTTTACATTTCTCAGCCTTCTAATTTTACAGCTTTATTAGCTAGTACTCCTTCCATTTTGACTTTGAGATTTTTTTCCTAGTCTTTTTTCACAAGTATTCTGTTACACAAATTTCCTTAGATATGAATGGTCTCATTTATTGGGCTGGCTTTAGTCATTTTGTATATCTTTGTATATTTTGTAATTTTCTATTGTCAAGAGCTCTATTTCCCTATGCATTTGCCATGTAGGAATTCTCTGAGGAGTTTTAGGATTGTCTTAATTTTATGCCTATGAGTTCCTTAGCTCTGAAATAAGCCATACATTAAGCATGGTTTGGGAACCCAACTACAGAGAAATAATTTCTCTGCCCAGAAATGTACAGTGCAGACTCCTTATGTATAGCCATTAAATATTCATTTCTAATCATAGGTATTTTTAGGGCCTCAGCCCTAAGTGGAAAGAATGGAACTGTTAACATCCTTATCTTCTTCACCTCTGGTGTTCATAGGGTATTCTCATTATTCAGATCATTTTCCCTTTGCAGATAAAAAAGCTTTCAACCCCATGTCTTTCTAGCACCTGCCCCCCCTCCCCAGTCCTACAGTGGCCACAGAGTTATGTCATCACTGTTAGCATGAGTTAATTTTCTTTTCTACTCAGGGAGATTGTTCTTTCTTGTTTTCAAAAGAGGTTCTATTAATTAGGGCCACAGCAGAAAATAGAATGGTATTAATTTTAATGAAGGGAGTGTTTACAGAAATGTGGCAGGAATAAGAAATCCTATGAAATTGTTTGAGGAATCCTGAGATTAAGGCCAGCAGGAAGCTCTTATCATTCCTAGGGAGGAGGGGACATTATTACGGGAGCCTGGGGACAGGAGGGCTGCCCAGGGGGTACTGGTTTTGGAAGTGTAGCCACTGCCAGAAGGAAGGCCTGAGTCAGGGAGAAATCAGAGAAGCAGTGGTCTAGCTTCTCTTCCAGCCTCCTTGCTCCTGATTGTGCCTCCTGTTGGCCAGACCCAGCTAGAAGCCAGTCAGCAAGGGAGCCCAGGAAACAGTGGATATGCAAATGGAAAATAAATAGATAGAGGCCTATGTGATTAAAAAAAAAATATTTCAGCATGTTTCAGAGAGCTTAGAATTTTTTAGGAGTGTTTCTGCCATGTTGACTGTAAGTCTAATAATCCTTACTCCAGTGTTTTACCCAGCATGTACCTTGAAATAGGCACATTCCTAACATTTTCAGGGTGTAGGGCAAGAGCACAAATAGAAACTCATACTATATGCCTATATATTTAAAAATTATAAATCAGAGTTAACTGTCAAATAAAATGCATTTTATCTCCCTGTACTTTCCTATACAATATACATCAGTACTGAGCTAAAGGACAGAAGGGCTGATTTATCATTCATGAGTTCCTTGGAGACCCACGTGGAGCAGTGTAGCACGTGGGAACCCCGAACTCTGGTCCCAGCCCTGCCCAGCATGGTGAATAGCCTCATACTTGTGGTGTGGACCCCGGTCCTCACATTCAAGCTTAATCACATCCCCTTTTAACAACCACTCAGGCAGAAGAAGCCTGCACAGGCACTAAAAGTGGGCACAGGACTGTCAGGGAGGGTAATTCTAGGGCCCCGGATACCTGGAATGTCATAAAAGGTGGGGCATGTAGAATGGTGTGGGCCTGTGCCTGGGTCCTGTATACTCCTTGCTTTATGAAGAGGTGCACAGCCAGAAAAAAGGCCAGAGCAGAGCCCTCGGAAATGCAGAGCCCAGGGCAGGGTCCCTTGTGGCCTGAGTCTAATGCTGATCCTATACTATTTGCTCTTCAGTGTCATCAGTTTCACCAAGACTGCCAGTCCCTTGGCTCTGGCTGGCTTACTAAGACTGTAAACTTCCATGCTGCTCCTTCACTATCTGTCCCAGAGCCTGTGCCATCACACTCTGAGCAGTGCCCTCGACTCTCTGCCCAGAGGGGGCATTCACTTCACCTCAACCATCTCCTTGCTTCTTGCGTATTTTGGGTACTGACTGCCTGCAATATAAATAGTCAAAAGCATGACCTCCTGGCTGGGTCTCTGCACCTCTGTTCTCATAGGCAGCTCTTTCCACATGAGCACTTCAAAGCCATGCCACTTTCCCCCAGCTCCTGCCCTACCACCTTCCTGGTCACTCTCAGCATATGATCTATGTCCTGTTTCTCTAATTGAAGTCACTGAAACAAGAGATTTTTTAACTTCCTGCTTCCCTCCAAATCTTACTTTACCCACTGACGAAGAGGATGAGGGCGATGGAGGTTGACTGACAACCGACTCCTTTGCAGCAGCAGTAACCATTGATCTGCAGCTACTTCACTCCTGTGGTCAGGGCAAAGGCGCCGCTTCCCCTGCACCAAGTTGGTCTCAGACAGATTGTTCCCTTCTGCTGCTTCCTCTGGACCTAACTACATCGAGAGTCTTCCCTTCTAAAGTTTTGCATCTAAGTTGCAGTCGCTCCTCTACTTAATCCAAATCCCTTTCGGTCCACTGTGTTCTCATGTCTTCCCCAGTAACTGCAGAACTGCTCTGGCTCTGCTCAACAACAGCCTACAATTTTGCTGCTAAAATCAATGGGTACTTCCGCCCCTCTCCACGGTCTTTGCCATTGTCGAGCCCACCTTCTGAACATGCTCTTCGCCCTTGGCATCCCTGCCCTTCCTGTTTCCTGACCAGCTTTCCAAGTCTCCTTCCCTTAAATGTTGTTTTCCTCAGCGTTCTGCCCCAGGGTGCTTCTCATCTTATTCATTAAACTCTTGGTGTCTTCCCTGTGGAAGTTTCTCCATCAGTATCAAATTATGCATGCAAACCCAGCTGCTAGTTTCCAGTTCGCGCAACATATTCAAAGTTTTTAAAAGTTTCAGCAAGAAGAAGCAAACTTTTTTTGAAGGGTACACATTTCCAATTATAAATGATATATTACTTATTGCAACTAGAGTCCATTGGGGGAAAAACCATAAGAGCTCATTTCAGATCTAATATGGCTATATGTTAGCAGCAGAAATGATGTAGCCATCTTATTAGAAATACAATAAAGAGATTACTTAGCAGCTGTCTCCCTACACTGCCATTTTATTTTTCTCCATAGTCCTTGGCAGAGAATCTAGAAAAGAAAAGAAAAATACTTAAGCCACACCGTGTTCTCCTAGACTAAATGATATCTGCTGTTCTGAGAGACAAATCTTAAAAGGCAGTGTGTGTTCCATGATTATTGAAAATAGAACCATTTCAGAGTTTTCCACCCTGGAGGCATTTGATTAATTGTGGCCTTTCTTTTCCATATCTCACAGTAAAGTTTCTCGTGTTTCCACAGTCAGTGTTCGGAACTTCAGCATCAGACTGCAGCCATATTAGATCTTGAAACTGACTTGGAAAAAATAAATCAAAAGAGAACTATCGAAGGCTCTGTTTTCACCGAGCTAAGGAGACGCCACATACAGCATATTCAGTCATTCATTCATCCATTATTTGTTAATTATTATGTGAGTAGCCACTTAACATAGAGTAGATATTCTTTGATGTGTGAAAAAACTGCCTACCAAAAAAGAAGTTATTTACTACTTTACCTGCTAGGATTTCTTTCCCTGACCTTCACATTCTGTTCCTCGACAATTTCCATTCTGTGCTCACGAGATTGTGTTGCTGCAGTTCCATCAGTCCCTGCTTCAGTCACCTTGGTAACAATCTTTATCATGTTACCTTTATGCGCTACTCCACTTAAACAGAGAAAAAATAATCTAGGAGAGGAAAGAATTGTCAGTGAAGTCAAAAGTCAGGATGCTACTGCCTGCCGATTTGTACAATTCACACTTTTTACCACAGAGTATTATTACCACCGTGATATTGTAACTGCCTTAATTTTTGCTGATGTCCATGACAGTGGGTGTGGCTAAAGCCTACGTCTACAGATTCCATGAGAAAAGTTTTGTTAATGTTCTTAGTCTTCTGGCTTTATCTGTGGGCCCAGCACAGAACAAGGAAGAATCTGATTTGGTGCCTAGCCCAAAGTTAGAATTCAGTGCATTTAGGGTTGTAAAAGTCATTGTGTACAGAAACACAGATGTGTACTTAATCTGATGGCAAGACAGAAGGAGTGGTGAGGCTTGTGGCAAATGGAGAGCTCCCAAGTTGCCCAAAAGTATCCTCATTTTTTAAGGATGTGAAAACCCTGCACCAACCAAACAAAAATATGGCTAGTAATTCAGTAGTACCTGTTTTATTTTATTTTTTATTAGTACGTGTTTGCAGTACACAATTACACTTGAATTTTAGATCTCTGAATTATGCCTGTCCCTTGCCTTATTTATTTTCTAGTCCTCCTTGCCACATGCCCCCTCTTTCTCTTCTGCTTCTTGTTGCCCTCGCCCCATTTCAGATGGCTTGCTCCCTCCAACAAAAGCTGCAATAAAAAAAAAAAATCACTGTTTCATTTTAAAGAACTTTAAAATATGTCTGTTGGAAAGAGTTTGCATAGGAACATATCATCATTTCAAACACTTTTAAAAACATCTGTCTTTTGTTATTTTTTAGATTACACTCATAATACATGTTCTTTGTATAAAACTCCTGACAAGTAACATCCATCCATAGACGATTTCCAGTTATACCTTTAGGCCAGATCACACCCTATGTTCCAGTCTCATCTATATATTTTCTGTATCTGTCTGGGTGACTCAAAAGTGCCCCACATTTACATGTATAAGTGTATCTCTCCATTATGGGGTGAATGGTATCACAATCTACATGTTGCCTCAAGCTGTCTATCCATTTTCCTTGAATCTTCCCTTTCCTCTGTCCACCTGCCCTGGAGTGTGGATCTGAAATGGTTACCAGAGGCCCATGTCTTAAAGGCTTAGGCCCATGTCTTAATGGCACTGTTGGGAAGTGGTGGGAACTTGTTAAGGTAAGTTATAAATATAAGTGTGGAAGAGGTGGGGCCTGGTGGGAGGTTTTAGGTTACTGAATGTGTGCCTTCTTCTTTTCCTCCCTCACATCCCATCCAGAGGTGAGCATCTTTGTTCCACCACGGGTCACCCACCATGATGTTCTGCTTTGCCACAAAAC
This sequence comes from Fukomys damarensis, assembly GCF_012274545.1. NCBI lineage: Eukaryota > Metazoa > Chordata > Mammalia > Rodentia > Bathyergidae > Fukomys > Fukomys damarensis. The sequence goes on along the minus strand of NW_022900933.1, from coordinate 29,813,814 downwards.
TAAATGCGATGGGGCCAACTAATTATGGACTAAAACCTCTGACGCCATGAGGGAAAATAAACCTTGCTTCTTTTGATTTTGATTATCTCATGATAGTGGAAAGCTGACCAACACCTCCCTCACCCCCACATCCCTAATGCAATCCATCAGCAACTACCCTCGACTCAATATCCACAATATCTGAGGCGGTACTACTCAAAGGATAGCCTGCAGATCGGTGTCTGTCCATGAACTGTTTGTTACTGGTGCATGACAAGCTACATACAGAATTGGAAGTGGTTAGAAGCTTTTAGAAGCAATTTGGCTTCAGCATAATGACCAGGTTTACCATGGTGGACTCATCTCATTCAACAGAGTATATATGTACTTCAGTATGATGAGCTCCCTTGGTGAATCATGTGATACAAGTTGTATGATAATCACATGCCACAGGAGCATGTGACATATTTTATGGCTGATTGGTGCACTGCATCCTAAACATTTAAAGATCTGTAAAATTGGAAGTACATTTATATTTATAACTTACCTTAACAAGTTTTAATTTTTAATCCAAATTTTTCATGTTATGGTTTAACACTGACTTGGATAATAGAATTTATATTTTTAATTTTCACCTTCAGTTTACTGAAGTCAAAACAAGCTTCAAAGGCCTTTTTGTATGAGAAAATACTTATCTTTTCAGAGTATGGCAGGAGTATAGATCAAATGGTGGTGATAGGCATACTACTGGAGAAACAAACAAAGACCCTCAGCATTCATATTGGTTTCCTTAGACTGTGACCCTTTACATATTGAGTCTGGTTTATTGTTGTAATTAATGGTGATGTGCTAAAAACAGGATTTAGTAATTTGTGGAGATGCATGGGTTGCAAAGCAAGGAAACTATCAAAGCTTCTGAGCTGTTTACTTAATAAAAATTAAGTTAAAAACCACAAGAATTTTTTGAAAGAAAGATTATTGGATTAAAAAGCTAATTGAAGCAGATGTTCAATATTTCACATATAAAAATTAGGGTTTTACAGGCTTTTTAATAAGTAGCATTTCAGCTCGCCAAAACTAAAATCCATACATAGTTGCTGCAGCATTAATGAAAGACTGCACGAAAGGTATTTTCTTGGAAATGTTGGTTGAATCTGCAGCAAAGAAGGTAGCTCAAGTACTACTTTCCAGGGCCGCCATAACTCAGCAGATTCAGAGGCTGCCTAAAGGGATGGAAGACTAACTCTTGGAGCAGTTACATCTGGCAACATTTTTTTTTTCATCTCAATGTGATAATTTCACTCACATTCCTCTTTATGTGCAATTTGAACACGATGGCGACATGAAGGAAGAGAACTTTTTTCCCCAAGTTTGTGGCTGATAAACATACCAAAGTCTGCCCTGTGTGTGAAGGATTACATCACCAACAAAGGTAGTGTAGAATTTAAATGTTGTGTAACAGTATGTTCTGATGGGCAGAAAACATTCTGGAGCAGTTGCTGTGATTAAGGGGCTCATACCAGAATGTAAACCTGAGTCTCCCAGGAGAAAGTCCTGCCATGAATAGAAATGTGGGTAGAAATAGATAGTGAGCTTAGTGCTGTACTGAAAATTGTTGAATTAGGTAAAGGTTCCTGCGTTAAATTCTAGACTATTATTGTTATTATTATTTGATACTGGGGATCAAACTGAGGACCTTGTGCTTGCAAGGCAGGTGCAGTGCCACTGAGCTAAATCCCCCGCCCTAAATTCTATATTGTTCTCTTGCGTTGTATGATTCTATGGAAGCAGATCATAAACAATTATTGCATAATGAGGTGCGATGAACAAGAGGCAAAAGCGAGAATGTTCGAACTGCAGAACAGCTCTTAATGTCTGAAAAATGAGAAGACAGTTTGGTTTCAGTTTGTTGAAGATACAGACTGATATGCAGGATTGCTTATTCATCTGATATCTTCAAGATTTTTAATGATCTGTATACTTCCATGCAAGGAAGAAATGCAACATATTTTTCAATAACAGATAAGATCAAAGGACAAAAACAGAATTTGAAGCCTAGAAGACTAGTCTACAGGTTGTTATGACACATACTCCAAAACTTAACACTATCAACGACTTAGGTGATGATTTTGATATTGAGTATTTGTGAAGGGCTATCACCAAACACTTTACAGTTTAAAAAGGCATTTAAAATTTTACTTTTTATCAAAAGATTTATGTTATAAATTTGTGAATTCAGAATCCACTTCTTTCATCAGAAGACATTGTAAATTTAACTGTAACTTAGAAGATACAATGCTGGAACCAACTTCCATTGAAGGATGGGAGGACTTTGAAACACAATGGCACTTGCTCCATTTCAGATAAAAATGTTAAAGACTGAGCCTGCTGAAATTGCTCTGAAATCTCTTCTTCTACTCAATTTTGTGAGACTGGTTTGTTTCATGTTATTATCTTTAAAATAAAACATAGAAACAGTTCAACCAAGTAAGTCTTCCTGACAGCTATAAACCTAGATCACATAAATTGTCAAACAGAAAGTAAATCAACTTGCCGCATTAAAAACAAACATTGATATACTGTGTTCAAAGTGTTCATATATGCATTTAATATGGGGATTCATTTTTCCTTCAGAAAAGTGAAAAGTAGAATAGTAAGCATATGTATTAATTGCCTACATGTGTACTTTCAGTGAACAAACAACACATACAATTTTCTTACTTTTTATCCTTCTTTCCCTACATTATACTTACCCTGGAAATACTGCAATAGAATTTATTTTTTGTTGATCTCATAATACAAGGCACAGCTTTTTTCTTTTTTGCTTCATTTTCCTAATAATTTATTTTCATTATTTTCCCTAAGTATCAGTTTGCAACAGACTGAAAATTTATAAAAAGTGGTCCTTTTCCATAGAGAGTTGGAGGAACATAGCTTTTATAGATCTTAATATAAAGTGAGTCTTTTCTTCAAAAATTATCCCTTTAAAAAGAATCAATTTATCTTACAAAGCATCTCCTCCTGTCACACTTTCAGTTGCTTCATTTTGAACAAGAAAATAGTAGTTGAGCCTGAAATAACCTCAATTAATATTAGATTTTGATGCTTACAAGGGTCATCTGATAAAATTGGCAAATAAAAGAGAGGGGAAATATATTTAAGAGATCTAGTTCTTATGCCTAGTGTTATAAACTCCGAAACTCATGATTGCAAATATTTGGCATCATTATAAACCAGCCTTTAAAAATCACCTGTAAAAGGAAAATGCTAACTGGTTACATACTAGAGATCACAAATATATATCTCAAGTTGAATGGGGAAAAAAGCACCTGTATAATAAAAATAGCTACTCAGTAGCTGTCTTAGTCCATTTATTATTACCATAACAAAATACCTGAAACTGGAAACTGTGTAAGTAGAAGAAGTTTATTTTGGCTTATCATTCAGTGCCTGGAAAGTCCAAACTCGGGTGGCTGCATCAGGTATGCATCACAGTGTGGCAAAGAGGACATCATATGGTGGGAACACATGAGCATTGCAAGTAGCACATGAAGAACAGGCCAAACATGTAGTGCAGCCTCCCTTTCTGACAATCTGCTCTCCTGAGAACTGGTCCAGTCACGCGAGACCTGATCCATTCACTTGAGATGAGCATTAAACCCTTCCACATGTGGTGCTCCTGACCTAATTACTTCCCCTTAGGCCTTTTCCCTCTCTCTCTCTCTCTCTCTCTCTCTCTTCCTTCCCTTCTTCCTTTCTTTTCTTTCTTTCTTTCTTTCTGTACTGAGGATCGAACTTGGGTTCTTGTGCTTGTGAGGCAGGTGGCAGAATCACTGAGCTACATCCCTGCCCCAAAGCATTACCTTTTAATACCGAGGTTCCAGCCTGTGAACCTTTGGGGGACGAACCACATCCAAACTATATCAGTGACGTTAGGTATGCATTTCTAGTGTTAGTCTCAGGCATAGAGCTTTAATGGATTTGAAGTTGACATACTTTGGAAAACAGAGTTCATGTCTCAATAAGTGATAATGAAAGTGTTTATATAAAGGTGTATGTAACATTAATCGATAAAAATGCTTCATGAAACACGGTCATGAAAAAAGCTGCGTGTGTTGCTTTACTAAACTCTTCTCTCAGGGCTGGGGATTTAGCTCAGTGCTTCTGCTGGCCTGCCTCACAAGCACAAGGACTCGAGTTCAATCCCCAGTACCAAAAAATAAAATAAAAATTAAATAAACTCTTCTCTCAGTGTTGCACCCACCCTTCCATCTTCTGAGTGGTGAGACCGGGACTATAACTCTGAGAACAACATTTCTCCTTTACCAGCAGCCTCTTATTAGGCTCATTCTTCCTGGACTGCAGAGGATGCAGGACAACTGGAGGAGAAGCAATTGATCCTTCCTGTCTGCTTGCATTTCTGTGAGGTCACCTCATTAACAGTTTTTATCCAGTTATCTGCATCTGGATCTAGTTTTCCACTTTTTCCTACTTTGTACTCCATTTTCAGCATGTGGGTTCCAGCTTCTTAGGACCCTCCTGCAGCCATGCAGGTCCTTATAACCTCAGTTTCATTCCTTTGTTTCTTCTGCCTTAAGGATAGTAGAGGCTTGAGGCATTAATAGTTACTGCCTTTTAACAAAATTAATCACAGAATTCCTCTTTTTTTTTTTTTGCCTTTTTTTTAGTCCTCCAATATCTGACCCACTTCTTATATGAATTCCTCTTTTCAGTAGCCGCCATGACTTCTGATATCCTGATTAGATCCCGGCTGATATAATAAATGGTACCAGGAGGAACCCCAGGTGGTCTAAATGGTTTGGTTGCATTATGTGCCCTGAATGCTGTGCTGAGCAGCTTGCCAACACAAAATGGAGTGTTAGTAATCTGTGTCATGCCGTGACATCATCATTAATCAAACCATCCCCTGCGGTTGATTGTGCTGAAGTCCTGAAGCAATTAACCTGAGGGACCAAATGTCTGCTGAACGTAACTGTTACAGTGGTAGCGGTGAGGTCAGAGAGTGAGGGACAGGACAGCTAGTTCTGCCTCTGCTTCCACCCTTACAGAAGGGACAACGACAAACCCCGGTCTTCTCACACTCAGCTCAACTCGTGTAATGAAAACCTCAGCTGCTCCACTTCTCTTCATGCCACGGCCACCGTCCTACTCAACGCTGTCTTCTTTTTCTCACCTGAAGTTTCCCAGCCCCCACTCTTCCTTCTCACAATCCATTTTTGATTCAGTGATCAAAGTGCCTGTAAGCCGACTCCTCTGCTTAAAGCCTTCTCTGTCATCCTGTTCCATCCCAAGTAAACTCTAACCCTTCAACCTCATCTCAAATCATTTTCTTCCTCTTTGTGTTCTAGCCCTGTGCAAGTGAACCTACAGCACACGTGCCACAGTGGGCTAGTTGTATCACTGAAAGCTCTAAAAGGCTCACCATCACTGGAGCCTTTCTATTTCTCTCTGGCCTTGGGCTTTTCACATATGTAGCTCCCTTTTCTTCCAATTCAGTTCCCATTGCATGTTTGCTTCTCATCTTTCCTGTCTCACATTCCCTAATTTCCAAAACATTGTATCTTTTTTTTTTTTT
>NW_022900933.1:29805460-29808164 GCF_012274545.1 Fukomys damarensis | reverse complement strand
TGTCTCTCTTCCTCAATTTCCAAAAATTTTTTTTTTTTTTTTTTTTTTTTTTTTTTTTTTTTTGAGACAGGGTCTCACTGTATAGTTGAGACTGACCTGGAACTTACTGTATAGCCCAGACTGGTCTATATCTCACAGCAATCCTCCTGCCTCAGCCTCCTGAGTGCTGCCATTACAGGCATACGCTACCACGCCCAGCTATTGGTACATTTATGATCACATTCATCATTGAGAATTTGCACCTGTACATGATATATCTTGCTTCTTGTTTTTTCCCATTTCCCTTTCCTCCCTTCTACCCCTCCCTATTTACAGAACTTCCTAATTATTCTTGTGTTTTCTTCTTCAACTATTTATTCTGCGTTAAGAAATGTGTTGTTCAACTTCCAAATATTTGGAATTCTCCAGTTTGTGTGTGTTGTTCTTGATTTCTGATTTAATTTTATTGTTTAATTTCAATCTTTTCCAATTTTTTGTGACTTTTTCTTTTTTTAATGTCTCAGTTTCGATTGTGGTGAGGGCTCCATGAGCACTTGATTGGCTCGTGAACATCCTTCAGGCTTTAGGAGTTCACTGTACATATGATTACTGGATCAAGGTAGTTGATGGTGTTTCTTAGTCATATTTTTCTCACTGTTTTTCTTTCCGTGTATTCTACCATTTACCAAGAGAGGTGTGTTAAAATAACCAACAACAATAATGTATCTGTTTTCTCCTTTTGGCTCTCTCACATTTTTGCTTCATGTTTTTTAAATTCTGTTTTCAGACAAGTATACATTTAGGATTATTATGTCTTCTTGATTAATTAACCCTGTTACCTTATGAAATTGCACTCACTCTCTCTCTCTCTCTCTCTGTGTCTCTGTCTCTGTCTCTCTCTCTCTCTCTCTCTTTCTCTCTATTCCTGACAGTATTTCTTGTTCTTGAGTGATATAGCCATCCCTCCATTATTGTGATATTTTAATTCTACATTAAACTATTTATGTTGTTAAAGTGGGTTTCCTGAGGATAACATATATATTGTAGTTGAGTCTTCTTTTTTTATCCTTTCTAATAATCTCTGACTTTATTAGAGTTTAGCTCCTTTACATTTAATGTAATTATGGCTATGGTTGGGTTAAAGTCTACCAGCTTCTCATTGTTTTTCTGTTTCTCATATTTGATACTGTTTTCTGTTTTCCTCTTTTTTCCAGCACTTTCCTTTATGTAGATTCAATTTTCAAAGTAATTTCAGATCACTTTCTGTTAATTCTAAAGAAGTTCCTTAAAATTCATGTCTGCTGGGGACAAATTTTTTTGGGGGGGGAAATGTTTTAATTTAAATTTAGGTTTTGAAGGATTTTTCCTTTGACCATATTGCAGTTCTAACTGGTTTTCATCATTTCTGATAAGAAGATGGACAATTTCTTAGTGTGTGTGTGTGTGTGTGTGTGTGTGTGTGTGTGTGTGTTGTTTGGCTGCTTTTAAAATTTTGTTTTTATTGCTTATTTTCAACAGTTTATGATATTAATTCTTATGTTACTCTTTATCCTGCTTGGATTTTATTTAGCTTCTTGCGTCTATGTGATTTAGTTTTTTCCAAATTTGGACAAGTTTTGCCCATCATTTCTTCAGATGTTTTCCTTCTTTCTCCATCACCTGTTCTTGCAATTATACCTAAATTAGACCACTTGATATTGCCCCACAAGTCTCTGACACTTTGTGCATTTTCCTGTCAGCCTTATTTGTCAAATTCAGTTCGGAAAGTCTTTGTGTCTTTACAATTGCAGAAATGCTCTTCTGTGGTATCAAATATGGTGTTGATACTGTTCCATGAGTTGTTCACTTCAGATATACTTTTATCTCTAGTGATGCTGAGTTCTCTTTTATATCTCCCACTTCTCTCTTGTGTTCATGCTTTTCTTTAAATCTTGGAGTATACTCAATTGAAAACCTTGTCTGCTAAATCTGCCATCTTTATTGTTCCTAGGTCTCCTTCAAGTGACCTATTTTTCTCCTTCTATGGTTCACATTTTCCTCCTTCTTAGCATGTTTAGTAATGTCTTTTTAATTGGATTTTGGGTATTCTTATATTAGTTTTCTTCCACTGCATGAAAAATTACTGCAGGTTTAACAGTTTAAAACAACACCCAATTTTATCTTGCAGTTCTCAAGGTCAGGAGTCTAGAGGGCTTGTTGATTCTGCACAGGGTTTTAAGAGTTTAAAACCAAGGTGCTGGCTGGGTGGAGGGTTTTATCTGGAACTCATGGGAGAAATCTGCTTCTAAGCTCATTCATTTTGTTAGTAGAATTCCATTCCCTGCAGCTGTAAATGAAGGTCCTCATTTTCTTGCTGGCTGTAAGCCAGGGCCAGCTCCTCTGGTCCTTGTCATGCCCACATTTCTTCCATGAAACACTCCGAACTCAAAGCAGCAGGGGTGTATCAGCTCCTTCTTGGGCTTCTGATCTCTTTGACCTCCTTTTTCACTACCAGCTGAAGAAGTACTCTGCTTATGACTATATTACACCTCCCTGGCTTATCCACCTAGATGTAAAAGTCACAGGAGAGGCAGTTCATCATCTTCTCACATTCAAGGATTAATCGTGGGGATTATTCCTAGAAATTCTGCTTACCACAATAACAAATGTTACCGTCTCAGGATTTTGATATCTTAATGATGTTGAGATTTTTTTTTTTCGGGAGGCTTTTAACTAATACAAGAGA
>NW_022900933.1:29790339-29805354 GCF_012274545.1 Fukomys damarensis | reverse complement strand
TTTTTTTTTTCAGGTAGCTTTTAAATCTGCTTGCAGATCATCTTGCTATTTTTAAGACTTGTTTATAAACTGGATGTCTTAGTTACTTTTCTTGTTGCTGAGGCAAAATATCTGACACCCAAAGTTAAGAGAGGAAAGGTTTATGTATCTCACAGTTTGTAGAGGTTTCAGTGCATCATCAGCTGGCTCCAAGGCAGAGTGGCATCACAGAGGAGAAACAATGGGGTCAGAAAATAGCAAAGTAACAAGGAAATGACCACAGCTCTTTCTATCCCTTAGAGTTTATCCAAGCTCCTTAGGGCAGGTAGTGCTCACACCCATAATCCTAGTGCCCTTCACCCTCACATTACACCAGGAATCAATCCCATCATCAAGCACTCTAGATCCAGCCACCTGTGAGAAAAAGCTCTACCCTTGACTACATGAGGCTTTGGGGGGACATCTAGACTTGAGCCATAACACTGGGTCAGGAAAATTCTGCCTTTACACTGTGACTCAGGAATGGCCTCTCCGGTATCTGGTAAGTAAACTATGTGTTCAATGGGGTCTCTCCACTCTCACTGTGTACCCCAACCTGTGCAAGTCTCGTGTGCACTCTTAAGGTTGTTTAGCTGATTGTGCCGGTAAGTTCTTATCCCAAGTTTTGGGGTTTTCACCTGTCTTTCCATGGCATATTTGGTCAGACTGAAGGGAAACTGAGGCAGATTCCTGGAGTTCTTTCTCTGCAGTACTGAGCCCAGAAATTCCAGACCCCAGACTTTGCAGCATCACAGCCATAGTTGGGAGAGCAGTCCAACCTGGGTGCTGAAAATTGGGGGCTATTTGTCTGAAGAGAATTTTATCTGCATCTTCTTTTAATTATCACCATGTAGCTGCAATTCTGACTAATCAGTGATAAAATATTCCTGCCTGGGGGAAGAAAGGAAAAAACAACTTTTGTTGGCCTATGCTCTAAGTAATTGCTAAGGTTCCTTTTAATATGCTTGTATCTTGGTTACTTCTCTCTCATTGCTGAGACAAAATACCCAAATCCAAAGTTAAAGGGGGAAAGGTTTATTTAGCTCAGTTTGTAGAGGTTTCAGTCCATAATTTGCTGGCTCCAAGGCAGGGTGGCACATGGTAGATAAGCTTTGAGAGGAGAAACAGTTCATGGCAGGCAGAAGGTAGCAAAGCAAGCGACAGACCTTAGAAACCTTTTTTCTTTCCCTTCTATTTAGGCTACTGGGATTAGGGTGATACCAAATTAATCAGTGAACTGATTTGGTAATCACCCACCCTTAATTCCACACACTGTATCACATGCTCTAGATTCAGCTACCTCTGAAAAAGCCACACCTATGACTACATGAGGCTTTGGGGGGACATCTAGACACAAACTATAACCATTTATAAACTTTAAATTGTGCACTTTTATTTCTTAATTTTGCCAAACAGCTCCTCCACCTGCTCCTTTTGAGGATATGTCTGAAACAGTTCAGAATCATTTGGCCTGGTGTGTGGTGTGTGTGCCCATCTTTGCAGTACAGGAAACTCCAGAGTCCAGACAAGAAATTCAGTATAAGCAGTGACAGCAGAGGTTGTAAAGCTAAAGAAACAACTTGAATCATTACATTTTGTTGTCCCATATGACCCCTTAAATTTCTACAACGAACCAGAGCAGGAAGGCTGAGGTGTGGCATTTGTGTTTGTTCAGTGTAAATTTTAGTTTACACCTGACCTGTTTTATTAAATTTGAGTAACATTTTGTAAAATGATATTTATTTTCCATTGTATATGACTTGCTTTAAAACCAGAGGATGAATCAGGAACTAATGACTATTACTGATTATTACACAGTTACTTCTCAGAATAATTATGTCACATAGGGGAAGAGATGTTGAAAAAGCGTATGCACCTGGTGTGAAGTGTGTTAGGAATGCAGTGCCCTGAACTCTGTTCTCTGACCTCTTGGCTCAGTGACATCACTGTCCTCTGCTCACGTTTCCCTTCCTTGTGCCTTAGTGCAGGCAGTGCCTCTGGGTACACAGCCAGGGCTGTCTGGGGCTTCATCATGTTTCCCTTTCAGAGATCACAGGCTGTGTGCTCTGTGCTGTTCAGTCCCGGAAAGTGATTTTTTAAAAATAGTTGTTGCTAGCAGAAGGGCTAATGTGATACCCTTCATGTTAGGTTTAATTGTTTATATTCCTATACCCTGGATTTGTTTATGAGCTCTGCAGATACAAAAGCTGCACAGTAGAGTTTTCCAGTGATACAGAAACAGCAGGCCATGTATATAGGGGGAGAGAGATTGATTCTAAGGAAATGACTCATACGAGCATAGGTCCAGCAAGTCCAAAGACCACTGGGTGGCCTTCAGGCTGGACAGTAAGAGTTGAAGTTTGAGTTGAAGAGTTGAAGTTGAAGTAAGAGTTGATATTGCAGTCTTGAGGTAGAATTGCTTCTTTTTTCGGAGACCCCAGTCTTTGCTCATAAGGCCTTCAACTGATTGATTGAGACCCATCACATTATGATGGGCAATCTGTTTTACTCAAATTCTACTGCTTTAGGTGTTAATCATACCTAAAAATTATCTAACAACTGTTGTTAGTTTTTGGCCTAACAACTGGACACAACAACCTTATTAAGTTGACAGAGAAAACTTTATATATATTTCCTTTTTACAGACCTAGGCCCTAGAGCGGCGCAAAGGAATTAAGGACTAGTGAATAAGAGGCTTGATTTGGAATAAGGAAATAAAGTTGGAAATAAGCCTAGAAGTAAAGATTTCCATAGCTCACAGGAGTTAACTGGATTATGTGGGCAGCCTGGGAGTCTTCTACCAGCCTATATTAGGAAAATACATGGTGTAGTCTGTCTCGGTGGCAGCAGAGAAATTAAACACAGCTCAGGATGGCAGCTCAAGAAGGAATGCGAAGACCTGAATGAGGCAATGTCCTGAGGGTGGAAAGGCCAGCAGGGTGGATGTGGGAGCAGTGGAAGTGCTCAGGGTAGAAAGAGGCAAATACTGAATATTTTGTTGGTGAACTCAGCATTAAAATTTTAGTGTTTACATCTCAGGACTTCCCAGATAGGGAACAATTCTATGATCACGCCCGTAATCCCTGGCTTTGCTAGGACAACCATTGGCATTTCTCCGTAGTGCCTGCCAATCTAGCCACGTATAATCGCAGGTAATAATATTGTATGTGTAGTTTCACATTCTATCTATTTGGTCTGGTATGTATTATGTCTAATAACAGAAAAGCTTTATGGTAAATTGATAAGCTATAACTTACTGAGCTATAGTACTTTTGTTGGACATTTGGATGTCCTACTATATTTTTGCTAATGTATATGGTTGTGATATAAATTATATTCTACCTACAGCATTTTAGCCTCTTTATTGCAATATAACTAATGTGCACATATTTAAATAATATAGTTTAATAATGTTGACATGGATACATCCATGAAATATCACTACAGTCAAATATTGACGGTACCTGTCTTAATCCATATTGTGTTCTTATAGCAAAATATCTGACTTTGGGTAATATATAAAGAAAAGAGGTTTATTTGAGTCATCATTCTGGTAGCTGGAAAGTGCAAACAGCATGGTTCTGGCATCTGGTGAGGGCCTCTGGCTGTGTTACAACACAGCAGAGGAGTAGAAAAAGAACTGGCCACGAGGCTAAGTGGGTGGGATGGCCTCATTGTGTAACAGCCCACGCTCTCCAGAGCTAATCCAGCCATATGAGACCTAACCTACTCCCTGGAGATGATCCTAAGTCAGGATAGTGCTGTTGCCATCTAATTATCTCCATTGGCCTCAGTTATGAAAAGGTGCGCTATCTCAGCATCAACACCCTGGGAACTAAACTTCCAGCACACGAACCCATCTCCCTGCTCCTCTTTCATAGATAACCATCAAATTTTGACAGCACAAATTAGTTTTCATTCCCTAATACATAAATGGAATTACCTAATTAATATACTGTGTGCTCTTTTGTTTTAGTCTGACTTCAGCATACTTACTCATGTGATAACATATATCAACAATTCATTCCTTTTAAATTGCTGGGTGGTATTCCACTGTATCAACTATCACATTTTTTTCTCATTGACATGCTGATGGATGTTTGAGTTGTTTCCAGTTTTTGGCTATTGCAAAAAAGTGGCTGTGAACACTCGGGCACAAGTCTGACTGGATATGTGGTTGCTTTTCCTTTGGATAAAAAACAGGAATAGGATACTTTGACCTTGTGCTAGATAGGTGTTTAATTTTTTAAGGAAGTGCCAGGCTTTTCCAAAATGACTATATCTGTGTTTGTTTTTATAACCAGTGAATGTGAATTACTCTATACCCTCCCCAACATTTATTTGGCCTTTGTAGATTTAGCCATTCTTATACATATGTAGTGGCCTCTCATTGTGGTTTTAGTATTTTCCTACTGACAGATAATACTGACTGTCTTCCATGAGCTTCTTTTCCATCCATATATCTTCTTTAATGAAGTGTCTATTCCCATATTTGGCTTATTATTTTACTGTGTTGTCTGATTTATTACAGAGCTTTGTAGGTACTTTAAGTATTGCTTTGTCAGGCATATACTTTGCAAAGATTTTCTTCTAGTACTTGCTTATCTTTTCATTGTTTTAACATTGTCTTTTGAAGAGTAGAAGTTTAGAATAAATTTTCTTTCTTATGTGTATATGTGTGTGTGCATACACACACACACACACACACACAAATTTCAGAATAGAATTAATGGATCAAATATATAATCTATTTCTCTGTCTCTCTGAGTCTTTCTGTTTCCCCACCACTCAGTGCACATGTGTGTGTGTGTGTGTGTGTGTGTGTGTGTAGTTCTAGTAACCTGTTGTCTAATTGTCTTCTAAAGAGTTTGAAACACTGTCATCAAATCATTGTATAGACTTGACTAACTTTGGTCTTTCTCACTTCTCTTTACTTGATCTTTTGGTGAGTGCAAAGTTTACATTACAGTTTTATTTCACTTCTCTTAACCTGGCAAGCTGAACATTTACTTAAATTTAATATATTTAAAAAATGTTTCTTTTGTAATGTTCAGCCTTTTATCATTGGACATTTAACTCATCCTTACATATTTGTAAGAGGTTTCCATTACTTTAGATGTCAAAATTTATAAAGTTTATCACAAATGTCTTCACATTAATATTTACCTCCCCCTACTCCATCTATAACACCTTCTATATTTTAGATAATAAATCTAAATGCCCACTTGGCATAAATATTCTAAATTTTAGAATATTTATTTCTTCTCAATTTTAGAAATAATATGTTAAATTTTTCTTTACTCTGATTTTATTATGTTTGTGATACAAAATACCTGTCTGTTTCTTAATATTATTAAGAAATACATTCAAGTAGTTCTCCTTTCTATTGCCCTGGGATTGTCATATAATGAATTCTCATATAACCTGTGCCCTCCTTCTAAATTTTCTGCTTTGTTCCACTGATCTAAAATTCTTGTTTGTTTCTGTTTTGCTTTATTTAGTTTAGTTTTTTGTTTGTTTATTTCAAACAGGGTCTTGTAATGTGGTCTAAGCTGGCTTTGAACTCACTTTGTAACCAGGCTGGCTTTGAACTGATTATCCTCCTGCCTTAGCCTCCCAAGTGCTAGGACTACAAGCATGTGCCAATGCACCCAGCAGATCTAGAGTAAGATCTGAAGAAAAGGACATATTTTTTAATGTGGGTTGCTTTATGACACCTTCTGATACCTTCTAAGACAAATTCTAATTGTCCAAATTAATCTGATATGAATTTTAGAGTTTTCTAAATAATAAAATATGCTGTTGTATTATTTTAAAGTGCTTTAAATCTTTAACTTGACATATTGCCGTGTTCACAGTCACAAGATTTTTTCTTGTACAAAGAAGAATTATAATGGACTGATATAGGCTACTGTAACTTTAACCTTAGGTCAGTTGTCAAGTAGATACTCAATAAATGTGCATAAAATATACATATTTTGCCTTCATTTAATGAAATCAAGCTTTTTTGTTGTTGTCTTGAGACAGAGTCTTGCTATGTAATTTGGGCTGGCCTTGAATTCACTGTGTATCCTAAGTTGGCCTTAACACATTCATGACAAGGCCATAATTCCTATGTCTTGGTGTCGGGCGGCTCCAAACCACTGGTGGTATATGCATGACTGTTCCATTGGGGGCATGGGAAAGTACCATCAAGTGGTACAGACTGCCGAATGGGACACTCATGCATGTCCTCTAGTGCTTCAAGCAGGTAGGAACATGTTAACTTCCAGCGGTCCTCCTGCCTCAGCCTTCTGAATGCTGGGTTTATAGTTGTGCATCACGACGCCCTGCTGAAAATCTAGTTTTGAAACAAACAATTTGATAGTTGTTATTGTTTAAAAGAATGTTATTGTTTTTACAATATGTTTATGTGATGAGTATTCCTGAATTGTTTATAGTGTTTCTAAAATTCTGTGTAGATTTTTCTGTGTTCTGAATTATGTAAGACTGTAGTAATTACTGATGTTGTTTTTCTATTAATTTTTCTTATGTGGTTTTCTGATTTTATCAACGTGGCGTGGACCTTCTAATAGTTTATTAACTAAAATGTATCTTTGCTTTGACTTTGCCTTTACAAACATGCCACTATTTTGCGTCTCCCTTAAGAATAATACTAGATTTTCATTCTAAGTGTTCTTTTTTATTGTTTAGTTTTCAGAAATTAAAGATCTAGAATATGTTTTATTTTATAAAATTCTCTTTTAACCCTTTTAACATACAAATGATTTTGAATGCCAACAAAATATACTAAAGGTAAATGAACTATATCATGAGAACATTTTTCTTCTTTGGTTGCTTTCATTTCGGTTCACAGCTTTTTCATCTTTTGCTGTGAAGTTTGGGAATTTCAGAGTTTCTCTGTGAAGAGGCTTTAGTGTTCAAAGTCTCATCCCTACAGTTCTGTAGACTTAGTATTCTTCTATTGTCTCAACTTTGTCTCTTATCTGTTCATTCTGCTTTCTTCTTTATATTTTCTTGATTTTTATTTTTCCAAATAAACTGTTAAATCAGTCAAAGCAACAATTTTCAGAATATTCACTGTCCTCTAATAGTTTATTTCCTCACCATTGTTCAAAACTCAAATTTACAGCTATGGATGTAGTATTAATTAAAGAGGATTTCATGATGAAATTGCTCTAATTATGATACCAGTGCTTCTGTTAAACTCATGTTTTGCTAAGGGCTCTTTTCTTAAGCTCAACCCAGCATCTGTGGGGGAGAAACGTAATTAAGAACTTGAATGGAAAACTTTCAAATGTACCCTTACTACATCCTTTTGAAGCACTAGTATTTTGAAATGTTCTTGTGCTTTCTTTTCTAAATCTCAGGCATGTTCCCTGTGCCATTCTGTGGAATTTGGTGAGGGGATGGGAGGTAAGGTCAGGGTGGACACATGCCAGTTCAGTCCATCCCATTCAGCCTGGAACTCTGCATAGCTGTGAATACCTTGGGGCTGACCGTACAACAAAGTGATCCTAACCCCAGACCAGGAACTTAGAAGGCGTCCTCAGTCTCATTCCTCACACTTTTCCCAGATTTATGCAAGCAGCTTTGCGATTGTGTTCTACAACTTAGCTTTTCTTTCAGTGTAAAATAGGACCAACATGGATTTTTGAATAAGGTCCTCAAATTCCCAGAAAACCCACTGGGTATGGACTGCGCTATTAACCAACAGACCTGGTTTTTTGCCCTTGTTGCTTCATTAAGCTTCAGTTTCCTCATCTGTAAAACAGAAAAAATGGGCTGGGTGAATGCTAACATTCCTTGAAGGAGAAAATGACTGTGTGCTCTTGTTCTGGGAGTAGGGTTGGAATTTGAAAGCACAGTGGGCAGGTGATAATGGCCTCTCTCCCTAAGGACCAGACCGTGTAGTGCTGGCAGGCAGCACCTGAAGCCCTGGTCACAGCCACCCCTCAGGGTTTGGGAGGGTAGGGACAGAAACTCAGTGAGTGAGGAAAGAAGACGGGGGGTGGGGTGGGGTGGGGGTGGCTTATCTCGGGGTGTTTATTCTGCACAGTGCCCCAGAGACTGTAGCACCAAACACAAGTTTGGGGTTCTCTTATACCAGAGGTTTGATTTAAAAAAAATTTTTTTTAAGATTTTTTTCCATTCCCCCAGGAGCTGTTTTCAGTAAAACTTCCATATGGGGGCTGCATCTCTTACTGGAGATCGAGGGAGAGGAATAGTCTGACCATTCAGTAAGCTGAGAAACTGCCCCAGGGAATGTGCACAGACACAGTTCCTGCGCATTCCTCCTCCACAGCCGCACCGTGGTTTCTGTAAAGGTCCTACTGTAACATCTTTTCTTTCATTCCTTTCTCCTAAACTCATATTACATAAGCCTTCTAAGTGCTAAATGTTTTTCCTTTGTTGGCCATTACTCTCAAGATGACTTTATCAAATATGAATTTTCTCTCAGTTTTCAACTGCATGCACAGGGAAGCTGACAAAATGGGGAAGAGGTTGTGTGTGTGTGTGTGTGTGTAGACTGGGGGGTGTGGTGTGGAGCTCTGACTAACGTAACCAATGCTTCTTATAGAATGTTCTGGAAAGAGAGAACAGGCTGAAGAAGGAAATGAAAACCAGCCATGTCCCTACCAAGCCAATGATAATCATTGTTTACTATTTCAATATTCTTTTGTTTCTAAGTTTATTGTTAAAAAATAAGTGAGTTTTATACGCCATGCTTTTCAGCCATTGTCATTTTTGCTTAATAACCCCCACAATAGACATTTTCAGGATTTTCTGCATTTTCAAATAGGAGAGGTTCCTAGATGTTGGGATACTATATTAGAGAACATGAACTTATTTTATCATTTTTATGGTTCCTAAGGGTTCTTACCCAATTGCCTAATTAACAAATGACACTCCTTCTACCAGCATATGCCCTTCTCACCAATGATCAGATGTTATTTTTCAAATCCTTACTAATCTAATAGGGGGAAATAGTATCTAATTTTTGTGTTTTATTTCACTGACTACTAGTAATATTGAGCATTTTCAGGTTTATTAGCTCTTCTTTTTCTGTAAATGATTCATGTCACTTGCCCTTTCTCTCCCCCTTGGAGCATTTACCTATTTCCATTTTTATTACAACTATGTATCCAGATTACTGTTTTCCTTTTATTTTCACATTGGCTTTTTGATGTGCAGAGATTCTGAGTTTCCATGTGTTCAAATCTGTAATCTTTTCCTTCGCAGTTTCTTCCATTACTACTAAGAAAGTTTTCCTTGTCTTGAGATGAAGTATCAGCTTGCATTTTCTTGGTTGGTTTGAATTTTATGATATTTGGAATTTATTTTGGTGTACAGCATGGAATGGAGATAAATATTTTGTTTCCACATAGCTAGCCAGTTTCCAGTTTTTCCTTGCTCATTTGTTAAACCATCTATGTATGTGACACCTTCATTGTCATAAACTGCATTGAGCTCTTTCACATACAAGGGGACCTTGCCACCCTCTTGGTTTCCTTGTATCTGCTCCGGAGGCACACTTCCCCTCCTTGGTTGTTATAATATATTCTAAAACCTGGTATTTCTTGTTTTCAAATTGCTTTCAGCTCTTCTTGCATGTTTATTTTCCAGATGAATAGTAGAGTCATTTTTTGTGAAGTTCTAAAAACTCCCTTTGGGATTTTGATGAAAATTGCATGCAACCTATAAATTAATTGGGAAGGATTCAGCATCTTCACAGTCTTCCTTCTTCCCATCCAGGAATACACATATGGCACATCCCTTCACATTTTCAAATATCTTTTTTATATATCCCAATGGGACTTGGTAGTTTTCTTTATTTAAACTCAGCACACTTCTTACTAAGGTATTTCCAGATTATTTTGTATTTTGGGTACTTTTAAAAATGGAATCTTTTCCCCCTTTCGTTTAGATCACTATTTTTAATATCACTTTTCCCCCCATTGAATGCCAAATGCTAACAGAAATCTAAGTGAAAAGCTTATTTTTCCTTTGCAGGCTTATAAACTCTGAGATTTAGAGATGGAGCCAACAGTAAATGTATTTTCTTTTTATAGACAATAAAACTAAGGTCATGAAGGTAAAATAACTTTTAAAGATCATATAATTTGTTAGGAAAGTGACTAGAGGTGAATCTTTCCAATTGTGTATATTCTTTGTGTGAAAGACTCATAAAAGTTCAAGTATCCAAAACCAAATTCGTGGTCTTCCTCCTTGCTTTAGTTTGCTAGAGCAGCTGTCACAGATTACTACAGACTTGGTGGTTCAAAATAACACAAGTTTATTATCATCTTACAGCTCTGGGGATGAGAAATCCAAGTGGGTCTCCCTGGTGAAATCCAGGTGACATGGGGTCACCTTCTGGAAGTTCTAGGGGAGAATCCATCACCTCACATTGTCCAGCTCTGGCGGCTACTTGCATTCCTTGGCCCAAGACCACATCCTTCATCTTCAAAGCCAGCAGCTTATCACTTTCCTGTTTCTCTCTGACTCTCTTTTATTTCCCTCTTCTGCTTTTCAAGACCCTAAGATTATACTGGGCCCACCCAGATGGCTAGAATAATCATTTTTAAGGTCAGAAACCTTAATTCCATCTGTAACCCCAACCCCCTGTTCTGTGTAAGATAACATCCTCACAGGTTCTGAGGATTAGCACAGGGACAGGTTTGTGGGATGCATTATTCTGGCTAGCATAGCAAGGATGAACTTTTAGCATTTATATTGAAGTAACTCAGTCCTTTCCTTGAAGCACTCTGGTGGCTTCCCCATTGTTCTTGGATTATGCCCAGGGTCCTGAAATGGACTGCCAGACTGGAAGGGTTTTATCCCACTCACTGTCCAGCTTCATTGGCCCCATGCTTGTCCTCACTCTGCTGTGGCCACATTTACCTTTTTCTAGTTCCTTGATATGCTTTACCACCCCCTGCCACAAGGCCCCTGCACATGCCACTCCCTCTGCCTGTAAAGCTCTTCCCCACCTACACCTCCCTCCTTAGCTCCCTGCTTGTCCTTCAGGTTTGAGCTCTGTCTCACCTCCTCAGGGATGGTTTCCCTGACTGTGGGCCTAGATCAGGTCCTTTGAGCCTGCTCTCTCAACACCTTCTGTTGCTTCTTCAGTGCACCTGGCACACTGGTAGTTGTACTTTGCTTGTAGAATTATTTAATTCTTTCCTGCTGAACAAAAAGCTCAGAGAGGCTCTGTGTCTTTTCTGCCCAGCCCTAACTGAAGAATCTAATGCACCTGCACGACAGTGAACTTAATGTATGTCTGGTGAATGAAAAAGTGAACTTGGGATTCTATTTCCAAGAAAAAGCATTTTATTGGTTAATATATTTGTTGAAACATTTATGCAAATGAGTAAGATTGGGTCAGTAAGATTGCAATGATAAATTATTCTAAAGCTTCAGTAAAATTCTATATAACCATTAAAATGCAAATTATAGACAATAACAACGGAGGTAAATGTTTATATTACATTTAAAATGCAAGGACCCAAATCAACTGGTTTCAGATCACAGGATAGTAAGTTATGTTTCTCTCCTTTCATTTATAATCTCTCCTGTTCACATGTTTATGTGTTCATCACTACTGCGTGCTAGACACTGGGCCAAGTCCTGGAAATAACAACAGTGGACAAGAGTCTGTGGCTTCTGACTCTTGCAAGTTTAATAGGCTGGTGAGAGAGAACGCTAACAGTAGTCTCAGTCTGTGCCATTCACGGTCTGTCACTGTGGTGGAGAAACATGGGAGAGAAGCCCCATGTCATAAAGTCCCTTTATGACAGTGTGTCCCATGGCCAGTGAAAATATTTTGTTGCCAGGTCCAATGTTATTATGGCATGAAGGAAACTGTAAGGGTAATACTCCTTTCCTTTACTCGCTAGGTTTTGAAAGAGATTTCCCAAATTGTCCTCTCAGTCTTTGATTACCACTTACCAAGAAGCAGGCTGTTTACTCTAGCAGGAAAATGCCTGGGGACAGGGTGAACGGTCCCACTTGGGCAGGGCATTGCTGGAGGTGGGGAGTAGAATACTTTCCTGTCCAATTCAAAATCTCTCCCAAACATTTGGAGGTTCTTCATCCTCCTCTTCCAGGGAACTGAAACACGTAGAGTTTTGTCCCACATTCTCTGTTCTCTTTGTCTTCTTTTACTTACACACTGGCTGTGCCTCTGTGCTTCAGCATAATGTAAATACTTAATTTGTTTAATAAATATCCTGAAATAGCCTCTTTGAGTTGTTACTAGAAGGGCACGAACCTTTTAAGTCACTTAGCCAGCACAGATCAACACTTAATGCCTTTAATGATGAGCGTGATCTTTTTTAGTGGCTGAAATGCTCCGTAATCAATGATGTGGCCCGGCCTGGAGGCAGGAGAAACTGGATAATGGGCAGGAAATGTCATACTGGATGGGGCCAGTAATTTGAATCCTTGAAATCAGTATTAGTGTGGCAATTGATGGGAGAGCAGTTTCTTCTCAAAGCGAGGGAGAACCCTCAACATCTCTTAACATCCTGCAGTGATTCTCGGGTTACCAAAACCCCTGAGGAGACAGTGACTGTCCTTGGCCTGAAGCCTCTGTGGACTCATCACCTCCCCACCTGCCCCACCTGCTGAGACATCTGCATCCCCACCTGGGGTGGGGGGTTAGTGCTGGGTGACAGGGCAGAGGCCTGTCTGGATGGGGGTCCTGGGATGTTTCATGCAATCTGCAAGACTGCCCAGTATGCGCCCTTTTCTCCCTCCCAACTCCCTGTCAGCTCTGAGAAGCATTGCAGGGGTAGAAAACAAGTCCTGTCCTCTGGCTGTTAAATAAAGAAGCAAATATGCAGATGTTCGCTCTGTGCTTTCGCTTGGAGTCCCTTGGTTTTATCCTGGGATGTGATTGATTGGCCACATCCACATTCTCCGTACATCTCATAATTTTCTAAATGCCTGCATATGCCCTCTGAGCCTTCATCTCTTTAGACTGAAATTTTCCTGTTAAAAGCCGGATGGCCATTCCATTTGGTGTGACTTTTTGATAATAGGTGGACTTTGTTAATAAAGTGCTTCTGTTAACTTGAGGGAATTGTTTCATTATGAAATATTATGCACTTTTATGTTGTTTGTTACTGTCCACCAGTCCAGAAGTTTTCAGTGCTAAGAGCATGTTGTAAATGAAACATTAAATGATTTATTATAATGATGCTGAACTAAATAAAGCCAGATTTTCTATTGGCTCAGTGATGCATGTCAATGAGAAATGAGCTAAGATGTAAAATTTGTTTTCCCAAGTGCATTATTTAAAACTAAGTACAAACTTTAAAATCTTAATTTTTGTAAATTCCTGTACTCTCATTTAATGCAAAATTCTGACTTCACAGAATTTCAAAAGAATTTTTCTATTAGTAAGATACACCGAGTAACTCACTTGGATTTCTGGTGAGTTCTTGCTGGCCATGAGAGTAGCTTTCAACGTTTTGCCATGTCGTAGTCCCCGAGATGACTATAAGATCTTGTATGTTTTTTTGAAATGTTATACTTTCACATAAATAGAGCCATGGATATTCTTGGTTTTTATGTGATTTTATTAGTAACATTCCATCTCTAGAACTCTCAGTTGCAGTGGAAGGAGATCGGGAACTATATTGTCTAGCTACACAGAAGGAACAAAGTCAAGTTTTGTTGAACACTTAGGAGACTCTGCCATGGGGTAATCCTCCCCACCCCAAAATGGATAGTCAGTATATCAGCTTCCAGGACCAGGGATCTAGCTCAGTGGTGCTGCCGCCTGCCTTGCAAGCGTGAGGTCTCAAGTTTGATCTCTGTTACAAAAAAACAAACAAACAAACAAACAAACAAACATATATCAGCTTCCGTTCCTGCCAACTGACTTCATCCCTGGAGTTTGAAATACCTCATTGGATCTTTGTTGAATTCCTGTATATTTATTGCTGGCCACTATTCTTCATTCATTCCTAAGGCCTGAGCACGATGTTTTAAGTACTTACGAGTACTTATGTTTTGTTTGTTTTTTAATTCTAAATTTTATAGCACATTTATTTTTCTAGGTAAAATTTATCAAATTTCCTTTAAAAGGAACAAGTATGCAAAAAAATTACAATTCTTCTATCATATATTATTAAAAAATATTCTACTTTAAGACCTTATGTGTATCAGAGAAAATAAACATTATTTGACAATTGCTGTTTTCTGACTCGAAGGCAGTGTGCTTTTAGAAAAGCAGGCTTCTTACCAAACAGTGGCTAACAGTGTTATTAGCGGGGCATTTACAAATAGCTTGATGTTTATAGTTCACATTTCAACTTTAACTCTATTTGTTGCATTGGCAAAATAAAGCTCATTAAGCCTCATTCTTGCAGCCCGTCTCTCCAAGTGTCTGAACCCGCTGATGCTCAGCTTTCTTGTCTGGAAGTATGTAATCTTTCCTACACTACACTTGAAAGTTCAGCTCATTCCTAAACCTCCAGTCAAGGATATGAACTTGTTGCTTTCAGAGAGGCCGCGTCTGTGCACTGAGCCATTATGCCATCTGTTAAAGTGGTCAGAGTTCATTTCATTGCCTCCTTTGTGGACGGACTTGTACTGTAAAAGTGTGTGTTATTGAAAACATAATTTTCCTCATCATTATCTTTCTTTCTAGCCAAATCATAACCTGCTAGAAATCTATTGCACATAGACTGAAAAGCTCTTCAGAATAGCTGTTCTTAAGAGATTAAATGATTGCCATCTCTGTCCCATTTCTTTTATCTCATAATCAAGTTCAAGATGATACTGGATATCTCAGCTGAAGCGATTATTTGAAATAGAAATGACTTTATCTCTGTTCATATTTCACACTGTTGAAGGCAGGATCTTTTTTCTTTCCATTTACATTTATACGTTTGTCGTTCTTTATAACTGACCACAGGGTCAAATACTCAAACTACTTTTTTTTTTTTTTTTTTTTTTTTTAAAGAAAGTTGAAAGGTCAAAGGG
>NW_022900933.1:29726973-29790203 GCF_012274545.1 Fukomys damarensis | reverse complement strand
TTTTTTTTTTTTTTTTTTTTTTTTTAAGAAAGCTGAAAATGGCTAACAGGAGTTGAGTTGCATTTAAAATTTTTCTGTACACAAAGATATTATTAATGTAACAGATCTACCTTGGAGCCATCAAAACTTAGAGCTAAATCTAATCTTTAGCAGTCATCTAGCCCAACCATTAAACTTGACAAATGAGGAGCTAGAAATTCATAAGAGCTAAGAGACTTGCCCAAGGTCACAGAGCCCAGCTGCAGCTTGGCTGAGACAGAAGGTCCCTCTGCGGCAGTTTCTGCCACACTCAGAATAGGCCTGTAATAGTTACACAGATACAGCATGGGAAAGAATGTATGATCTAGTGACCCAAAAGTTCAAGAAACAGAGTTTTTATGGCTAGTTCAAAGGTGCTTACATTGACTTTTACTCCCTATCCTTAAAGCTGTCTAATCTGTGCTGCTTTCTGACATTGTAATTTCTCTTCCAGAGTCTCAAACTGAGAAACAAGATCACTTCCCGTTTATTGGCAGCTCTGCTGAAATACTTAATAGAGGAGAAATATCAGACTATTTGCTGGAAATGAGACTATGGGCTATATGTTGATTGCATTTAGCCACATGTCCACAAGTGGTCGATAATTAGGCACACTGAAGGTACATTTTTCCTCCTTTTAAAACATGTCTAGATTTAAAGAAGATTCTTCATTCTTAAAACTTGGCAGATAGGAAAAAGGGAGTCATTTTTTATGCTTAATCACTTTTACCAGCTATGATTGCATTTTACATCCATTTCCCCCTTTTTCTTGAACTGGAGAATCTATTCTGTCACTCTCTAGGGAAAAAAACCATATTGGTCTATTTTGCACATCAAGACTCACAGTGAAAGTACCATGAACAGAAAGTTTTGATGAATGTTGTAAGCAAGTTACTTCTTTAGAATACAGAACTGAGGAGAATAAGCCAATTCTTGGAGTGGCATCTAAGGAGCAACCTAAATTGTTTTAGTGTTTCTTTCAAAATGGAATCATTTCCTAGCATTACAGAAGGTCCCCCTTTTCTCTGGTTTCACTTTCCTTGGTTTTAGTTACCCCTGTCAACCTCAGTCCAAATATATTAAATGCAAATTCTAGGAATAAATAATTCATCAGATTTAAATTACATGCCATTCTAAGAGCATGCCATCTCGCTCTGTCCTGCAGGGTACAGGAGTCAGTCCTTGGTCCAACATATCCACACTGTATTTACCAGTTTCCCAGGAGCCCCTTCTAGGCAGTAGCCTTCCTAGTTATCAGATCTAGTTTTGTGGTATTGTAGGGCTTGTGTTCAAGTAACCTTTATTTTACTTAATAGCCCCCAAATATGAGAATAATGATACATGCAATTTTATTAGAGTATATTGTTTTAATAGTCCAATTTTATTATGAGTTGTATTATTAATCTCTTGCAGTATCTCACTTACAGATTAAACTTTATCTTGGGTATGCATGTATAGGAAAAAGCAGTATATAGAGGATTCAGTACTATCCATGGTTTCAGGCATCCACTGAATGGAACGTAACCCCTAAGGACAAGAGGGGACTACTATATATCTGTTGAATGTCTACTGTCTCCCAAATCCCAGATACTGCAAGAAATAATTTGAGCCAGGATACCTGGTGTGGTAGGATGCTAGGATGCCTTTACTTACAAGTAGCAGGAAATCCATTTCAAACTGCCTTAAATAACACAGGGAATTTATTGGGTCAGTGACTACAGGTCTTGACATAGGACAGGCTTCAGGCGTGCTTTGATTAGACTACCGCTCACTCAGCTATCCTGACTCTTTCCCTCCATGTGTATAGCTCCTTTTCTAGCTGATAATTAATGCTTCAAAGCATGTGTACAAATTACTGGATCAATGCCCCAGTAGATGATACAATTCTTGAAGCGGTTACACCTTCAGGGGTTCGAAAAAGCTATTGCGAGACCAGACCTCACCTTTGCATCCTAGGTGCCCATATTGAGAGAATTTTTTTTTCTTAACTTACAACCAAATCCCTAGGCTTCATTATGTTAGGATCAACTCTTTACCAATCAGTAGTCACCTGGGAGGAATATAATGCCATCTACTAACTGACATAAGCCAGTCGATTCTGGAACCAGTCATTGTGGTAAAGAGGGTCAGTTCGCAGCGACTGAATTAGGTCAGTCAGATCCCCTTTCTAGAACTTGAGGGGGGAATCCATCCTGTCCAAGTCACACAGCTGTTGCATAGCACAGAGTGGGTGAGTGGGCGGCTGGGACTGTAACCGATAGTGTCTACTGTACCCTTAGTCTGGAGGGTGAGCCTAGTGCTAATGAGACCAAAATTTTGCCTGGCTAATGTCATTCTTTATTCTTGGCTTGGTCTGGACAGCCTCTGTCATTGACAGTTCATGCTAATCAGATAAGTCTACCACCTGCCAGCTCTAAGCCGTCTTTCTACATCTAAAAAGATCTGATAAGGATCTTAAATTCAGGAATACATTGCCCTCACACTGAAGGAACACTTATAGTCTAATAATACCTTACAGTTGACAGACTAAATATTATTAAATAAGACACATACATTAGACAGTAAAAGAAGACTGCTGCTATGTTTTTTCTGGTTAACTCTAGTGTTTCAACTGCCTGGAAGTTCAGACTTCAGCACTCTTCTCAAAGGCAATATTTAATCTGCTCTAAAAAGCATTTTGCAAGTAGCTGAACACTTACCTGTTTCAAGTAGTGAGATTCCTTTGACCTGAATGGTGATCTGATGTGACATGCTGTCAATGGTAGTACTTTCAATGCTCTGTGCAAAATTCATCTTTCAAAATAAACTTTCCACTGTGTCTCAACCTGCATTCTTTCTAGAAGCAGGGTTTGCAATGAGGACTTATGTATAGGTTGTTGTGAAATGGAGAATGAAGGAAGATCAACACCGAGAATCTGTTATCAAGTTCATTACTGCTGTGAGCAACTTCAACGCCATTCTACCAGGGTCTCCAGTGAACCGAAAAGAATAGCCTCAGACTTGTCTGCCTGGGGGGATTAGAGAGAATAGTTGTCCACGGAATCCTGTTGCCTCATTGGTCTAGGGTTGCCCTATGGGGCCTCAAGTCCCTCTTTCTCCATACTTCCTGGTCATGGTATGTGTGTATCTGTGTGTGTGTGTCCACACTTGCATGTGCACACTCATGCCTGACCCAGGCGTCAAAATGGTCCCAGGCCAACAGCGAAAGATGTTTGATGCAGGGTGCAGATGAGGTGAGGCACTCCCAGTAATAGTTGGAGATAAAGATGTGTTCAGAGAGTGTGAGATGGGCACAAAGGGCGTCTACCACACAACAAAGGGAATGCTTCTGCCAGTGTCGTGGAGGAGCCCAGAAAAGACCAGAAATCATCCGCATATCTCTTTAATCTTTCCTGTGTGTCTGAGTAGCTTTCTTAACATGTGTCTTTAAAAAGGTAAAATTAATAAACACATTACCAACTGAATTGCTGTAGAGCCCTGTAGGACTCTCATCAACAAAGAGGCAAGCTCGCCAGCGGGGAGAAGCAGCAGGTTCCTCAGAAGAGAAGGCTGCATGAGAGGGAGGCTGTCATTATTGCATCTTCAATTGGCGGGTCCTCTCCTCCCCAGCAGGGGCTCCTTGCTTGCAGGATAATTTTTACTCTCCTGTTCAGTCAATATGACAGCTTTGTCCCTAATATAATGGCAGTGTTGACTTTAGTTTAAATTATTCCATATACAACCAAAGAGATTCTCCCTTTTCCCCAGTCCAAAAATTCCATTAAAAAAAAAAACTTTAAGGGAGGGCAGAGGTAAGGGGAAAAAATGAGAATCAAGACTTGCCATGTAAAGGTACATGATCCCAACAATGAATGTAACTGTACTGTATCCCTAAATGTACCAATAAACTCAATAAAAAAAAAAAAAAAAAAAACTTTTCTCATTTAAATCTTTGCCTCCACATTAAATTTTTTATTCGTGTTTCAGGTAAATCAAATATAGTGTCAACTTTCAAAACCCTGTGTGACTATCCTGGTGACTCAAAATAATTACCGTCTGTCAGAGTGTTTGCTGGGAACACAGATATGTCAGAGGCTGGCCCTGTTATCCCCACAGGAGCTTGGCTCTCCAGTGGGGTCTTCTCTGGGTTCTACTTGAAACCTTAGTGGTCAAACAGAGTATTAGGGCAATTCTGTGCATGATCCATCCAAGAAATGTGCATGCCTCAGCTGACCGGAAAATCACTTTTAAAAAAAAAAATCTTTAAAGCAACTGTTTTAGTGAGTGTAGATTTAGCTGGACTATCCCCAAGGAGTCCTTCAAATGATGGTTCCTCTAGGGTAGAAGTTTTCAACAAGGGATTTTCGTTCGCCATCCCAGGGTGGGGATCACTTTCCAATTTCTGGAGACATTCTTGGCTGTGACAACTGAGAGTAGGGGGTGGGAGAGGACTCTACTGACATCTAGTGGGTGGAGACCAGGGATGCTGCTCATATCCTACTGAGCACGCACAGCCCCCAGCTGCTGGGACTGAGCATCGTTTGGTCCAAAACATCAGTGTTTCTGAGGTTGAGAAACTCTTCTCTTTAGCTGTTGAGGGTTTATACTTTGTGAAATAAGACCACTTGCTTGGGGGATTCAGACTGAAAAGAAATGCTTAATATTAAAGACTACTTTAAAACCAAATTACCTGTAACTCTGCCAGTTTCTGCCTGAATGAATGTTGATGTTTGTAAGACTGCAATTATGACGTAGATACCAGCCTGTACCCTTGTTTCCACTTACAAATGTCACTTTCACAGTCTTTATATCACTTTGATAGAGAATATTCCATTGTTCCAATGCACAAAAATCTATACACCATTCCCTTTTTATTTCTTTCCTTCGTGTTTTAAAAAGCAATTTGGGTAAAAACCATAGTTCAGTCTCAAATCTGTGTTTGGAGACCTGGCCAAGGGTTACTCTCAAATGATTTTACAACAGAAACTCATTTTCAAGGAAGAAATACTTTCTGAACATTTTAGAAATTGTTCCAATGGAAATATTTGTCTACATGGAACGGTTACTACTTTGCAGAAGCACTCACTATTTACATATTTATTTAAACCCGCACTTTCCCCCAGAATATAGTAGAACAGTACTAAACGGTGTACCTCCATGAGAGCTCACGGCACAAAAATCCTGCTCCAACGTGGTCAGATCTTGTAGCTTCTTGGCTGGGAAGCACCTGGTCTGAGTGGTCAAAGCCCACTCACCACCACCAAAATAAAAGAACAATCTTGCTGAACAAAATCAGGCTGCTGAAGATGGAGGCTGGGAAGGAAGGGAGAGAGGCAGAGGGGATGGAAAAAGGAATTAAGATGTATTATGTACATGTACCAACTCTCTACGATGAATCTAATCATCATAAACAGCAGACATGCAACAATAGAAATAATTTTTTAAAACAAGGATGCAGAAGGAAAAACCCTAATGAAAGTAACTACAACTACTTTTTAATACAACAAACCAGAAAATATTTGTATTTTAATGTATGTATTTGAAACCTGTTAGAATTCAGCTGAGTGGACTATCTAGTCCTGCCTGGAATTCTCAGTGTACCTCATTTCAGCTGAGGTCTTCCTGGACTTCAAAGTCCAAGTAGTACTGCCTGGAATCCTGGCTCTATTTCCCGAGGGATAAAAGGCATTTACCAAGATTCTTGGAAATTTCAAGTGGGCTCCTGGTTTGAGCGCTCACTTCTGTGAGCTGATCCAGTTCATGGGTCATCTGACCATTCTGTTTTGCTTTTCCTGCTCTCCACCATGCCTGCCGGGAGCACTCATCCCCTAACCCAGTCATCAGCCCCTGCTGACTCCACCCAGACACCCCAGAGTCACCATCTCTCTGTAGCATTTGTCCATCACACCTTTTGGGTAAAGATTGGTGGAAAAGTTATAATAAGCAACACAAACAACTTCACACACCTAACAAGTATAGCATTAATCCGAGGGCTTTGGATCACTGTGCCACTGCATGGCCATTCTTGTTCAGCATCGCACCTTGCTTCTCATCTCTTTCCTTTTTGAAGACCCCCAATTGTTCATACTAAGTCACGCAGAGAAGGTCAGCTCTCTGGACTCTCTCGGTCCAAAATCAATTTCAAGTCTCTCTTTTGCACCTCAGATACAAACAAACCAAGCTAGGCACTGTGGTGCTACTTGGGAGGCTGAGGCAGGAGGATCACAAGTTCGAGGTCAGCTAAGCAACTTAGCAAGATCCTGTCTCAAATAATAAAAAGGGCTGAGCATGTAGCTCACTGGGAGAGAGCCCCTGGATTCGATCCCTAGTACCACACACACGCACACACACTTGCATGCACACCTTTCATTGAACTAGACCTCCTTTTAGAAAGCATTTTTTATTGTGAATAGCAGTTTATCTCCTCTCATACATCTGAATAAGCTTTCATTCCTTTCAGAAACCATTTCTGTAGCCCGAGCCGAATACACGTCTGCATCTATCTCCTTGTGTCTAGTCAAGGATCAGCTACTTAACTGGATGAAGTGTTTGGTCCTCAACTACAGAACAAGCTAGACTCATGCAAATCCAGTGTTCAGCTTCTGTTCAGTTTCCTGCTTTTTAGCTCTAAACTCTTCAACCTGATGTTCAAAGGGTTCCTTCCTCCTGTTGCCCACTTCTGCAGACTCGTTTTCCCAAGCCCGCCTCTCTCGTACCTGCTAAATGTGGTCGAGGATGGAGACCAGAACTGACTTTACTCACGGGCTCCAGAGTGGTGGCCCTGATGCGGCTCCCTCTGTGTTTTATCTCTCTGGTTCTTGTTTAGATGCCACAGACAGTGATGATGCAGTCTCTTTCTTTAATCCTCAGTAGTTGGGGGAAGTACATTTTTCCCTAAAAGTGTCAACTGTTTGCCTGGGTTAACATCCATAAGTTCAGTCATTTAACACAATCCCATTGCCTGTGATGGGCTGAGAGGCTCATTTCTCACTGGGATGAGGGCTGGTGGGATATTTCAGTGTTGAATATGCTCTGGGGGCACCGAAACAACACATTCTGGTTTCAGAACTGAGGTTGAATGCTGTAAACAGCAACATGATGCTCCTTCCTCTTTGCCTAATGACTTGTCCTCTCATCAGCACATCACCAGCTCTACCCACCAGCCACAGCCGTTCTTCCCTCATGCAGCGATTTGAGTGTGGGTGCTGTGAAGCCTTCCTGCTTCAGAATAATTCTGTCTGTAATGAAGCACTGTATATTTTAGCCTTTAACCTTATAACCCAGAAATGTGAATTTCCTCTTCGTTCGCATTGAGATGATCAGATCTCCTCAGAGATGTGACTTAAAGTTGGAAGGGATGAAATACTTCACCATACTCCATTCTGCATATACACAGAGCAACCCTCCATTCGTCATGTGGCGAGACTGCCCCTCACACGTGAGTGGACTCCACCTGTTACCATGACGTCTTGTGACAGGAAGCTTTGGCAAAGACAGCAGGAAAGATTAGAAGTCAATGCGATGACAAGAAAGGTTTACGGAGAAGAACACAGAAAGGGATTCCCTTCTGTACAAACATCCATTATCTCCATAAGTGAATGAAAATGTACACAAAGATATCATCAGAAATAAGTGTATTCTAAACATTACTTTTCTAAGTTATTCACTTTGCTCACCCTTAGAGATTTATAGTTCAACCATACCCATTCAGAGTGGAAAGAACAAAGGCCATTTATCTAGTCCTATTCCTTGGGAAGAAATACTTAGGCAATATTAAGAATCTTCAATTATCTAATTTTATAAAAGATGATTTATATTCTATAGTCAGTAACATGTGATACTGATTATTTTTAATCCCTTAGAAGAGATCTGACATTATGCTTTTGGTGCTGTATAGCATGAAATCGTCATGTATATTTCACCAAAAGAAGGAACAAGAATAATGGCCTCTGCAGTCTGCAATCGTTTTATACTAACACACTGCAATGTGGTTTTGCCCTGGGGCAGAGAAGTAGAGATTTTTCTCTACTTCAAAAGAATGAAAAATTATCATCACTCTATCCAGAACCATTATAGACTTCAGAGACTTTGGCATGAAATATTCAGAAAGTTTATTTTAGAGTTCAATATTTTAAAAGCCTGCTTTAAAACTATTACGGTGATTAGTGGCTCTCTTGCTTGGGCCAGTTTTGCTTTAAAAGGACTTGTGTCCTGCTTGATAGCATTTGTTGAATTTTCACCCACAGTAGCCGTGTGGAAAGCATGTTGTACATTGTTTTAGGAGGCTCCCCCCCAAGATGAATTAGGTCCTCTGCTCATCAGTTATCCTTTCAAACACTCTTTAATGAACGCTGCTTTTACTAGTAATGGTTCTGATGCACTTATGCTAGCTTATGCTAGGATTTTGTGCTGACCCGTTACCTTAACCCTGTGGGTTGGGCGCCACTGTTTGCTACCTGTTCAGAGGTCCGTGTCTCAGTGATTCTAAAGACACACAAGGAACAGCCACACTGAGGCCACCCCATCACCACCATCACGACCACCAACAATAACAACAACCAGCTCGCGGCCCACGTCTTCACCACTCTTCCCAGGAGTCAGGAAAGCTTGAAAACTTCCAGGGTTGGAGTTAGTAGTGTGGGGACAGCAGCAAAAATCCCTCTCTCTGCAGTGTCCCAGCCCTGGGTCGAGAGCTTAACTACCCTGGTTTGGGTTCAGCTCTGCTGCCTAATAGCAGCCTGACTCTGAGAAAACCGTGAGGTTCCTGAAGGCTTGGTGTCTCTTTCTGTAAAATGCACCCATGCACTCTGTTTTTGTCCTTGTTTGTTCCCACAGTGGTTTCATTATCTGCTATTTATCTCACATTTCCATTGTGCAATGCATGTATGTTCTTGTAGATTACAAAAAGGACAACTAGAAAAACAGTCGCTCCTCCTTTTTTCATATAATCTGTGCATTTGACTTTAAGTAAGTGGGTTGAATGTATTATTTCTGTAGGTTTTAATAAACTTTCTTTCCTTCCCAGCTTAGTATTACCTATGTAGAAATAAAAAAAAATATAGCCATCAATCTTAGTCTTCAAGTAGATAAAATGTGCAAAGAAAGAAAGATACTAATGTTCTGACAGGTAGGTGCTGATGAGAAGAATGTGTAAATAGCTTTTTGTTTTATTTTTCAGGGAAGTAGATCGTGACTCTGATGGTCACGTCAGCTTTAGAGACTTCGAATATGCCATGAAGCATGGACAAAATGAAGCCTAACTATTGTGATCTACTTTTTGGTAACTCTTTGGATTGTAAATATATTTGAAGATCAAACATACCTCTCTCTCATAATGATGTGATACTGCATATTTGTGATGAAACTCTTAGTTGTAGTTTTGGGATGCTGATAATGTACTTGGTCTCACAGTCTTAGAGGTTGTGGGTACTGGAGTCTTCTCTGTGGGTAGCAGCCTGGAGTCAGGCTGCCCCATCTCTACTCTTGGCACCCCCTCGCATACCAACTCTAAATTGGAGTGTTCCACTCAGTCCTGGTCTTCACCACCCGACCTGAGACCCTGGTTCCTAACAGCTCTTGAAGGCTGGTAAGGGCAGCTGTTCCCTGCCAGTGGTTCCAGCTCCCTTCATTTATCCCACGTTGGTTGAACAGGTAGTATACCTATGTGTACTGCGTGCTTACTGAAGAAGGTTCGAAGCAGTGAGTGAGGAGGCATTGGGCTAATAAGAACATAAGACTTATCTGAGATAAAGTACCCAGAGTCCACATCTTCATTGCAGTGTCCCCAGGGCATTGGTTGTACAAGACAGAGACTGAGCTAACAGAAGGCAGCCCTGTTGCACATTACACAGAGGAAGAACAGAGCCAACGGAAGTCCTAGGAGCAAAAGATATGTTTGCAGAACCCTACAGAGTGGCCTGGGCCTGGCTTCTTGTGCAAGGAAGCAAACCCAGGCCTGCCCATCTGCCCTACCCCTGCACACTTCCAGTTCTGGGTTGTTCTGCCCTGCACCCAGATCCATAGCTATTGCTGGATCTGGATCCTGGTTGCCGTGTCCTACCTGTCTCCCTGGCTCCATTCACTGCCGTACTAGAGCAAAACCTGCAACACTGGACATTCAGCGTTCATTTAAAATAATTCCAAAATAATGGTATCAATATTAATTTTTATGTAGTTGTTGAGAATTCACAATAGTAGCAACAGGACTAAAACAATATTCAACTCATATTTTAAAAGTATTCAACATTGCTGCCTGCCTTGCAAGCGCAAGATCCCAAGTTCAATCCCTGGTAGCAAAAAAAGTATTCAACATTTAAAGGTCAAGCAAAAATGTTAATTTGTAGAACAAGCGTCATTCTCATGTAAATTATTAGCTGATAAGATTAATAAAAATAAAGTTTACACTGTGATAGACCAGAGGAGCTCAAAGAGAAGTGACAGGTAAATGTAATTTGGTGTTCTTGGTGGGTCCTGGACTAGAAAAAGGACTTTAGATTAAAAAAAAAACAAAACAATAACAGTCAAATATGGACTGTAACTACTGATAATGTATCTGTATTGGTTCATTAATTGTAACAAATGTACCAAATTCATAAAAAATGTTGATAATAAGGAAAACTGAAACTCTGTACTCTGTACTAGAAACTCTCTGTACTATTTTCATAATTTTTCTGAAAATCCAAAATTACTAAAAAATAAAGTTTGTTAAAAAAATGCAAAAATTAATAAACTAAACTTTACCTAAAATGAAGAGAGACTGAAAACAAGTGCAAATGAAATATTATTTCAAAAACAAAATGGATCAGTGGTATCATTGAGTAACATGTGTGTTTTTGTACAAATTGTTCCAACTGAGGAAATGTCCTTTCTGACTTGGGATAGAATTTTGTCCAGCAAGTATTTTCATCATAAATTGAATAGTTGAGTCATTGACATTAATCTCAAAAGAGAAATGATTCAGGGCTGGGGATTTAGCTCAGTGGTTCTGCTGCCTGCCTTGTAAGTGCAAAGACGTGAGTTTGATCCCCGCTACCAAAAAAAAAGATTCAAGTGTTAGATTTTCAAAATATCAAAATTTTACATACACTACCAAAGTGCCATTATTTCAGTAGTTGCCATAACCCCAAATCCTCCTATCACAGTCACTACTTGGACCTCATTTCTGCCAGGAAAAGTGACAAGGGAAAGGAAGAAATGACCTGCAGGATGTGGGAGGCAAGAGGCAAGGCTGGGAACAGCTGTTGGGCAACTCTTTTGACTCTGGATAATCAAGACACTTTCTAGTTTCAATGACTACCCAACCTGGCTTAGACTGCAAGAGAATTTACTAGAAGACACTGGGCTAGCTGCTGGAAAGCAACAGGAAGGGCAGGGGTGCACCTGAGTTTACAGGATAACCTGACCCAACAGCACTCTCACATCCAGACTCTGCCTCCCTCCTGTAGTCACCAGTGGCCTCAGACCATTTAAAAGGAATTGGCCCATTGAACCATCCAGTTCCAAGCTCAGAGGCTCCAGAGAGAGGCTCTGGTTGGGCCTCTGGCTCAGGCAACTGTGGTTCACCCAGGGGAGATGGATTTGGCCACTGCCACTCGCCCATGCACACTCAGGGATGGTTGTAAAGAATGGAAGTTGACAAGACTGGGAAGCCGTCCTCTTTTCTGGAAGAGAACACTATGCCCAGGACCCCATCCAGGAAGGAGAGCGCCCTTAGGATTTGCTCCTTAGGAGGATTCAAACCATCAGAGCAAAGACACAAAGAGGAGTAATGAGAAGCTGCTTAGGTCTCCTTCCCCTCCTATCGTTCTTGCCCTAGGCCCAGTCCCCCACCTCACCCTATAGGCTTTGCCCCAGCTTCTCGTTCCGGGCCACAGTCCCTGTGCTAGTCCCCAGTGCACGTGCTGCTTTACTGCCTGTGCGGGGTGACCTTGCAAAGCCCAAGGATAGGATTGATTGAAACTGCTCCGCCCGCCTGTGCCCCAGGAGAGCATGCAGGGTGGGAGGGAGCAAGACAGAGCAGAGCACTTCTGAGGGCTGAGTAAGGGGGTCGGACTTGGGAGCAAAGGGAGACACAGCCTAGAAAGCCCACCAAGGCAGCTGGTTTGCAATGAGAGCAGAGGAAGAAAATGGACACTGAGGGGAAAACAAGAAAGGAGCCAGAGAAGCCCTGCAGTGCTCGGTTTCTGGTCAGAGCTTGTGTGCAAAGCCCAGACATGGCCCTTTGGGTCCTATGAGGTAACTCTGTATCCATCCAATAAATCTTTCTACTCAAGCCAGCTGGAGTCACTTTCTGTTATTTGAAACTAAGAGAAGCCTCTCTGTTAGGATCACAGAGGCACAGAGCCAAGGACAGAGTCCTAGGTAACATTAACACTTACTAGGGCAGCAAAGAAAAGTCTTCTAAAGACTCTAAGAAGCAGCAGCTCTAGGTGACAGAGGAAGCCACAACCATGTCCCTCTCCTGTTTCCTGCCTTGATTAACCTTGTACTCCATTTTAGTATCCTGAGTTGCGGTCGCTCTCAGATGAGTCACCTGGGAGCCACCAGAGGCCAAATCTTCCAGTCTCTCTCAAATCTCCTCACACTGTCCCTTCTCCTGGGTCTGAACTGACATCTGTTTCTTTGGAAGCCCCTCTTAGCCTCTGTGACATGAGTCTCTTAGGGTATTTCTGTGCCCATTTTTTCCTACCATTTTTTCTAGTTTCCTGTCCTACAATCATCCCCGAAGCAGTAGTGTTTTCCAAGGTCCAGTAATTGGCCAATCTTCTTAATCAGCACATTCTTCAGGGTTGATTTCAGCCACCGCCAAGATGTCAGCTATCACCTTTATGTGTATAACACCACACAAGTCTTTATCTTTGACCTTGACCTCTGCTCAACTCCAGGCCTGTGTTTTCATTTGCCTGTCGGAACTTTCCACCTCAGTGCAAATGAATGTCAACGAAAATCAGACTTGTTGTTCCCCTAATTTTCAAAATTGGTTTCCTATTCTGTGTTTTCTATTTCTGTGAATGGCAGCCTCCCTGGTTAGCCCCCACTCCAAGCTAGCATCCAAGCCAGCTGCCTCTGAGTCGTTTCAAATCTCCCCATCTTCCTGGGCTCTGATATTCAGCCGGTCCCGGAATCCTTTGCCTGTCTCTGTAAAACATTCATGACATTTTTTTCCTTTCCATCCTGATCTCTGCCCATGTCTGTATTCCCATCCATCCCTTCCATCCAGTCATTGTTCTTCTATTTTTTATGTAAAGGTGAGTAAAAGATGTACAAGTAAGTAAGAAGCAGGATCTGCTGTGAAAACATTTTAGCCTAACATGTCAGTGATCTACCTAAAGCACAGACAAAATTACTTTTTCCTCTGCCCAGAAGCCTTGAGTGGCCACCTTTCCTATTGGGTAATGTCTAGACCTATACTATGTCATTCAGAGACCTCTATAATGTGGTATCAATTTATATTTTCACAACTACCTCTGCCATATCATGCCACAACCAGGGAAACACACGTGGGCACAACCCCTTCACCTAAAAAGACCAAAATGGCAATAGATATTTGCCCAAATTAGAAAAATAAAAAGTGATTTGGGAATTGATATATGATGAGATAATTGTAAAGTACACTCACAAAAAAAATTACTTTAAAAAATAATAGTGGGCCACCTTCATCTTCCCAAGTATTTTTTCCTTCACTGCTGTCTCCTTGGAATAGAAGGAGGGGAACTGATTATGCTAGGTATTTTATGTATGTGTTCAATTTTATCCTTGAAACTATTCAGACAGGTATTAATCATCCCTTTGCATATATATAAATGACAAAGCAATCTCAGAATCTAAAGCACTTGGCTCAGGCCTGGACAGCAACAAGGTGGTCAGTGAGACCTGTCAGTCTGATGACATACACACTCTTCCTCGTCACCTACTGTCTGACACGGTTCCATATTTTATAGTTGCACTTTATTTTTAGCCCAGACAACTTTACACAGATTCATTGGCCAACACAGTTCAAGTATAACATTGGATAGGCATTAGAAATTAATTCCCAGGACTGAGATGTAGTTCAATAGTGGAGTACTTGCCTACCATGCATGAGGCACTGGGTTCTAACTCCAGTGAAAAAAAGGAGGAGGAGAAGAAGAACAAGGGGAGGAGGAAGAGGGAAGGGGGAGGGGAAGGGGATATTCCCATCTATGGTTTGCCAAAAATAAACCAAAATTATATTAAATTATTAATTAAACTCAAGTTCAAAAGACAAAGATTAGAATGTGCTAAAGGGTCTAAAAGTACTATCAAGGAGAATGGAAATGAGTTGTAGACATGCTCGGAACATTCCAAGCACCTCTTAATAGATAGGCACCCTCACTGGCCCATACTCACTATGTGTATAAATTCTAAATAGTGTATTTCGCCAATCAATTTACTTGATGTTCACACTATACTTAAAGACTTGTAATTTAAGATCAATAAAGATAAACTGTTACTTTCCTATTTCTTAGCTTGTAACTTTTGAGAAATTTGTTTGGAACTGTAGAATTAGGCAGTTTAAAAAAAATGAAGCAAAACAAAACAACCTGTCACACACAGATTGAAATTCAGTGCCACTAGATATAGCAGCTCACAAAGTGACCTTTCTTAGAAAACAAATTTAAATTGAATTGTCCACATGGACTGAAAAGTAGCCCAAACAATTTCACAAATAAAATATGGGGTATCCAATCTAAGCTTCTCTTACACTGAGTTAATAAAACACTTAGAAATGTGACTAAAAAAGAGCATTGTTCTAACTTCAGAGAAATGCAGATTAATTTATATGAAAACAAACTGAAATTCAAATATAGTCCCTATTTTATGGTTTATTGAATCTTCAAAAAACTAAAAGGAGAAAAACAGTGAAATTGGCAAAAGTATGTGACTTCAGAAAGAGCAATTCCAATAATATTGAATTTACAGAAAAAAAAATTTGACCAAGGTGCTGGAAGTATATGATGTTTATTGTCATAGCAACAGTCACTGTAAGGTAGAAGTCAGGTTTGGGCATCTTTCTTATTTTAAATAAGGAAGGCAAGCTTGATTTTAAATGACTTTACTAAGGTCAAATGTGTCAGAGATAGTGCTTAAATCAGTTTTCCCTCCCAAGATTTCCCCATTGCTACCGGTATTGGTTTGCTCATGGGATGGTTTGATCATTTCTTTTTTCTTTCCTTCCTTCTTCCTTATTTCTTTCTCTTTTCTCTATTACATCCACAAATACAATTACATATATTGGACCACTTAAATTTCAATCTGATCTCCTTCTTGGCTTATATCCAAACACATATCCAGGAGAACACTGCTCCCTGCCCATCACTACAAATGAAAACCAAAATTCAGGACATCTGTCTTTCATCACAAATGGAAACTTGTTGGCCATTATCTTCAAATATTTCTTTTGCCACATTCTTGAAGAGAATGTCTTTATCAGACTCTGGTTGCACATATTTCACGTCAGTAGTGTTAGATATGTCTCTCATTCTCTGTTCTTTTCATTTTACTCTTCTTCCTCCTTTCTCTATTGCAGTTGGATAATTCTATTCTACTCTTATTCCTTATGCAGGGAGGATGAAAAATGGCACAGACACCTTGGAAGTCAGTTTGAGAGTTTCTTACAAAGCTAAACATCATCTTTCCACATGACCCAGCCATCAAACTCTTTGGTATTTTGCCCAATTGATTTAAAAACTTATATCCACACAAAAATGTACATGTGACTGTTTATAGCTGCTTTTTCAATAATTGTCAGAAACTGGAAGCAACCAAGATATGTCTTCCAAGAAGTGAATGGAAATTCCTCACAGAGCATAAGCAGTACTCTTCAAAACTGTCAATGTCAAGGAAAGCCTGGGAAACTCCAAGAGAAGCCTAAGGAGCCATGTGACCAAATATAATCTGATAGCCTGAAGGAGATCCTGGAACAGGAAAAGGATATTATGTACAAACCCAAGAAATCTGCATAAAGTGTGAACTCTAATAATCAATAATGTCAATATTAGCTTATTAACTATAGCAAACTATAGTATGTAATATAAGATGTTATTGGGGGAAGCTCAACATATGGTGTATAGGAATTTCTTATACTATCCTCGCAATTATTCTGCAAGTCTGAAACTGTCCTAAAATTAAGTTAATTTTTAAAAAAATTTTTCACATCTTACTCTATAGCAGAAATTATACCCCTTGTCACTACTAAAATTTATATTGGAAGTTAAGGTATCAGTTGAAAATATGCAAAGGGGGTACATAGCTTTTCAAACTAATATTGTAGGATATATTAGCAAAATACCTTTGCACACAACCCCGTTATGGCACCTTTATAGGACCTGCTGTCTGAACTCTCAAGGATGCTCCAGTGTGGGATAAGGAGGTATGTTCACAATGTTTGTGTGATTTGCACTGTTTTCTGATGAAGAGACATTTTATAGCTTAAAGTACATAGTTTTAATACATTTTAAGGGCATTTTTTTAAAAACAAAAAAATCCATGATTTTCTATTTACATTTTCAATGTACAGGTCAGGGAAAGACATTTCTTAGCTTTAGGACCTATTGTAGGGAAAGTACTTTATATTTTTCTTTTGAATTTGGTAATGCCTCGCAGTGCTGAGAAAACACTTAGAAGCAATGCACCCCTAAGGTATAGTTCCTAGATGCTCCCTGTGGGAGCTCAGACATGACCTGTTCAGGAATGATCCCCACCGTGTGCTGTGACCTGTTTGTGGTTGCTCTCCCTGCAGTCCTGGCGGCTCCCTCTCAGCTTGGCCCCGAGCTATAGCTCTGGAAAACCACCCCGGTTCATGAG
The DNA here is from genome assembly GCF_012274545.1 of Fukomys damarensis. Lineage (NCBI taxonomy): Eukaryota > Metazoa > Chordata > Mammalia > Rodentia > Bathyergidae > Fukomys > Fukomys damarensis. The sequence continues at coordinate 29,773,382 of NW_022900933.1, read as the reverse complement.
CACTCAGGAATACATTTGGTATTACAAAGTTAACATTTTATACATAAAAGTTCTAATGCTATACAGCCTAGTTCTTCCTTAAATTTTTATTTCATATATAGGTCATATTACTCTATTTATAAATCCAGTAAGTTTTATTAATCAGTCTAAGGCTTTAAGGTGGCTTCTGTATTCTGTATTTCCTTAAGATTTAACTGCATGTATAAAACAGTATATTCAGTTATCTTTCCTTGACTGGTCTTTATAATTCTACCAATTTTATTAATCTTTCCAAAATGTCAAATTTTGGGCTTTTTGCTTGCTTTTTTTTTTTTTTTTCCAGTACTACCATTGAACAAAGAGTAGCATACTAGGTAGGCTTTAAGGTGGCTTCTGTATTCTGTATTTCCTTAAGATTTAACTGCATGTATAAAACAGTATATTCAGTTATCTTTCCTTGACTGGTCTTTATAATTCTACCAATTTTATTAATCTTTCCAAAATGTCAAATTTTGGGCTTTTTGCTTGCTTTTTTTTTTTTTTCCAGTACTACCATTGAACAAAGAGTAGTGCATACTAGGTAGGCACTGTACCACCACTGCAGGACATCCCTCACTCTGTGTTGGCTCTCTTTATGTTAGTTTAGACATTGTTATTATTTTCTTGCATGATGGCAAGGGCTCTACCACTGAGCTGCATTTCAGCCCACTCGATTCATTTTCTAATTTCTATTGTGATTTCTCCTTTCACACCTCATTGATTGTAAGTGAATTGTTAAACTTTCAAAGTTTAACAATACTTTCATTATTGATATCTAGCTAATGCCACTGTAGTCAGAGGACTCACTGAATCTTTTCAAATCCTTAATTTTCTTTTAAGTCCTTAGATTCTGCATTGAACAAATTCAGGTATATCTTCCCATGTATTTTAATAAAATTTTAAGACTAACAAGCTAAACTGTATAATTTGTTAAGTCTTATTCTTTGGAATGTTCCAGTCCTATTCATAAACTTGAATTACAAATTAAAATCGAGAATCTAAACAAATTTATATTTTAGATTATCTCAGACGTGAATCTGTTTACCAGTGTGAAGCTGTACTGTCTGATGCAGTAGCCACCAGCACATGTGGCTATTAAATATAATTTTTGAACAAATTAAGATAAAATTTACAATTTAGTTCCTCACAGAATAGCCATATTTAGGGACCACACTTAAGTATTCCATAATTACATGTGCTTATGGGCTACTATATTGGACTCTGCAGAGTAGAATGGTCCTATCATTGCAGCAAGTTCCATTGACCAGCACACCCTAGACACTCCTGCAGAGTGCTGGCCCACCCTTAAATCGGTTACTTTAGGGCCAGTTGCCCATCCTGCTCCACTCAGCTGACTGTCTTGTGGCACTAGCATGGTGACTCAGGTGAGCAGTACTCCATACAAAGGAGCTATTGTGGGAACTCCTTAGAAAGGGATTGAAGGAGAGAGGAACTTTCTGTAGCAAACTGCCTAGTGTTCTTTGTAGTCCACTTGTGCTGCTACAATAAAATATTTGAGACTGGATAATATATAAAAAATAGGAAAAAAAATTTTATAGACCTGGAGCCTGGGAAGTCCAAGATCAAGGGACTAGCATCTGGCGAAGGTCTTAGTGCTGCAAAGCCACTTCTACGAGATGACATTAATCTATTCATGGAAGTGGAGCCCTCCTGGCCTAACCACCTCTTAGAGGTTCTTACTTCTTACTAATTACAATGGCAATTCAATTTCAATGTGAGTTTTGTTCAAACTGCAGCACCTTTCGAGGCCCTGTGCCTACATCACCTCCTACCTGATAACTCTACTAAGTGCTTTAGTCACACTGTCTTCTGGATTCACAGACTCACCATCAGAGTTGATATGGTCCCATACCTGTCACCAACTCTTGATTTTAAATTTTCCAAAGGCCAGGACTATATGTCTTTGTGTCAGTGCCTGATGGAAAACAAGTCTCAGTACCCTGATGAATTAGAGGGATGTTTCTCTGAGAGGTGGTATGGTATGATGCTAAGAACTGGAAGACCTGAATTCTACTCTCCCCTAAGTTGCTGCCTCTTACGCTTTTTAGCAAGGCAACCACTTTTGCTGGGCCTTAATTTCTCCTTTCTCATCAATTTCAGTGAAGAGGTTGACTTAGATTAGATTGCTCATTGCCTATTAGTCCATTTGTGCTGCTATAACAACAACAACAAAACAAAACCGTAGACCAGGTGGTTTAAACAACAAACATTTGCTAATTATCACTCTGGAGGCCAAGGAATCCAAAATGAAAGCACCTGCAGATTCAGGGTCCAGGGTGGGTCTGCGTCCTGGTTCATTGATGAGCTTCTTGCCAAGTCTTCACATGATGAAAGGGGCAAGAGTGCTCACTGAGATCCATTTTTACATGGCGTGAATCCCACCCATGAGGATTCTACCCTCATGACCTACTTACCTCACAATAGCCCTGCCTTCTGATGCTGTTGCACTATGGGTAGGATTTCAGTGTAGTGTATTAATTTGGAAAGCATGCAGACCTTTGGTTTGTTGCACCATTACACATGAGTTAGTGTTGTATGAACAAAGGGTGCCATGGTCAGGGAAACTGGGGAAATGCAGGGTCAAAGGTAAAAAGTGGGTATCTTTTAAATGTAGGATTCACAGACCCTGCAAAATGCTAAAGCCTATTATGGCACTCCAGAAACTGTAGAATATGCATTTTCTCAAACTTATTTGATGGAACCTGGATCTTTACTGAATCTTCCATTTCCCTGTTTTCATGGCTTTAATGAAGATACCGCCCAGAGTCTGACTTTGGTGGCACTGTAGCTGTAGACTCCCAGAGCCACACACTTAAACTTCAGCCTGTCTCAGCTCCTGCTTCTTCATCTCCCTTCCACTGCCTGCCTCACCCAAGAGAAGAAATTGGAGCAACTCTACTTAAAATGCTGGTCAGGATAGGGGTGCGTGCACATTCAACTTTGACCTCTGATAATGAAGTAATGTCAATGCTAATCTAAAAGAACAGCTGCTTTGAAAATCGAAGCATAAGACAGAATGATTTTGCTTTAATTTAAAATTGATTTTGTTCAGTTCTACCATGTTTCTTTCATGATATCATGAATGTCAATGTTTAACATATCTCATTTGAGCCATAGCTTAATACCCCAGGCTTTCATACACAGCAACAGATTATTAATGTTATGTTAATGAGAAAGCAATAATGAGATTATACAGAGTTCTTATTTCATATATTATTAATGAAGGCCTTTTGAGTTTTGGTGGTCTGATACTTTACAGTGTGGCTGCTGAATAGATTAGAGAATATTTTTGTCTTCTCAGCAAACAAGCCCCCAAATTAGGCTATGTGACTAGAAAATACTTGCAACAGGTAACAAAAATGGCCATGGGGGCCGGGGATTTAGCTCAGTGGTTCCACCACCTGCCTCACAAGCACAGGGTCCCAAGTTCAAACCTCGGTACAAAAAAAAATGGCCTTGAGGCATTATGGGATAGGAGGTGATGAACTTATCTTTACAGGAATAGCAGCATTCCTATTGCTGAAGAGTGAAGCAGACGATTCTACCCGTTGTTTGGAAAATAAAAAGCAGGGTTACCTCTTCGCTCAGAGCTGAGTTCTGTGCTTGTGCTAAAGTGCCGCATGCACTGGAATTTATTAATTGTGAAATGAAAACCCAATATCTCTTGTATGCCTTCAACACTCTTCTCAGTACTTCAAGTGCATCATTGCATTTGATTCCATTGGCAACAGGAAGGAGGCATAACCTATCTTCTCAAGCAGAGGATAAGGGCCTTTAGTGGGATGCAGCAGACCTGGGGTCTTGGACCTGGACTGTCTGGTTCTGGGATCGTCTTCTTACCCTCAATACTGCTTGGACAGCCTTTCAGATCTGGGTTTGGAATGGCACTTGAGATCTCTGGTTGGTTAGAGCTTTGAGTATTTTCAGTAATGGAACCAATTGCCCACACCTCTGAGGTCCCAGGAAGACATGTTGGCATGGGAGTAATAGTCTAGAAGATGCACCTCCCAGTCACACTGTGACCATCCGAGAGAGCTGGCCAAAGTCACACATTCATCTACAAGATGACCATGCCACCAGACAACAGGAACCTCTACAGAGGGGCACATACACCACCTTCCCCTCTCCTCTGTACAAACCTGCAAGCATCCCATGTCCCAGTGATAAGCCTTGCCCTGCCCTCAGGCTTTAGGGTCCTCTCTGCACTCCACCATCCTCACAGGAGGCTGCCCCCTTTCACTTGCTGGTGTGCTGTCCACAGAACTTGAGTTGCAATGCACCTCGGAAGCTCATTCAGACCAGCAGGTGGACAAGATGCACAGGGCTTCATCCCCTCTCCGACCAACAGGAGGAGGAGGTCCTGTAACTCAAGAGTTCCAAGCCCCCACAGTGACTATCACCATCTGGCTCTTCCCTCCTTCACTGAGCTTATCCTGGCACATCAATAGTCTGAAAAGCAAAGCACCATTTTCTTCAATCATTTGATTTAGAAAATGGAAGAGATAATGTGAGGTTGACTTAGCCAGAAAAGATATAAAGTTGACTCAGCCAGTGCCCTTTTGGTGCCGAAACAAGTTGAAGGAAGCTATGATTTAAATTCTAATGACATTTTTTAAAGGCTTTTTGTTTGTTTCTTTCTTTGCAGAAGGAGTCAGGAGAGTGACTAGGAGCTTATTCATTTGCAGGCTTTTTCTTTTGGAAATGAACATGCTGGCACAATTTTAATTGGGTTTTAGTTGTTGTTGTTTTAATTCTCACAGTGATGGCTTGGCTATGTCTTTTGGGACTGTGAAGGGAAACTGGCATCTGGTGTTTGAGGATTCTGGGGATTTGCACCATATTTATGTGTAATAACTATACAGTAAATAAACAGAATGAATAATTAAGTGAATAATGAGTTTCTGAGAAAAGAGGATTCCTCTGAAGACGTTCACAGAAATCCTTGTGTTGGCCCCAGCCTACCTCCTGCGTGGTGACTCCATGGTGCTCTCACTGTGTCATTGCCATGTGGAAACCAGCAAGGACATTTTCCACCCTGAAACCAAGCGTGCCATTAATCAAATGAGGACATTTCCCTCACTTGTGTATTTTCTTCCAATTGCAACAATGTTAGATTTCTACTTCCAAGAATGATCTCTCTTTATTTAACTCTAGAGAGATATATTTGCCACTTTAAAAATAAAATCCATGAGGTTAAATTTCACCAAATACTATTCCTCTGAGGAACTGAAAACTGGAAATCGCAGGAATTTGTGGCATCTTGTGAAATTACATAAATGCACCCTAATATCCAAGTGAGCCAATACAAGGTGTTCTTCCTTCTGGATGTAACCAGGGCTGAGGTAAGTCATCACAGAGGTAAAACTGACTTGCATAATTACACTACTTCCAAGTGCTTCTTCATCTGTTCGTGTGAATGTTTTTACCTATCTATTCATTTGTTCATTCATCAAATACTTAACAATCGTTTATCAAATACTAGGCACTTGTGCCAGTATCTCAAGATACCAGACCCACTCGGTTCATTCTTATTGGGAGATGGCAATCAGATAATGAAACATTGCAACTATGATGAGTTCTATGAAGGAGGATGTGTTAGTCTGCGCAGGCTGTTGTAATAAAAACACCACCAACTGGATGTCTCACATGGCTAAAGTTTATTTTCTCACCATCTTGGAGATTAGGAGTCCAAGACTAAGATGTCAGCAAGGTTGCTTTCTTCCAAGGGCTCTCTCCTTGGCTTTCAGGAGACCATCTTCTCATAGTGTCCTCACATGCCCTTTCTACTGTGCCCATTCACACCTTGTGTCTCTTTTTTGTCCAACTTTCCTCTTATAAAGACCTCAGTCAGACTGAAGTAGGTCCCACCCTCAAGGCCAGCCTTAGTTTAACATAAACCCTTCTTTGAAGGCTCTGTCTCCAATCCACTCACATCCTGAAGGACTGGAGGTTAGGATTTCCACATAGAAATTTTGGGGAAACATATTTCAGCTCATAATAGAGAAATATCTGGACACAAAGTTCTTAAATGGGAAGAGTCAAATACTCAAGCAGAGTGTGGGGTGGCTCCCCTGAGGATTCAGTTGGGATCTGTAAGACAAAGAAGAGCTAATTAAGCAAAGAGGAAATAGAAGCATTCCAGGAAGGGGGAAGAGCATGTACCGAAGCCCTCATTGGGAGGAACACTGCACATAGGAGGGACCAAAAGAGGCAAGCCTGGTGCTGAGGAGCAGTGAGGATCAAGCTAGCCTTATACAAGAGGTGGAAGGCAGGCCATGCAGGGTCTTGTAGACCATGGCAAGAAGTTTTGTGGTTTTTCTCAAGAGCAATGGAAGACCATCAAAGATTTCTAAATGAGAACAGAGGTAATGACATCAAAAGATGTGCCTTTGAAAGTGTTAGTCAGGCTGTAGGATGGAAGGCAGACACGTGGAACTCTGGTAGAACTTCTGGCAGAGTATTGGTGCAGGAACATGCTGCAGCCCTCCAAGCCAGACAAGGAGTAGTTTGGATTCGAGAGGTGAGATAGGATCGATAAGAAAGGAGTGAATTTACTATGGGATGACTGATTGGATGTGATAGGTATTGGGAGACAGGAGTTGGTGACACATTAGATATGTTAGTTGAACTTTGGAGGAGGAAGGAAATGACAGGGTTGCTTCCTACATTTTTGACTTCCACAACTGGATAAATGATGTATAGGTTCATGCTTGAGCTGAGTTTTAATCATATTGACATCAGAAGATACTAAAATTGGTGCTTGACCATTTTTTGCTACCCAGCACAGGTCTCCTCCCCTATGTAATGTTCACCTTGGAACACTCTTTCTTGCTTATCTTTCACAACCTGTCCACCCTCTAGATCTCAGCCCAAGTGTCAGCTTCTTTGAAAGGAAGCCTTTCAAATTCCTCACACTAGGCTTAGTATCCCTTCCATAGACTCCTTTAACACCCTGTACTTTCCCTCCAAAGGTATTGTTATGGTTAAAATTACATGATCACAATAGGTTATGGTTGTTTAAATTTCATTTTTATCATTGGTATGTAAAGGCTATGACCACATCTGTTTAATTAGTACAGCATATTTGGTGGTTCTGGAGCCAGACTTTCTGAGTTCAAATCTTGACTTTCCTACCTCCTAGTGGTATCATCTTGCTGTATTTAGCCTTACTGTGCCTCAATTGCCTTGTATGCAAAGTTCGAATTATAATAATACATCCTTCATAGAATTTGGGGGACTATTAGTTAATTAGCATTCACTAATTAGATGATCAGGTGGTTGGGTGGGCTGATGAATAGTTAGACTGAAGAATGCAAGGATAAGTAAATGTGGCAGGAAATAAAGCATAATGCTTATTAAACTAAGTTGAATGAGCACAGTGGAATTGCAAGGAAGCCTGTTTTAGTTAACGTTGTCTCATTGCTGAGACAAAATACCTGATACCCACAAGTTAAAGGAAGAAAAGTTTATTTTGGATCACAATTTATAGAGGTTTTTGTCTGTAGTTGGTTGGCTTCAAGGCAAGGTGGCATGGCAGAACGGCATGGCAGAGGAGAAACAGTCCATGGCAGAGCGGGAGGCAGCAACAGCAGCAGCCTGCCTTCCATCTTTGCTTTTATGTTCCATCCAAGCTACAAGCCCATTGGTTGATGCCACCCACACCCAGGATGGGCCTTCCATTATCGACACCCAGAATTATGCTAAACCAATTTAGTTATCTTACACCCTTAATCCCAGTATTACACATCCTAGATCCAGTCACCTCTCAAATGCCCCAACTATGAGCACATGAGCTTTGGGGGGACATCCAGATACAAGTCATAACAAAGCCCAAATTGGTACTGTGAAAAGAAAGGATGGCCCATGTTTTTTTGACTAGCTAAATTCCAAAATATTGAATCCCTTTAAAATAAACTTCTCCTATATTGTTACTTTCAGGTAAGGATTTAAGAAATCCTTAAGACTTCATCAATGATAAACCAAGTGACTTGTTTCTTGGCTTCAACAGAGAAAAATAAAATGATTAGCATCCAATCAATCATTCTCTCCTTAAACTGGACATTATCCAACCTGTTAGAAAAAAGATATAATAAACATGTCTGATTCATGAAAAACTAAGTGATCTGATTTAAACAATAAAGTGATTCATCGATTTGTTCATTCTTGTGTCTCTCCCTCAAATGTTTATGGAATTGCTGCTGTGTGTCAGGCCTTGGGATAGGTCCTGGGTGGTTACAAAGTCAGATCAGATACTGTTACTTCCTTATGGAGATCAGGAGTCCAAATAAACTTGAAAAACAGGCTCTACAGAAATATTTATCATTGATCTATCTGATCAAAGTAAAACAAGCACGAAAGCGAAAGCCATTTTCTGAGCAGGGGGAGCAGATCCAAGGGTCACCTTCATTCCTCCCAGCCCTGACCTATCCTCCACAGTGGAGCCTCCTTGTAGGGCAGCTGGAATTGCTTTGCCCCAGCTGAAGATTTTTTCATTACTGGCACTCTGTGTATGAAAACAATTCATGTCTAATATCTCCTTTTGCCCAAAGGATTTTCTCCTTGTAATTTATTACAAAATTCAAGGCCATTTCATTAGGGGGAAATGCGCCATATCATTATTATGACAAGTCCCCCTATTTTTGTTCAATTTTGAAACTGACAATCTAAAGACTATTTTTAGCTCAGTCATGTGAGGTTATTTGTTTCCTGATTATGAGAAGTTTTTCCTGCAGACTAGTTAACATGAATTTTATGCTCACTTATTATGTCACATGCACCAATTCAATTTATTTTAAAGCAGATTCTTTGGGGGAAACTGTAAAGCTAATTTGAATTGATTCTTTAGAGATTTCATTTTAAATGAAGTGCTATAAAAATTGGCAGACAAAGTGAAAAAATGAAATTGAATTTTCTTCTTCAGCTACTCACTGGATTCAGAAATCTTGCTTTTCAACACTGCCAAGGGTTTTGATATAATGTTTTATGCAATTTTCATAACATTTATCTCAAACTCCATTGCCTTTGGTTTGGTTGTTCAACTGCAAAATGGTTTCCTGATATTTCTACATAAAAAAAAAAAGCAGAGTTCTTGCTAAAGGAAAATTTTTGTGCTTTGATACAACCTTTCTATTGTTCAAAATAACATTTATCCATCAAACATAGTGTACAAAAGAGATGCTTTAATTCTGGAGTGAATATACAGTGTTTGTGGACAGACGTGGGAGGGTATGGGATAAAACTGCATCCTCAACTTCCTTCCACTTCAATTTATATTGCGCCATTTCATATCTGATGGATTTACAACTTGAAAAAAGTGTGGGGATAATAGGCAAAGTGCCTGGTAGCTAATTTCCTGTCCCCTGTAGACCCCAAGAAGCACTCATTGTTCCTAGGGTGGTGGCCTCTGGGCTAATCAGAAACAGCTGTCAACGGTGGGGAACCAGACCTGGGATGGGTCCATCTGACTCTACCAGATGATTTACGTCCTGTTATTAACAATCTAATGGAAAACACATAGAAAACACATGTCTACAATTTCATTTTGAGACACAGAAGTTTTCTTTGATGTAACTTTAAAGGGAGTTCTAATTTCACACTCATCTCTTCCCAGGAATTCTCTATATAGCAACTGTCTTAGTCCATTTTCTGTGGCTGTCACAGAGCACTACAGGTTGGGTGAATTAGAAACAATAGAAGTTCCTTGTGCTTATAGTGTTGTAGGTGGGGAAGTGCAAGATCAATGACCTGCAGGTGGTAAAGGCCTTTTTGCTGCTGCATCATAATGGTATGGGGAGGAGGGAGGAAGGAGAAAAGGAGAGAGGAATCCACTCTTGTGATGAGGAACACACTTTTGTGATGATAGCATTAATCCCATCATGAGAGCCACCTCTTAATACCACCACAGTGACAATTAAATTTCAAAATGAGTTTTGGAAGAGACAGTCAAACCATCGCAACAACTTTCACTCTAGTCAACCCAGCTGGTGGGCTAAGAGCAGCCTCAAGCAGTCTCAATCTTCACCACTTTTTCTCTGCTGCTATTGAGACTAGCAGCACCAAGTACTTGGACTCAGGTTAGTCTTGAAAGAAGCAAAGGATGGTTCTGTGTTTTTGTTCTGATTACAAAGAAGGTATTAACATGAATACACACTTCACTCAGGTTTTAGGGAAAAGAAGCAGACCCAGGGCCAATGTCCATTAGGGATACAAGGCCCACGATACTTCATTGAGTATAATAATGATGATGTTGAGGGGCCCACAGATATTTCATTGAGTATAATAATGATGATGTTGGGGAGGGGAGGAGGGAGTGAAGGGAGGGCAGGGACAAGGGGAAAAAATGAGAACCAAGACTTGTCATGTAGAGGTACAAGATCCCAACAATGAATGTAACCATACCGTATCCCTAAAATGTACCAATAAACTCAATTAAAGCTGAAAAAAATAATGATAATGTCATCATAAATCGAGGCTAAATTACATTAATAACAACATAGCCATTACCAAATGATTTGTAAAAAATTTCAATGGCAGAAGGGGTCCATAAAACTAAAGTGTCTCAGACCACGGAATTCAAGACTCATTTCTGAGCAGAACCCTACAAGTAATGCGGAATAAGTGATTGATTCTAGGGCTTAGGTTTTCTGCGACTGTGGGAACCACAGGAGATGGACCTGAAGTTGTTCATAACCCACACGGCCAACAGTGGGGGAGAAATGCTGGATATGAATATGATGATCATTGACTTAGGGTAATTTTGTCCCATCAGAAAATATTTAACAATGTCTGGAGACAATATTGGATTTCCATTTGTCACAACTGGGGCTGCTATACATCTCTAGTGGGTGGTACCAGGGATGCTGCCAAGTTGCCAAGTGTCATTTCCTACACGGAATAGTTCCATCACAAAGAACTAACTAGCCCAAAATGTCAACAGTGTCCAAGTCCAGAAATCCTTATGGGATGTGAGGTGACAGCCTATGAGGCCAAGTAGAGCCCAGGATCATCTTCAACACTTCCACTTGCACCCACCAAGAGTTAGAGATGCTGAAGGTGGAGACTAAGCACTTGCTAATGGAGATGGCCTGGCTGCTGCCTATACATGCTAGGAGCCACCAGGCCCTTGGCAGTGCCCCTGTGGAGTGTAAAGGCTGCTCTTCCCCTGTCACCCTCTGAACTGCATGGTCATTGCTCTCATGGCCATCCCTGCTTTGGAACCTCACAGAAAGGGAACTCTAGAAAGCCCAGATCCACCTTGGCTGAACTGACATAGGACAAGCCCACTGCAACAGACCACATGGTAACTCTGTCTGCTACAGCTTTTTCGTCTATGAGGTAGTTTTCCTCCCCTTTCTCCCACTCTGTGTGTATGTAAGTTGAGTTTTGTCTTTGTTTTGGAAAAAGAGCCCCAAAAGACCCATGTATACAGGATTGGTTGCCAACCTGTTCATCTCATGAAGGTTGATGGAACCTTGAGGAGGTTGGGCCTAGTGGAAGGCAGTTAGGTAATTGAGGGGGGGTGTAATCATGTAATCTTAAGATATCAGGACTCCTGGATTCCTCTCTCTCTGTCTCTCTCCCTCTGTTTCCTAGTTTCCATGAAGTAAGCATCTTCCTCTACCACTTGCTTCTACAATGATGTACTGCTTTGCCACAGGCCCAAAGGCAACAGAGCCAAGTGACCATGGACTAAAACCCCTGAAACCATGAGCCAAAATAAACCTTTCCTCTAAGTTGATTGCCTCAGGCATCTGTTACAGTGATGGAAAGCTATATTTCATTTGTTTCAATCCACAAACACTTGGTATGTCTTAGATTGTGTTAACATCTAGATACACAGCTACCCAGACAATGCATGTATCACTGCCTTCTGTGCATTACGTGTAGCTGTGCCACTGACTGCCTACCACATGCTTGTGAGGGTAGATGTGCTAGCTCCAGTGCTGTCCTTCAGACCTGGCTGCAACTTCTCCATGTACTCTTTCCCCTTCCTATCAACTAGAACCCAAACATCAAAGCAACAATGACAAGAGCAGAGCAACAACCTGGGAAAAACTTGGAGGGTTGTTTGTGCTTGTTTGCTTTGCAGTACTGGGAACTGAAGCTAGAACCTTCACACTAAGCTTCATCCCCAGACTTTTTTTTTCATTTTTTATTTTGAGACAGGGTCTTGCTAAGTCACTACATTGCCTAAGCTGGGCTCAAACTTGCAAATGCCTCAACCTCCTAGGTAGCTGGCATTATAGTTTTTCACAACACCATGTCCAGCTAGATGCTGGAGGTTATATAGTTTAAAGAATCTTTGCATCCTTTTTTTTTTTAAGGAGCTCCATTAGTCCCCCAGGTTGTAGATGATTAAAGCAAAAGACCAACTCAAATTCACTTAAGCAGGAAAGAGAATATATTTTCTCCCATAACTGAGAAGACTAGGGACAGAGTCGCAGGTATAGCTGGACCTAGGGGTTCAAACTACTGCTTGTCATTGAGCCTCTCCATTTGTCAAAATCAGACTTATGCAGGAGTCTAGGGAAGATAGCCTTGAGAAATTTCAAGCTTACCATTTCCTAATAGTGCACATCCCACAGGAAGACAGTAGTATCTCTCTCCTCTTGTGTATTTAACTATGCAAACACAGAATGGTCCTGTCATGGTCACAGGCTTACCCCCAAACCAACTGCTGCTGACCCCAGAAGAAAGGAGATGGGCACAAACCTAAGTATCTGAAGTGGCTCTGTCCCCTCAGGAAGTTACCAGCTCTGAGAAGCCATGTGGACAGAGCCCATGAGGGAAAAAAACAGGAAGACTCAATCAGTGCTCAGAAGGAGGAAGATTCCTCTCAACTGGGGCAGTTAGGAAAAGCTTCACAGCAGAAGTGGGATTCGAGCTCCAGTGTTGAAAGACTTAGTTTAAAACTAGATAAACAAGTACTCTACTTTCATTCTTGACCATTATTGAAGCCTCAGGCAAGCTCAGCAGCCCAGGGGGATGAAAAACATCGTGTTGTTTCTGTCCCTTTGCCACAGTCCAGGATAGAAGTGTTTCCCCTTGGGCATCCCATCCTTCCAGAGACTGACAGAACAGGGGAGATGGGCACCAGGACAAAAGTCTCCAGCACCGCCTCTCCCACACAAAGCCAGAAGGAAGCCCTACACCTTTCCTCCACCTGCAGAAAGGCTGGTAAGTATAACTGGCAGTTCCCTTAATCAGTCCAGAAAGCCTTGTCATATAAATAAATGATGCAAATAGGAAGTGACTTACCTCAGGAAATGTGCGCTGCTCTTTTTCGTTTCTCATGTTCCTAGGATGGTTTCTTTCAGGTTTGGGGTGAATTCGCTTGTAGTTTTAATACACATTTATTAATTCTAAAACTGCGTGGTGTTAGGATTTCAGGAATACATTTTTGTGAAGATTCAAGTAGTTTAATAATTCGCCCACCAGTCAGGCTCCTGGAGGCTGTGGCTTCTGTCTACTGAGTGCCAGGCTCAGTCCTTTTGTATGTAAATGTCCCTTTGGCCAAGCAGGGGACATTGCAATGGGCTTAATTAAAAGAATGGTAGCTGGCTGGAGCTTGAAGGCAGGCAGTGGGGGTAACAGTGGTTACCTTGTTCCTGCTGCTGCTGATGGTGATGATGATGATGGAGATGATGAGGAAGATGATAATGGCTACAACGGTGATAGCAACCACTGATTTCACAGGTGCCACAGCTAGGGTATAAATCCCACCCTCCCTTCTTCTAAAATTGTCATGACACTCTCCTAAAGAATCTAGGTTGTTGAATAGCTGTAAGAGCATTCAGGGATTTATTATTTCCCACTTGTTTGACAATGAAGCAGTTTCTTTTTTGTTGATATGTTTGTGGCACGTGATAATTATATTCACCCTTCTTCCCCTATTCTCCTTTGTGCCCCTTGCCCTGATCCCCTTCCCCATCTCCAAAATGTCTCCCTCACTGTTTCCTACCCTCTCTTCGATTTTACTCTTTTGCCTATTTATAGTTTGGGTTTTTCATATAAGAGAAACCACGTAGTATTTAACCTTCTGTGCCTGATTTATTTCACTTAATGTTATGGTCTCAAGATCCATCCATTTTCCTACAGGTGACTTGCATTTATCCTCCTTTGTGTGGAATAATATTCCTGATAATGAAATAATTTCTTTGGGCCCAATGCTGTTTTCATCTGCACCTTCACGCAGTGGGGGGAGATGTACCCGTGTTGGCTCTAAACTGAGTCTCTCTGGACTGTTTTGTCCTAAGTCAGAGGAAGCTAGAAGCAGCTCAGCAGCCCAGCATCTGTCTTCTGTTTCTTCATGGGTTGTGGGATATAATGCCCCTGTAAGGAGCCCAGTGAATCATACAGGTGAATGTGGTTCACAATCAGGGTGATTGCAGGTGGGTAGAGACTCACAACCCATTTAAGTGGATTGACTTGACTGGTGGAGCAGATCATTCCAATTCCCTACTTCATTTTCTAGATAGGGACACGCAGGACTTGTGACCTGCAGTGTCTCTTCCAGCCCCAGTGATATTGGACTTGGCACCATGGCTTGGCCAATGAGATGTGAGTGGAAGAGACTACATGCAGGTGGGAGCAGTGGCTAGGGGAGGTTCACTCTTACTCTTGCTCATTTGTTCCCCTCCATCTACCATGGGGACAGCCTATCCCTTTAGGTGTTCCCCCTCGGTTCTCACATGCAATGCGAATGAGAAATACACGTTGTCATTGTGAGCCACTGGGATGTTAGAGTCATTTGTTAAAATGGTATAACCTAGCAAAAACTGACTGATAACAAATGGTCAATAACTGTCCTGAACATTTCAGTGAAAAATGGTCCAACCTAGGCTGAGCTTGTGACAAATCTACCCAAGACAAAGTTGCCCTAAGTGTAAGAAAACTAATGATCTGTAGTCACATTAAACCACCAGTAACAAGAAGCCAGTTTTGTGTATGAAATCTGTAAGGGCTATAAAAATCAGTGTGGAAGAGCATGTATTAGAAATAGGCATTGTTAAGACAATGTTAATAGGGGCCTAAATTATAAAATGTTGGAGATGAACTTAGAAATATTGTTAACAGTAACAATAGATGGCATTTAATATGCCAGGTACCACTATTTTAAGTTTCACTAACAGATTAAATTAATAATATTGGCTTACAAGTACTTGCTCACTTAATCCTCAAAACAATCATGTGAGGGAAATACTATTATTATTATTTTTTTTTGAGACAGAGTTTCACTATGTAGTTGAGACTGACCTGGAACTCACTATGCAGCCCAGGCTGGTCTCGAACTCGTAGTGATCCTCCTGCCTCAGCCTCCCAAGTGCTGGGATTACAGGCGTGTACCACCATGCCCAGCGGAAATACTATTATTAAATAATATTTTTAAGTTTTAAAATACCTACATCCAGAAATTTATCCTAAGGGAATAATTAAATTTGGAGTATAAGGTTGTACATAATAATGTTCACAGAATCATGATTCACGATTATTAAACAAAGAAACAAAATAAATGTCTGGAAAATGGAGATCTTTTCAGTAAACTGAGTCATTTAAAAGCAACATGTAAATGTACAAGGAATAGGAAAAGACTTTTCTTTATGTTAAAGGGGAAAAAATGCAACTTATTTCAGTGGAGATCTGCATTGTCCAATACTAATAATAGTCACTGGCCACATGAGAACTTGGAATGTAACTAGTCCAAACCAAGATGTGTTAAAAGTGAAGACTGAGTATAGGGAAGACAAAAGAATATATCTCAATGTGATTTTAATAGTGACTGAAAGGTAGAAATGATAACATTTTGAACACATTAAAACTAATATCCTCTGCTTCTTTGTACTTTAAAAGTGTGGCTCCTCGAGAAAAGCAAAATTTCATACATAGTTCACTTTTATTTTAGACTTGGTGCTCACATAGTTTCTGTTCCCACTACTCAAGTGTCTGGTAAGGCAAAGACAACCATAGACAGGAGGTAAATAAATGGATGTCACTATGTTGCAATAAAACTTTATTTATAAAAACAGGAGGCCAGCATGGGAGTGGTGCAATTTGCTGAACCCTGGTCTGGACCAGAGTTTCCTTTTTGCATAGAGGGGTAGGTAATTTGTTGGGAGGGCTGTCCTTTACACATAGGATGCTTAGTAGTGTCCCTTGTCTCTACCACTAGGTGCCAGTAGCACCATCTGCCCCGGTTTTGACAACCCAGAATGCCTGTGGACATCACCACACATCCTGTGGGGGACAGAATCACCCTGATTGTGAACCACTAGCCTAGCTGATGCGGTTTTATAGCCATGAAAACAAAGTGGATGTGGGAGTAGGTGTTCGGAAAGTTACACACCACAATGGAGGGATCACACGTTTGTTTGTTCCCATTATTTACTGTTCTGTATTTTCTAAATTAATCATTACTTATTTAATACATTAAAACAAGAACAACTGTGTAGAAAAGAAAGCAAAACAGACAAAGGTGCAATGGGATGCTAGAAAGAAATGAGTGTGTAGGGAAGATGGGGAGAAGCCACTCATCTCCACAGGACACGTTCTGTACTCCCTTAGCCCCCACCCATGCTGCTCCCGGATGTAATGGCACAAGCAGCGGCTGTAGAGTGGGCTGCTAAACTGATCCTGAGTTGGCAGGTTTGGAAAATTGATATGCAGGCATTTGCCTACTGCACTGACAGTATTCACCAAAAAGGCCTACCTGACATGATGGTTATCATCCCAACACTCTGGTTGGCTGAGGGAGAAGGATTCAAATTCAAGCTGGATTAAGATATCCAGTTTGGGTAATTTAGCGAGACCCTGACTCACAATAAAAAATGAACAAGGACTGGGGATGTAGCTTAATGAGAAGGCCCTAGATTCAATGCTGGATACCACCAAAACCAAAACAAAAAACAGTGTTTTTTTTCCCCTGTGGGATTCAAGTTTTCTTTTACTGATTAAGAGTAGCTCCTAAAATATGGGGTTTAAAAAATTAGTCCTTGTGAGGGGGAAGAAGAAGATTTTGCTCACCTTTATCGTTATTGGAATAGTAACACCATGTCAGGTTCTGATGTGGTTTGAGCGACTTGATGGCAAGGTCCAGGCAGGAAGCCATCACAAAGCCCTGTGGCCTGGTGCTGGGATCCAGTTTGTCAGTACTTGTTCCTGGCTGGGTGGTGGGGGGTGACAGAGGACGCATCAGCAAGATCTACACAGGCCAGCACTGTGGCGGACACATACTGGGGGGAAACAGAGGCAGAAGTCCAGTTCTCTGGCCTGCAGGCATGGAAGAATCAGTAAGTTGACCCACAGCAGGGACCGTGGACACTGACTCACTGCTGATGACTCTGTCTGTGTGGGTGTCGGTGGGCACCTGAGTGGGGCTGAGTGGGAAGATGGAGGAGATGGGTGCTCTGGGTGTCAGGGGCAGGGGAAGACAGGTACAGCAGATGCTACTGATACCCCCTGGTGCTTGTTCTTCCTTCCTTTTTGGTAGGGGAGATACCAGGGATCAAACTTGGGACCTTGAGCTTGTGAGACAGGTGGGGGAACCACTGAACTAAATCCCTGGCCCTTGTTCTTCCTTTCTGCCTTGGCACTGAAACTCACACATTTTAGCTGGACACGTGGTCACCAAGCTCCTCTGCAGCCCACCATGGCCTCTTTCCCTGTCCTCCTTCCTCTGGTGAAAATGTAAAGGCTGGGACCTGCGCAGTCATTTAGACCATGAGGGACACTGAGTTCCTAATGACTGCAGAACGACCAGGACAGCCTCAGCTCTGCTCACATCCAGGCTTGGCTTTCTCAGGCAGATACATTTCTATCTTGTTTAATGTGTTGTTATTTAGGGTTTTCTGTCAGTCCAAATGAAGCTGTACTTAAATTTAACTAACTTGGCAAGGAATGACATTAATAATGCTGGCCTCAGGAAGCTGGCTTCCCCTGTTTACCTCCTCTTTATAGCATAGATTTTCATAAACGAATTGTAGTTTAAATTAACAGGGATTTTAGATTGAGTGCATTGTGGCAAACACATTCACCAATCTGATTATTCCATAACATTGTCATTGTTGCTCTCCTTTCAGTTCGTGCCCATGTTCATATTTCACCAGCCCCTGCCAGGGGCTCTAGGAACATGTCCGATGGAATGAAAAACTGGATTCACAGAGTGCTTTTCCTCCCAAGCAAAGTCAGTCACAATGACCGTTCCTACTTCTTCCGCCTCCTACCCCCATCGAATAGCCAGAGTCACACTGTACCTCACTCTGTTCTCCCCTGTCACCCCGGGCTCTGTCCCTGCTCCCAACTCTTCATGTCCTGCATCCCAGCCCCTCCTGCTTCCCTGGAACTGAATCCTACCCTTCATCCCATCTCTTGTCCTGAGACACCACAGCCCCTGTAAGCACTCAAGCTCTGTGTATGGTTGTATGTGTGTACAGTGCCCTTCTGGGTATGAAATAAAAGTATGGTTGGAGGTCAGTTCCTCAGGAAGTGGACTTTGGGACAGATGTCTCTGGGAAAGGGTTTCTGAGAACAGCAGCTGTGAGAAGATGGTGGAAGGAGGGCCAGGCAGAGGAGGGAGCTGAACTTTAAAGCAAAGTTGCCAAAGCGGCCTCAGCTCATCCTGTGCTTCTTCAGAGTGTTATTTGAGGTTTCAGAGGTAACCGCCAGCAGAAACAGAAACAGAAATGGTCAAGTGGTTGGCTTGGGGATGCGTCTGCAGGTGGAGGTGGTTTAGAGGGGAGAATGTTGCCTCCATAGTGTTTAAGTTTTTCTGTCGTATATATGTATTCCTTTCAGATTTTGAAATATAAAACATAGAAACTCTAAAAGTCACCAAATCTTAATTGGCAGATGGATGCTTGGTGAGTAAAGACACAGAGTGATTTTGGGGACAGTTCTGTTATGTTGCGGGAGAGATCAGGGATATTTCCCGCCCTGTCAGTGGAGACTACATCTTTACTCTCCTCCCCGTTTCAGGGCCTGTCCTGATGGGGAAGAACTGGGTCTGCATAGACTCGTGTTAATTTGCTGTACATTTCTCTTTTTACAAGTACTTCAAGCAAAACTTCCCCCAAGTGGAAGTCATCGCCTGGTGCCCCAAATCCTTTATCTTGTCCCCCTTGCTTTATAGAATGGCATGTTATCTAGACCCACTCATGTGCACAACCTCAAACTCCAAGAATTTCCCATACACTTTTCTTTTCCTCCTCCTACCAACATCCAGCTAATTATCTTAGATTCCTCTGCTTCATCCCTGGCACTGGACGTGGGCTCTGTCTGTCATGTGCTTCCTGCATGGCTGTGACTTTTACCTACACGGCCTCCCTGACTCAACCATGTCCCATCTCAATACTCACTTTGGCCATGGTGCTCATTCTCAATGTGTCGATGCACTGCTTAAAACCTTTTAATCCCTTCCAAGTCCAAACTTAGAAAGGTCCAGCGGGCAATAATAACTCAGCCCTCCCTCCCTCTCCAGTTTCAGCACCTGCTATGGCTGACAGATGCCCCAAGCGACCCCCTACACTGAGCACCCGCATCCTATAACCTGCCAACAAGCTTCCCCTGCAGTCAGTGAGGCCCATGCCTTCCTTGACTTCCTGTTATCTCCTTTTCACACTCAGAGCTCACTGTCCCCAAGTCATCTCCTTCCCCTTGGTGCTTAAGCAAAGGTTACTGAATGAGTGAATCCATGTGAATTTTGAAGTGGGGGACAGTATTGCTACATGAAGAAAGTACAAAAGATGATTACAAGGTATCTCTAAATCTTGAATACATTGACTTTAAAGGAAGGTTTTCAGTGGAGGATCCTGAGGGGATCCTATGTTAAACATGAATATTTTTATTTCATCTGTTTTATCTCTTCTGAGAAAGACCTAGATAGAACCACTGTCATCCAGACAATGAAGATGAACTATAATTTCCATGTGAATTATGAGCTCTTCCTCCCCAAGAGTTCTCATCTCTCTATGTTTGTTTTTTAGAGTAGAATGCCATAGGGGAAACCCACATATGCTCCCCATTTTCTTTAGTGTTTTAGCAATGTATTGGGGTTTCTTTGACATTTAAAAATTTATCATGTGAATCAATAATATAGACATATGATCAAAAGAGATTAAGAGAGGGAAGAAGAGAATTCAGTGAAAAATTAGTTTCCCCACAAATAGCCCTGTCTCCCATCCTCAGAAACCACACTGCAGCATGTGATTCCAGGATGGCTACTCTGGTGGGGACAATGGAAGGGCGAGCCTTCTGCTAAGTGCCACCGACACAGTGTAATCCTCACTCAGAAGACACCTGGCCCTGCTGCTACCCAGTGACTGTCGGGAAGGAGGGCTTAATATCAACTCTTCCAATATCAAAACCCGTTTTTGGCAGACAACCTCTAGCATTTTCTTGGCTCATATCCAAATACCCATTTAGGCCAGCTTATTTACTCACCTAGGGTGTATTTTTCTCCTAATACATTATGGAGGATTTATCAGGAAATTACACTACTCAAAATGAGATGATTTGCTGGTGCTTTACTGTATTTTTTAGTGATTAGAGTATTTGATATTTCAGTAAATGGTGTTGGGGTAATTTATTCTCAAATGGAAAGAACAGAAAGGAAAAGAAAGAAATTGCCTGCTTCTTTCCATTATGGGTATAAATTAAAGATATATTAAAAACGTAAACATAGGGGAAATACACTAAAAGTATTAGAAAAAAATGATAAGAAAATACCTTCATGGATTTTAGAGAGAAAAGGTTTTCTTTAAGACAATGCCAAAAAAAATTACGAACTATAAATGGAGGTACATCTGATTATATGTAATTAAAAACCTTTTGTCAAGATATCACATGAGCAAGATTAAATGACACTTGGTGGCCTGCAAAGGTATTTTCAGAACATCTAGCAGAGAGGATTACTATATAGAATGTATATAATTCCTACAAGTCAGGTAGAAAAAGATGTATAACCCAAAGGAAAAACAGGCAAAGGATATGAACCAAGAATTTATAGAAGATAAATTAGTAGTAGGCAATGTGTGTATTAAAAGTATATAACTTCATGCATAATCAGGGGAGTACAGTTAAAAACAACAAGATTTGTTTTGGCAATAACAGTAAAAAGTTTTAAGTTTGAGACCATCAGATGTTGACTCAACTATGGGGGAGCTTGTACTTTCGTTCACTGTTGTTGAGACTGTAAATTACTACAGGCATTAGAGAGAAATTTGGCAGCATCTTGTGATTTGAAAATGTACATCCCTCATAACACAGCAATTTCATTCCTAGGTGTTTCCCTAGGGATATTACCATACGTGTGCATAAAGAGACACATGAAAGGTTGGGTGTTTGTGTTTGGTTTCAGTTTAAATGTCCATCATGTGGAGAGTGGCTACAAATACCGTAGCCTTTGCATTCTTTGCAAAACTTGGCTGTTTATACTAGCTTGCTGGGGTTGCCATTGCAAGGTCTTATAGGCCGAGTGACTTCAACAACAAACATCTATTTAGTTAGTCACAGTTCTGGAGGCTAGAAGTCCAAGGTCAAGTTATCAATAGGATACTTTCTTCTGAGGGCTCCCTCCTTGGCTTGTCATATTGGATACCAGTCGTACTGGATTAGTGCCCAACCTACATGACTTCATTTTAGCTTAATTACCTCTTTAAAGATCCTATCTCTAAATGCAGGCACATTATGAGTTACTAGGGGTCAGGATTTTAGCATGCAAATTTGGGGAGGGAGTTGGGGACACAATTTAGCTCATAACACAGCCCCTACAAGAAATGAGTGACACTTACATATAACCATGTGTCCCCAACTCAGAAAGCAATGTTGAATTGAAAAGCATGACATGACTAGCATGGTGTATATGCTATAATACAACATATGGGCATAGCACAAGCCTGTAAAAATGTTTTCTACGTGTACGTAAGCATTTAACTGCTCTTGAAGGGTCCATTAAAAGTCATGAGAGCTTGCTGCTATGCTGATTGGTCCAACAGGACTTTAGCTGTAGTGTTTTGTTTCTTTAACAAATATTGGAAGGAAATATGAACAGCTTCTAATTTTGAGCAGTAGACACAGGAGTTTGGTTATAATACTCCTTGTATTTTCCTGTATATTTTAAATTTTTGAAGAAGCTTTTAAAAAAAGCAAAAAATAGGGGCAACCCATCAACACCTGAGGTTACTTTAAATTTACTTTTGGATGAAGTTGAACCATGAAGGAATCATACAGTGGAACTTTATTTCATCTTGATCTCTAAAAAAATATTACTCCTTCTCTGTATATTTTGGGCTCATGCAACAGTAGGTTGCTTTAGGGATATGCCTTATGAACTCTGTTTGAATTTATTACAGGAAAGCAGTCAGTGATAAGTTCTATTTCTTCACACTATTTTTTTTCTTACCAGGACTAATTTATTCTGCAGATATATTTATGAGCTGCCTAAAATCCTTTTAGAATGAGGAGTATAAATAAGTAAAGGAGTGTAATATCCAAAGCAATAGACGTTTCTCTGCAAGAGAATAAGGGGCTGGTGCTTTAGGAGGATGAAAGCAACTTGTACTGAACTCCTGCCATGCTCCAGGCCCTCTGCCAAAGTCTCCAGACAGCTGTCATCTTAGTTTTAATCTTCACAGCTTTGGGAAACAGGTTGTGAGGAACCATGAGTCTAAGTCACTTGTCTGAAGTCACATAGTAAGTGACTAAACCAGGCTAACTTCGAAGCATAGTAGAATATTTTGAGAGAAAAAATATTTGGGAAGCCATTTGATTTTATGATTATATAAGAAATGGTAAGCGAAAGGAGAGAAGTTTTTGTAATTTATTGAGAATCTATTTCCAGACCAGCAATTCTAAGAACGAAGTGTTTTTCATACCAATTTAGAAATGAGGAGACTAAAGCCCAGAAAAGTTTAAAATATAAAAGTTTTATGTATGCATATATATATATATACATACACACACACACACACACACACACACACACACACATATATATATATATATATACATATTAATTAATTTGGTCAAGGTGATACAACAGATGAATCTATTGGGTAGGTCTATTTCTAAAATGAGAGAAGACATTAAAGGTAAAAAGTGTCCACAGAGAGTACATAAGATTGCAGTATTTCTTTTGCCCCACTGAATTAGTCTGCTAATACTGCCCTAACCAAGTACTGCAGACAGGATGGCTTAAATAACAAATACAGGGGTGATCAATCAAAAGATACGGCGAATGCTTAAATCTAGAAAAATGAATTGCAGTAAAAGACACATTGGCATTAATCCCTCTCAAAATATCCCCCCTTGTTTTAAACACAGCTATCCCCTTGTGCTTGGTCTTTATGACATACGTAAGTGTCTTCATGAGGCTTGATGAAAATAAATACGGTGAATGCCACTGCCGAGTGCCATCAAACAGAAAGGCAAGCTTGTAAAAAGCATTACATTGTGTCTTTGTCCACCTTACTCCCTGACCCGATACCATGCAACTTTTGGCTCTTCTCCAAAGTCAAAACGATCCTGAAAGTTCAATGTTTGAATTAATTCAGGACATCAAGGCAGCCACGACAGTGCAACTAAAGATACTTGTGACAGAGGCCTCCAGAACTGCTTTCAGAAAGGGAAAGCAGGATGGAATAAGGAGACTTGAAGTGAGAGGAAATGTTTTCAGGGGAATTACTGGCCATATGTCTTTTACTATAATAATTTAAAAAGTTTAAGCACGCTATTTTTTAGTCACACCTCATATATTTGCTCACAGTTCTGTAGGCTAGAAGTCTATGCTGCTGGTGTCATGGTTGGGTTCTTCTATGGCCCCTCTCCTTGGCCTGTAGATGGGTACTTTCTCCCTGTGGTGTCACATGATGCCCATGTCCTGGTTTTCATTTCTTATAAGTTCACTAAGCCATATTGGATTAGGTTCTGCCCTAATGACTCCATTTTAACATAATTACCACTTTGAATAGAGTCACATTCTAGGCACTTTTGGTTTAGGATATCAACATATGAATAGCAGGGATACTGTTCTGCCCATAGCAACTGTCATTTCTGGTTAAGACCACTCCCTAGCCAGCTCAAGCTACTGAAGAACTCAATGTCTTTTGGAATCTTTTATGAACTGGAAAGATAGCTGATAGTCAAAAGTAAAAAGAACCTATAGTCACAGATCCCAGGAAAAAGGATAAGGGTAAAAACTGTCCTTTCCTAATGAAAAATTTCTTATGGACTTATCTCTCTATTTCACTGGCTTCGAGTTCCATCTTACTTCAGTTATTCCACTGGTAAAACGTTCAAACACAGCTCAGAATAGAGCTCCTGTTTCTTCGCTGCATGAATAAAATCATGGAGCAGATTGATGAAAGCAAATTGAGTTTCCTCCCCAAATATAACACCAGGCTTGAATAGGACAATCAAGTGTCAGCTTGAATTGGTGAATCTCTTGGGGATTGTTTACTAATGCAATCTACTTGGAGGAGGGGGGGTTTTCCTTAATCTAAATGGAATGACTTCCTGTCTCCTTGGTATTCATATCTTACAGAAAGGCCAACACTTTGTTCAATATTCAAGAAATTCAGAGACCATCTGCAAAGGGGTCTAGCCTTTTTTGCAAGTGTCTGTGTCTATTTTAGAGAGCTTTCAGCAGGAAACTCTCACTTCACCAACTTGACCAAAAACAACAACTAAATAACTTCATTTCAGAAGTAACATGTGGCTTGGGACACTGTCGGTCTTCATTTTTATTGACTTTCTCTCTTGGCATGGACTGAGTCTCACAGCTTTAATTATCGCTTATATACAGATGATATTCAAATTTACACTTCATTTCCAGCCCTTTCAGATGATGTCACCCTTCACCATGCCCCAAATTTGGCTCTCATCTTGTCTTGGATGAGCCACAGTTTTCTCTGATTGAATATGGATGAGACTGAAGCTTTGCAGTTTAGTTGTAAATAAACTCAAAATGCACTGGAGTTAATTTACCCCATTGATATCCTGCCCCTCCAGTTAAGAGCAAGGGTAACTCTGAATTATTCTCCTCCATTCACTAGAGACTACTCAGCCAAGGGACTAATTTCCATGAAATATCCAAAGACATTTGACAGTTGCCATTACTCCCACTTTTGGCTAGAATTCTGGTTATCTCATGACTGAAATTCTGCCATGATCTTTGGAAAGGCTTCCAATAAACCCCTTGTTTGTGGTCTCCTTGGAACATGGCATGTGCTATGTAAACAACCCCAGGACACACCTTCCTTCAGGCAGCTGCGCTAGCTTCACTCGCAGTGAATAAAATGTAATTTGTCAAGATTTTGGCCAGATTCTCTGCCTTCACATAAACTAGCTTTTGAAAAGACTTAAAATCCTGGTCTTTTTCTTTGAAGAGTTGCTTGCTGTTTTGCTTTACCATGTGGTTGGAGACATATTCTGCATAGCACCTCCATACTTGTGCAATCTTACACCAAAATGTGTGTTTGAAAACACTGGGATGATCTCATCATAGGCATTAGTGAGAGCCTGGCTCTTAATAAGCAATAAGCACTCAATAAATACTCATTGGAATGAGGACTGAGAGAATGAATTTGTAATCTTTTGACCCATTTGTGGTTTCTGCTGCTGTTGTTATTTATAATATATTTTATCTACCTCTTAGATTATTATGTAACTGTGTTTGTGTAATTATCATTTCAACCAGAACATATTGGAAATCTCCATTAACATAACTGAAGGGTATAAAATGGTGTGTTTGGAGTTGTCAATTAGCCGATTTGTCTTGTGTTGCTTTTCTTCATTATTTCAGCGCAGCTAACGGTTCATTCAGCACATTTTAATTAAAAACAAACATATGTGGGTCTGCTAAGAACTCTAGTGTCTAGCAGTATAGTTAGACAGGGATGGCAAATATTTCTAGCAGTGACCATATGATATCTTCCATTCATCTCAGCAATAATCCTCCAAATCTAATTATTGGGAGATAGCAGCTGCACTTGGTTAGGCTTTTCTTTATTTTTACAGAGATGTGTTTTTTCAGCCCGTTATATTGTAGAGAATCAGCTGCTGCTGGGGTCCTTCCAAGGCTGACATCCCAGCAGTATGAGGCTCTCTCCCAGTTGTTTTCCTTTGAGCCTTTTCCCATTTGTTCCTGCCCACGTGCTTCCTGCCTGCGATGCTCTGAGAAAATGTCTAGTTTTCTGAAAAGCTCTCTTTCTCTGCTTGTTGCAAGCATGTTAGGCATAGTAGTGTGACCTGAAGGTAGAACCAGAGCAGATGTCACTGGGGAAGCTTTGTGGATGGGAATGGTATTCCCTGCTTGGAGTCAGCATGTGCCTGAGTCTGGTCTTCTGCCCTGCAGACAAGAAGCAGGGTTCTGTTTGTGTTGGGAGAGTAGCTTAGTGTCTTGGTGAGGACACAGGAGTGAATGTATTCATTTGAAATGAGAATTATAACTAGTGAGACTTGTGCAGATGGAGTGGCCTAAGAGTGTAGAAATTGAGGACGGGGGGGTCTGGTTCAAGTCCTGTGTGTACTGCTCATAAGCAGTGTGTCTTGGAGTGCGTTGCTTAATTTCACGGTATGGCAGGTGGACGTCGGTTCAGAGGAGAGAGGATCTGAGATCCTGACTGGAGCAGGACCCAAGCTGTTTGGCCCAGCATTTAAGGCCTTCTATATAATCTGGTCCTGACCCCAACTTTATCTCCAACTCTCTCTCTTCATATCCATGTAAATATCCTTCCAGTAAATTTGGCTGATTCATTAAGAAATACCTGCCTTTCACTTTGTATCTTGTTAATTTAAGGAATTTGAAATAAAATACAATAGAAATTAGAAGATATATATGCATCCATTAAAAATAAGTTCAGATTAACATATTTATACTGCTTGTCTTTAAAAAAAAAATTCCTTCAGTATTAGTAGTGAGTATTGAACCTTGACCCACCCCGCTCCATTGCTCCATGCTCCTTCTGCCTGGCTGGACTGGAGTCAAGATTCAGGGTGATCTTAGAAATTATGTTGGAGAAAGCAGAGTCTGTAGCAGTTTGAGTCCTTGGGTGACTGACTGTGTAAAGGAAGTTATCTGGCAGCCAGGATCACCCCAGTCAAACTGTCACATATGCAAGAAGTCAGCTTCCATGATGGCTAAGCTTTGAGCTTTGTTTATTATAGCAGCTAGCTTCACAGATAATTTGCATCACCTGATCGATATGATTAACTATTATGATTAAATGGGAAAAGCTAGCACTATTGGCTTCAAAATGGACATTACCAACTGCGCTGATAAAAACTAAAAGGGCTGTGAACTTCAAAACTATGAATTCTTGCACCAGGAAAGATTTTAAGCCAATTCTACTACTTAGGGCTTTATAATCTTAGTCAAGTATATTAGGGTTCTCCAAAGACATAGCACCAATTAGACCTATAGATACCTACCTAGCTATCTGCCTCCCTGCCTGCCTGCCTATCTACCTGTATGCCTACCTTCTGAGGAAGAAATATTTTAAAAAAAATAACTGGCTGACAAAATTGTGGAGGCCTGGCAAGGCCAAAATCCAATGGAGAAGGCTGGAAGGCTTGAGACTCAGCCAAGAGTTGCAAAGACAGTCTTGGGTGCGTCCAGAAGAGCTGATGCTGCAGATTAGGTCTGAAGGTGGACTGCTGCTAGAATTTCCTCTTGTTTAGGGGAAAGGCATCCTTTTGTTCTATTGGGCCTTCAGCTGATTGGATGAAGTCCACCCAGATTATAGAGTACCAATCTGATTAACTCAAATTCTACTTATTTAAATGTGAATCTCATCCAGAAACACCTTTACAAAAATATGGATATATTCTCAATAATTTTGAGCAAGCACTTGGCCACCAAGTTGGACCTAAAATGAGCCATCATAAGTCCATCCCTTGTTGACCTGGCACCCATACACCACTCCCTAAACCATGTCTAATCTCCAAATAAAGGCAATAATAAGGCCACCTAACATGCTGCAACTATCCTGTGTACAACTGAAAACATGCTAACCCTTTTCCTAGGAGAGGAAGCAAAGTCTTGAATGATTTTTGTGCTTCTCCTTGATTCCCTATAACTTAAAGAGCACGAGGCAAAGTTAAAAAATACTTAGATACAGGGCTATAAAAATCAATACATCTTAGATACTATGCTATAAACTTAGTACATCTTAGATACTATGGTATAAAGTCAGTACATCTTATGTTATATAATAAGGGGATGAGAGGGATGCAAACATTCATATCAAAATAAAGAAGAAACATAACAATTTTAGTCCTCATGTTTTGTAACTGTCACATAGTCTTATCTGATATTTATAACTACCTGCTCACAGTACCCATTCCATATCTCCCTTTCCCTCCACAAGTACTCAGCTTATTATGGTTCTTTATCTGGCAGAGTGACCAAAGCCTTAATTCCTAAAGGGCCTGGACCACTAGTCCTATCTTGACTGGGTTGTGGTCATTTTTCATTGACTTTAAGTATGTGGTATGGTAATTCTATGAGATGCTCTAAGAGATCTCTTGTATTCAGATATACTCTTTTTTTTTTTTTAATCCTCCACTATGGAGTAGCAGTTTGGTTTCCCCTTGGCAGTCAGAATCCATCACCCCAGCCAACACAGTAACTCTCTTCTTTGCTGTTGATTTAGAAACATGAGGGGCCCAAAGTGACAGGTGGCAGTGATAACTTCCAGCTCAATGGAATCATTGTTGTGTCTCCTGATGGAAACATTTTCCCCTTGGAATTAAGATCTCGAGGCCAGAAGATATAAGGTTGTAGGGACAAGAAATACAAATTTTGCTAATGAGTCACTAGGGGTAATTTCCACCTCTTGATTCCTGAATTTGTGAATCTTGGCTATTGGAAAAACAGCACCATATACTGGAAATTGATTCAGGGCATATGCAGCCTCCTGGAGAACCTTTCCAAGCCCTGTAAGACACTTAGCTGATGGTATGACTGAGTCTTTTAAAGCCCATTCCACTGGTTCTATCAAGCCAGCTGCTTCAACATGGGGAATGTGGTAAGACCAGTGAGTTCCATGGCCCTAATGTCATAGTTCACTGAAGAGAGTTCCTTGGTCAGAAGCAGTTCTGTGTCGAATACCATGAGAGTGGACAGACATTCCATGAGTCCATGCATAACTTTTGGCAGAACATTGTGAAGGAAAAGCAGATCTGTATCCAGAGTAAGTGTTTATTCCAGCTAGAACAGAATGCTTGCTTCATTGTAGAAGATATCCAATGTAATTAACCTGCCACAAGATATACAAATCTATATATTTACATGTAAATCATAGCTAGAAACAGCTCCACAGAAACATCTAGAAAAATGTTCAAAAGTACCTTTGCAGAGATATCCAAAATATCTGGATACCTGGCTTAGCCAAGTTGACACATAGGAGTAACCATATAGGAAGTTAATCTCTCAGGGTCATATTTCTCACCTCAAAAGTGGAGATGATAACAGAAGCTATCCTGTTGGGTGAACATGAAGATTATGAGTCAATGAGTAGGTTTAGGGGAGTGCCTGCACGTAGCACTCAGTGTTTGGTCTTGATTACTATTATTATCATTGGCTTTGGCTGTGTGCTTCACCCTGATGAAAATGCTAAGAACAAGTTCAAGCAGGACCACAAAAAATAATAGGGGTGTTTGGGTGGGAATATCACTAGTCTGATGAGAGACTTTATACATTAAAATTCTTAACAGTTTGCAAATGGAGTCTTGCAGACTAGTGTTTGCAGGCTGTACTGGCCAGCACTCTACCAGTCAGTGGCTATTCTGTTGTTATTCCATGAATAAATTTTAATATATTCCATTTTCCCCATAAACTGTTTATTTACTGCTCATATTAATGCAATATGGCAAAACCATTTACATGACTGGAATCTTTTGTGAACTACTAGAGCACTTCTCTTACTTTGCTTAATCTTCATTTCTTGTGAGAAAATTCATTTTGCTCTACATGACTTTGAATTAACTAGCGGTTCTCAGGAATACAACATCAGCATAAATCAAGAGGCTGATATAAAGTAGAGTGATTAAGAACCTACTTGGGTTTGACCAGAACTGGGAGTAAATCTTTCTGAGATCTGACTTCTTCATACAGGGTTATCATGAGGCTTGAATTGGGGGTGTCTGCACAATACTGTGCCTGGGTACTTAGGGAGCACTTATGAAGATGAATTAGGGTAATTCCTTTCATTAGTAATTCCAAATATTGCTGTGCTTCCTCCTTGCTCTGGGGAGACCTAGTGGCCTGGATCCCTGAATGTCTGTATGGAAGAAGTTGCCTGGCAACCAGGATCACTCCTGTCAAACCGTTACACTCGCAGGAGGTGAACTTCCATTGTGGATAACCTTTGACATTTGGAGCTTATTTATGCTAGCAGCTACTTTCTAGGCACTTGTGCCTTAACTGATGTGGTCAGTTAATATTGCAAGAAGGTTTCTGGCCATTTGTGATATGCTCTCCTCCTCCGCGGGCTTTAGAGGCTCTAATTTGCTAGGGGAAATATCTGCCTCACAACTTATTTCCCTCCAGGATTTACCAGCCAATGCCAATGCTTTCCTTTTGTGGAACTGTCCTGTCTCCCCATTTTTACAAAATCATGGGTATTGATTTCAGGATGCAAGAAATATATATTTCAATTGAATATCTGTCTTGTGCTCCTACACTAGTGGAGTAGAAAAGGAATTCTAGTTAATTTAGGGGCTCCTAATTTTTTATTTGAGCCTAATTTCTGGATCATGAGATGGGCAGCTGGTCTTCAGTGTGATTGTCTGATGGAGAAATCCTCATTTCTGTCTGATACTTCATGGGCATATTCCTGAAATTTCCACTCTGTCTTCACTCCAAGGCCTCCCTCTATCTGTCCAGGTCTCGGTTACTTGATATCCTTTATAGCTATGTGAGGATAAGGAGATTTATGTGAGAGGATGGGGTGCGTAGCACTCTGTATGTAGAAGAAAGTTCTGAGGACAAAAGAGTTAAGAAAACATAATCCCACCGCAATGTTAGCCCCTTGAGGGCAAGCACTGTGTCCTGATTATATCCTGCTACCCTGTCTAACAAATGAAGTTTATCTCATTAAATATTTGCAATTACTATTTAATGATAAAAAATAATCAATGGGCTACAGAAACAGTAACATTTTCCAATCTTTTTTTCCCCCAGTACTGGGGATCAAACCTAGTGACTTTGCACTGAGCTATATCTCAGATCTTCTAAAATTTTTATTTTGAGGCAGTGTCTTGTTACCCAGGCTAGGCTCAGACTTGTGATCCTCTTGCCTCAGATTCCCCAAATGCAGGGATTACAGGTTTGCACCACCACACTGGCCCAATATTTTTTGAAACAGTGATTTCAAGTGAGGAAAGGCATTGTTACAGGCTAAATTATATCACTCCAAAGTTCATATGTTGAAAGACCCCCAGTACCTCAGAATCTGAATATATTTGGAATTTGAGTATTTTAAGAAGTAATTGAGCTCAAATGAGGTCATGAGAGCAGGCCCTAAACCAATCTAACTTGTGTCCTTAAAGTAGAGGAAATTAATACTCAGATGCACAGGTAGGGAAAGGCAGGCAGGGCCATGGAGATTTCCTCTTACCTTCAGAGGTGGCTGCCAAGACTAAAGGAAGGCAGTGCTATAATCAGGCAGGGATGAGCCTTCAGCTTAGTATTGAAGGAATTTTTTTTTTAAACTTATACTATAGAATTTGTTTCTCAATAGGAAAACTTGAACACATTAGTTCTGCTTTTGGACATGTTGTAATAACTAGTACTCTTTGTTTCCTTCCTGCTCTAAATAACTAGACAATTGGCAAAAACATATGATAGAATTGTTTCTAGGTGTTGGACAGAAAGATTATCACCCTTGAGAGAAAGGAAACAAAAACAAAATGAAGATCAATCTCCAGTAGCAAAAACAAAAAACAAAAAACAAAATGAAGGAATCACTAAGGATCTGTAAACCAAAACATTCCCATCATTCACAAGGATCTGGGAGACAAGTCTACTGGGTCAGTGTGGAGAAATCTCACCAACCACTGCAGTAGTTTTCTATGTTGCTGTAATAAATTACTATAGACTTAATTTGCTTAAACAACACAAATTTATTATTTTACATTGTTGTTGATCAGAAATCTGACACAGACCTCATGGGGCAAAGATCAAAGTGTTGCGTGGTGGCTCCTTTTTGAGGATCAAGAGAAGAATCCCTTTCTTTGCCTTTTTCACCTTCAAGAGTCTGCTGACTTCCCTTGACCCACAGCCTCTGTCTTCAAAGCCAACAGCACAGAGCCACGTCCATCTCACTCTGCTGTCTCTTTGGTCCTCTCTTCTGCTTCCCTCTTCTGGTTCTAAGAACCTGTGGGTTCACTGGGGTAACCCAGGATAAACTATTTCAAGGTCAGCTGATTAGCAACATTAATTCCAAAACTGCTTTAACTTCCCCTTGTCATGTAACCTAATAGGTTCTGGGAATTATGATGTGGACAGCTTTGGGAACCATAATTATACTTATTGCAAGCATTTGAGAAATTTTATTGTTTTAAAAACAAGAAGTCATGACATGGCAGTAGTGATAAACTAATCCAGAGTAATGACTACTGTGGACCCAACCTAACAAAGCTTAAAAACAAGCTAAAAGACACTAGGCTGGTTTATAAGTAAATTAATACTTGAAAACAAACTTTAGTGTTCTTAAAAAAAAAAAAGACAACACAATACAGACAAAAAATGCGATATTTATAATCTCAATCGAAAGACACTAAACATTTAAGGTAGGAAAATATGAATCATGAACCAGTAAAAACTTAAGCAATTAGCCAGATCCACAATGGCAGGAATAATAAAATGATCAAACAAGAACTTTAAAATAGTACTTAGGAATAGCTGGAGAATTTAAAGAGAATATATCCATAGTGAGAAGAGAAATGCAGACTATGAAAAGAAACAAATAGAATCTCCATGGAACAAAATGAAATGAAAAATTACCTAGATAACTTTAACAAGAAATAGGGTCTTATTAAAGAAAAGATCAGAGAACTTAAAGAAATAATCAAAGAAATTATGTAGACCAAAGCACACAAAGAAAAGTCTGGGGAAAAAAGGAAAGAGGTTTGTTTAGCGACCTGTGGAACAATATTAAGTATTCTAATTTATACAAAATGAAATTCCTAGAAAAGAGAAGACAGAAAATCTATTTGAAGAAATAATAGCCAAAATTTCTCCAAATTTTGTGGAAACCATAACTATATAAATCCAAGGGGCTCAATGAACCCCAAGCAGAATAAATACAAACAAAATATATCATAATACATTAAAATCAAATTGCAGAAAGTCAGAGATTAAAAATGAAATTCTTAGTGTTAGACTTCCCTCTCCTTAAAATGGTCGTTACTCCCCTTCCCATAATTCCCTGCTTCTCATTTAAAAAATGGCTTCTCCCACCTACCAAAGAACAGCCTTCTTTTTCCCCTGATGCCTCTTCTCCTGCCAAAAAGTAACCAGATACTTGCTAACTCCATATAACCAGTGATGTCACAAGCCCCTCCTAGTGATGTCACAGGCTCCTCCAATGCCTTAATGCTACCTCATTTAACTCCACCCCAGCTCTGATAAGCCCCACCCTAGTCCTATAAAAGAAGCTCTCCATTCTGTCATATTACTCTCTCTCCTTTGATTGGAGACAGCTTGGCAGATTGTCTCTACAATAAAGGCTTGTAGTGTTCTAGTGTGGTCTTGGTTTTCAGCTTTTTTACCTGACACTTAGAAGCAGCAAGAGAAAGAATAATACCTTAAACACAGGAAACAAACACAAGAGTATCCACAGACTTCTTGTCAGAGAAAATGCAAGCAGCAAGACAATGTCAGTGCTGGGAGTGAAAAGAAAAGTCAGTGATGAATTCTCTCTATATTGTTATGGTGTGGATACAGTTTGAGTGTGTCCCCCAAGGGTTGATGTGTTAGAAGTTGGTCCTTAGTATGATGATACTGTGGATTTTTAAAAGGTGGAACCTACTAGGAAGTCCTTAGGTCACTGGGGCACTGATCTTAGAAGGGATTAAGGTAGTTCTTGTGTAACTCTGGTTAGTTCTTGAAAGAGCAAGTTGTTATACAGGTGAGTTGGATTACTGAATCACTCTCTGGCTTCCTTTGCAATTTGATCTGTTCCCACATGTCCTTCCTCCATGATGCCATCACTATCAGGTTCTCACCACAGGTTGAACACATGGGACTATCTGATGTTTTACCTTTGGCCTCAAAATTTTTTAACTAAATAAACTTTTCTTTATAAAGCCAGCCTATCTCAATTGTCTTAGTAATGAAAAATGAAGTAATACATATATCCAGCAAAAATAACCTTGAAAAGTGAAAATAAGACTCTCATCCAGGAGACCTCCATTATAAGAAAGGCTAAAGAATGTTTTTTTAAATTTTAAGAGTAGGAAAATTTTACTAAGGGAAAGAAAGGTTCTGTCTAAGACAGGCAGAAGGGGGACCAGAAAACGGGTTGCCTGCTCACCCCACTTCTCCAAGATGTTTTATACAGCAAAGCTATGTGGTGAGACGGGTATAAGGTGGAACAAAACTGTAAGACCCAATGGAGAATTACAAGGTGGGCATGAGGTAGGGCAAAACCATGACCAGCCAACAAGATCACAAGTACAGTCACCCAGGTAATACTGATTAAATGGGTGTCAATAGGGGGAGCAAGTCAGGCAGCAAGCATACAAGGATTTTCAGTAAGGGTGGGGGTCAGGGATATTTCCTGGAAAGGCTGGGTTAAGACCTTGCCCCGCCCCCCCAGGTGACTGATACCTATTTGGAATATCAATTACTGCTATTTACCCCTAGGGGAAGCACAAGGGTATAGTAGTTTCTCTCTTTTTATAGTTCTGGCCTTCTCTGAGTGTCTTTATTATCCTTCATGTTGCCTCCGTGCTGTGTTGGCTTCTTGAGGGTGGCCCTATACTAAACACCTGTAATCCCAGCACTCCGGGAAGTTTAGGCAGGAGGATCACAGCAAATTCGAGACTAGCCTAGACTACATAATGAGTTCCAGGTCAATCTCAACTACATAGTTGTCTGTCTCAACACCCCCCCAAAAAAAACCCAAACGCCAATTGACATTATTTGGATCATCTGGCAACCTGGAGGAAGCATGTCTTTAGTGACATTATCTATAAGCCAACCTGAGTTACAGGCAAACATCTTTAAAAATCCAAAATCCCCCCCTCCAAAAAAAAAGAAAGAAAAAGGAGCTGGGGATTTAGCTCAGCGGTTTGGTGGCCTGCCTTGCAAGCACAAGGACCCAAGTTCAATCCCCGGTACCCCCCCAAAATCGAAAATTCCAAAAGAAAATAAAAGCTCAAACAAAAAAGCCGTACATCTTGTAACAAATTGAACAGTCAGACACACACACACATAAGACAACTTTTTTATAAACCAGAGTGCACTCAGATGTATTTGGCCAAGTTGAATTATAATAACTTTTATAATTTTTTGGCTTGTAGTTATAAAAAAGACTAATCAGAACTTTGTAGATCAATTAACAAAGATCTCTTATAATAAGAATCAAAAGGAATAAAAATCTTCTATACCTGTGAAAGCAAACAGTTTTAAGATGGGCCCTAAGCTGACAGTTTATCTGACTACAATGAATATCCAGCTACACAGGCTTCTTCTCATGGTTTCAGATAGCCATATATAACTGTTCTCTTTAAAGGGACACACTGTTATAAGTAATTTTAGCTATCTCCAGTGGAGGTACACTCAGGCCAGCTTTGCATGTAGAAGAGACCAGGTGACACTCTTTGGAGCTAAGTATGAATTCCATTCAGAGAGGGAAGAAGATCTGCAAAGCTCCAACCTACTATGCTGCAGATGTCTACCTATGACCATTTTTTTCATTTTGGAAAGAAACAAATGTAAAGAAGGCATTTCTATATATCCCTCTTGTTCTGTGCCCAGCCTAAGGTGTCCCTTAGACTTTATCTCATCCAGTGCCAGTGGTGGCAGACTAGAGGTGCATGGAAGTGGCCAGAGTTGGGTTAGCTGTTCTTTTCATTCTCTAATTTCACCTGAGGGCTAAAAGACAGATAAATCTGGACTAAAACTTACATTTAATTTCAAAAGTTTTATGATTAAACTTAGACCAGTTTTCTTTATGGCCCCCAAATAAGTGAAGGTCAGCTTTACTCTGGAAAGATTTCAGGAAAGTGAAACCCAGTATTCTAGAAGCTTTGTCTTGAAATCCAGCATCCATAGAGGAAGGAAGTGCCTTGAATTAAATACTGTTGAGAATGGCATTATTTCTCAGGGGCAGGGCAGTGGAGAAGGGACAAAAGAGTGCTTTTAAGTATGGCACAAGAACTAAATCTTAACCATCTCAGGTACAGAAGGACAATTAAGATTAGGAGTTTTTCCAAAATGGATCTGCAATCCTTAGCAAAACGTATCTCTAGAGACAAGGGCTATGAGTGACTCCAATTGCATTGCCAATCAGAAAATTAAACCAATAATCAAAAAACCTCAATGGCTGCTTTTTTGCCTCTTGAAAGAGAATGAAAGTGTTCTAACTATATTGTGTAGGGATTTTCTTTTTAAATAAATTATTTTGAATCTATAATATCTAATTTAGGACTTAAATACCCTACAGGCTGTTGAGCAGCTCTCTGATCTTGTAGAAACATTCTCCAAACTATGTCTTACCTTTTATTAACAAACTGAAATGGTGTCCTGTAGGTAGGCACTTATAAGTGCTTGTTTTAGCTTCTGGAATGGAGTCTGGGAACCAGGTTCCCAGGTTAAAATATGGCTGTCTTTTGGATTTTTCTATAGGCTGATAGTAGGCTTAGTTCTCATATTCCTCAGACCTTTAAGAATACATGCCTGAAAATGTCTTCTATTTTAATCTCATTTCTGATTGGCAGGCCAATAGGGGTCTTGTATAGGAACTGCTTTTGTTCCAGTGGAAACCAGTTATTCCCCTGACCTCCCAAAATTAAGATAATATTTGTCTCTAAATGCAATACTATTTGTCTCTCATTAAAAACCAATATTTGATTTAAGAGCAATATTACATCTTTCTAATCTAGTCTATAGGTCTGAGTAAGTTCTCTAAAGACCTCAATGTACATATCAGGGTCATCCAAAAACTGTACTAGGTTTCATTTAATCTGTCTTAGATAAAAGGGAAAGACACATGAACAAGATAGTGGTATGTTTGCCATTTACTTCCTTCAAGGGATATTGTCTTTGAGGGACCTGAACAACTTAGCTAAGGATGGATATAATCTCATGGAGGTTTTAATTATGGCTGGCCTAGATACTCCATCCTCAGAGCCTGGTGGTCAAGGTTTAAAGTTGTCTTGGAAACTTTGTTCTCAGGTTCTAAAGGGCGAGGAGTAGCCTCAGGCTTAGAGGTACTGAGTGTCTTAAGGGTGTGGTGTCTCTCATTATATTTATACTTGAACACAAGTAAGAATTATTTCTTAATGTAAAGAAAATCTCAACATAAGATGATTTTGGACATTTTTCTCACTTTTACAGTATAATTCTAATTGTGAGATAGCATCCTAGTACTTTCCTCTGTTTACTTGACTTTAAGAGGTAGGCACACTACATGTGGGTGTAGAGAAATACTAAATTGCTCCTTAATACATTCAAAAGGAGTGCAAGGTTCAGATATGGAGTTCCTAATCTGAAACAAAAGAAATAAATATGGTATCCCATAAGTCTCTGCTTGATTTCTGTGCCCCCTAAGAAATCCCCCAAGGTTTATTGCACTCCAGGGTAGGTAGCTACTGTTTGGAGAAAGACCCAGAAAATAAAACTGGACTGGACTGTCTACCTTTTATCAGTGTGCAATCTTATCTTCCTCAGGAAACTGATATCCTTACTCCAGTAGGTACTTGCAAAGCACAAGTTACAATTGACTGAAGCTATAACAATCATGTTTAGAGAAGTATTGCTCATAAACCAATAAATTCAAACCACTGCTTTCTAGTTCCTTGAAAGAGAGAGGAAAATAGGGCACTTTTCCTGAAAAAAAAGATCACCTCCGTAGATGCTAAGTCAGATATTCAGACCTGTGTCCTATGGTAGAAAAAACTTTGAGAAATTTTTGTTGTCTATACAGTCATTTAGGCAACTTTTATCAGCAGCAAGACAAGGATACTCCTGTAAGGTCCATTTTAAATTCACTAAGTATTTGAAACTCATTGGTCTGACTAGCAGCCACAATCTACATAGTAAAGGCACCCTTATTAACTTCTTACCCACATGCATGAAGGAAGAGAAAGGCTGATCAAAACAGTCCCATATTCTAGTTAGCATGTAAAAACAAATGCAAGTTACTGATTGCTATTTTCCCTAGTGTAAGACAAAACAGTTGTTGCAAGTTGCCTTAGTCTGATTTTCTGGAATGAGGAGTAGTCTGACTATGAAGAATTCTCAAATGAACTCCCAGAAAGAGAAAACATTAAGGGTTTTTTTTTAAACTCACTAGCAGAAAGAAAAGGTCCAAATAAAGCTCAGGCTGGTTAAACATAAAAAAAATCAGCATATAGCATTTTATAAGACCACAGTCAGTGTTCCAAAGTCCATAACCTATTGGGAAAAGGTGTTTTTCTCCCTTACACACATAAATGATGAAGGCCATGCCTAGGAGGCAGGGAGAAGATTTGGAAATTTTTAATCTTTGAAAGATTTGTTTTTTATATTTGTATAGAGGTCTGTTTTACTAGTAGTAGAGAAAGCAGTCCAAACCTGTAGCGCAACTCCTAATCGAGGCTTCAGAAAGGGCTCTGATGGCATCCTTTCAGATCACTATGAGACAGAGAGGAGTCCAGATAGGACAAGATGTGGAGATTTTCTGCTGATTACCCGGATGGGCTGTGGGGAGCTAGTTTCTTCTGAGGGACCTTTGGGTATTTTCCAGAGAGTAGCCTTGGCCATGACCCCTTAGTTGTCACCTGAGTTTCTGCTACTTCCATGCAATCAGAGATGTGTCTCCAAAAGGAACCCAATTGCCTATCTGGTCAATGTTCCACCCGCCATTGGGCATCATTGGGAGTAGGGATTCACCAGGGGACAACTGGAGAAACCTGTTCTTTGCTTTGAGCATTGCAGCTGCACTAAAGGCAATTACTAGCTGACACAGTAACCACCATTTGTTTATGATTCTATAAGGGACAGATAAAAGCCTGAACTGTCTTTATCTGAGATGATTTTGTAAGACACCCATTTTACATTTTGAAGCAACTAAGTTTAAATGAAATACATACAAAACAAGAATAAAATTTAATTTTAATAAAACACTTTATCAGCTACTTCTCAAAGGACTACTATCTAGAATATATAAAAAATCAGTCCCCCGAATATAAAAACCCAATTCAAAAATGGGCATCTGAAATGAACAGACATTTCTCAGACAAACAAGTAAAAGCAGCAAATAAATATATGAAAAAATGTTCAACATCACTGGTCATTCGAGTGATGCAGGTGAAAACAACACTGAGATTCCACCTCACCCCACAAAGAATGGCTGCTATCAAGAAATCAACCAATAGCAAATGCTGGCAGGGCTGCAGGGAGAAAGGCACCCTTCTCCATTGTTGGTGGGAGTGCAAACTGGTACAACCACTGTGGAAATCAATATGGAGATACCTCAAAGAACTAGGACTAGAGGTCCCATTTGACCCAGCCCTCTCTTTGCTGGGTATCTTTCCAAAAGAATTAAAAGAAACATACCACAAGGATATATGTGCAGCCATGTTTATAGTGGCACAGTTCATAATAGCTAAAACTTGGAAACAACCCAAATGTCCATCAACTGGAGATTGGATAAAGAAATGTGTTTTTTTCTATAAAATGGAGTACAACTCAGCCATAAAGAATGAGAAAGTAGAAACATTTATACCTAAATGGATGCACATTGAGGCTATACTCTTAAGCAAAATAAATAGTATACACTTGAGTAAATACATTATAGTTTCTCTGATGTGAAAAACTAAAAGTGCAAATAAGGTTCAAATGGTATAATTGGGAGTGTGAAATAGGAAGAAAATGGCTAAAGGGGAAGTGGAAAGGGGAGAGGAAAGGAAATAAGGAAAAAATGTGAAAAAATGGAAACAAAGTCTGTAAATTGGGAAGGGTCAAGGGGTGAAGGGAAGGCAGGAGTATGGGGGAAAAAACAAGAACCAAGATATATCATGTAAAGTTACAAGATCCCAATAATAAATGTAACTGTATTGTTTGCTTTAAGTGTACCAATAAACTTAATGGAAAAAAAATTTAACAAAACACAATGCATAAGAAAAACAAGAAATTTTCAAACATTTAAAACACATAACTTAGAATGGGGGGTTTAGCTCAGTGGTTCGGTGGCCTGTCTTGCAAGCACAAGGACCCAAGTTCAATCCCCGGTACCAAAAAAAGAAACCAAAACAAAACAAAAAACCCACATAACTTAAAATTAAGACACTTTTGAAACAAAAGCCAAAACAAAGGCCAGAATTTGTGGAACAAAAACCAGAATCTATGAAACAAATGAGAGCCTATGAAACAAGTTACAATCTATGAATCAAAAGAACCAAAGTTAGAACCTATGCAGGAAAACTCTTACCTCCGACCAGTAATCTCAGTGGAACACCTCCAAAATGATATAGGGGGAAGAGATATAACTCCCAAACCTGCTAGATATCCAAAACATGAGTTCATGCTCTCTAAAATAGAAGAATGAATTCTCAGAGTAAAGGAGGTTAAGAGTAGGAAAAACTTATTGAGGGAAAGAAAGTTTCTGTCTAAGAGAGACAGAAAGGGAATTGGAAAGTGGCTTGCCCCTAAAAAAAGTTTTTGGGGCACTGAAGGGAAATGATACTAGGTTGAAACTTGGATTTATATAAAGAATAATGCTGGAAATGGTGAATATGTGTGTAAATTTAAAATATATTTTCTAACATAAAAATATATTTAATAAAGAATTTAATCTTAACTAAAAAAATAATAGCAATGTATCATGCAGTTTCTTAGACATGAAATGTGTGACAACTGCATACAAGAAAAAGGGAAATATATTATTGTAAAGTTCTTAGGTTACATGTTATAAGATATACTATGATTTGACAGTAAAAAAAGGATGCATACTCAATCTGATACCCTATGCTACTAAAAAAAACAAACAGATATGTAAAAAGCCAACAGGCAGAAAAGAGAGTCTAAAAATATTCAGTTGAAAAGAAGCAAGAATAAGTAAAAAGTAGCACTAATGACCAAATACAAAACAAAATAATAGTATGGTAGGTTTACATCCAACCATATCAGTAAATGAAACAGCGCATAAAAATACTTTAATTAAAAAACAAATATTGTTGGGCTGGATAAGAAGGCAAGATCTAATTAAGTGTTGTCTGCAAAAAATCCAATG
Source organism: Fukomys damarensis (assembly GCF_012274545.1). Lineage (NCBI taxonomy): Eukaryota > Metazoa > Chordata > Mammalia > Rodentia > Bathyergidae > Fukomys > Fukomys damarensis. Next base: position 29,731,908 of record NW_022900933.1, on the reverse strand, counting down.
TAAAGACACAAATACATTAAAATAAAAGAATGGAAAGAGATGGACCATACAAACATTGATAAGAAATCTAAAGTGGCTATAATTAACATCAGACAAGGTGAGCTTTAGGATATAACAAATAATCATGGATAAATAGGGGCAGTAAATAATGATAAAAGGATAAATTCATTAAGAAAACACAGAAGTCCTAAATGTATATGCACCTTATAATATTCATTTTCCCATTGCTTAGACAAAATACCTGACATCTTTAATTTAAAGGAGGAAAGGTTTATTTTGGCTCACAATTTGGATTCAGCCCATAGTCATCTGGCTCCAACGCAGAATGCATAGTATAGGAAAGCTGTTCACCACATGTCAACCAGAAAGCAGAGAAAGCAAACAAGAGCTAGGGAAAAGAATTTATCCTTCCAAGTCACAACCTGGTGACCTACTTCTTCTGACCAGGATCCACCTTTGAATATGAGACTTTTGGGGGACAGTTTAGATTTAACAAACCAACCCTTGCCCCTAAATGGCTCATGTTTATCTCAATATGTGTAATTCATTTAGTTCATGTCTAAAAGTTGCCAGTCTTAACAGTTTCAGCATTACTGAAAAATCTAGGTCCAATGTTTGCTGTGAGACTCAAAGCAAACTCTTAGCTGTGAGTCCCTGTAAAAACCAAAATGAAAGTTAAACACTTTTAATGTACAATAGCATAGGATAAACATTCCCATTCCAAAAGGGAGGAATAGGAGAAGAGACAGAAATTGGACCAAAGCAAGTTTGAAACTAGCAAGGCAGAATTAAATCCTGTAAATGCATATCCAGCACTCAGGGCAAGTTGTGATGAGATATGAATTCCAAAGGGTTTGGGCAGTCCTGTCCTTATGGTCTTGCCACATAGCCACTCTCATTGCCTGTGGCTTTCCTCAGCAGACATCCCATATTCTTGGCATCTCCAACTTCCTGGAGTTTCTACTGAACTTTCAGCTTCACTCTCACAGCTTCATGCATTGTCCTTTCGTGCACTCCTGTCAGGGATTTTGACCATGTTACACATTTTTTGCCTGACCTCCCAGATCTTCTTCTGAAATCTAAGTGGAAGCCGCCATGATCTCATAACATTTGTATTCTGCATGCCTGAAAAGTCAGCACCATATGGATGATTGAGACAGCCACCAACTTGAGCAGTAGTTGGGTTCCCTTGGACCATGGTTGCAGAGGCTTATGAATGTCTGGATGGTTGAGAAAGGTGAAATGAACCAATTCCCTAAATGACTCTTCTAGAGAAGGGAGTCTCTTCTCACATGAAATTTTATCCATTTGCATCTTTGAGCATGTAATAGGTGGGATGTTGCTGGCTCCTGAGATGCTTTGAAATCATCTCTCCTATTTTCCTGATTCAAAGTACTTGGCTTTTTGTTAATGTCACTAATACTTCTAACAACTTTTCTCTCCTTTACCCTATTTTCTCAGGTGCTTTCTTTCTGGTAAAAGTACAAACTTTTCAAATCATTCAGCTCTGCTGTTTTCTTCAGATTTTCATTGCAGATTTTGTGAAAACAGCCAGCAGTACCCATGCCACAGCCTGACTGTTGAGCTGCTTTCAGATTTTCTCTGTCAGATTAATTAGTCTGCTGCCCTTAATCTCAGTTTCCTTCAAAGTCTCAGGACATGGGAAAAATATAATTTTTTTTTTTTTTTTTTTTTTTTTTTTGCCAAAGCTTAACACACACGGCTTCTAGTCCAACTGCCAATGGAGTCCTTGATCCTACCTGAAACATTCTGACCCTGGCCTTTATTCTCCACATTCCTATCAGCATTCTGGTCTTCTGAGCTCTGACTCATGTCTCTCATTAAACACTGCTTGCAACACTCTGTCTTCTCTATCTCATGTCTCCCAACTTTTCTAGACTTCTCCCACAAACAAGTTATAGAAGCTTTTGCAATCATGGTCAGGTACAATCATAGCAATGACTCCATTCCTGGAACTAATTATTTGTATTACCTGGGACAACATATCCAACACCCACAACTTAAAGGAGAAAAGGTTTATTTTGATTCACCATTTCAATAGATTCAGCACTTGCTTAGCTGGTTCCAAGGCAGAACTGGCATGACAGCATGCATGGCAGAGGAAAGCTTTTCACTGCATGGTGGCCAGGAAGCACAGAGAGAGGGAGTAGCCAAGGGTGACAGTATACTTTTCCATGCCATGTTCCAGTGACCTGCCCCTACCAACCAGGCCCCATCTGTAAATGTGAGACATCTGGGGACATTTTAGACCTTAGCCATAACATACTTGATCATTTTGTTTCAAAATACTCCAAGAAAACACTGAAAGACATGAGAAGAGAAAAATTTTAAATCTACAATTCTGAGTGATTTCCAAACTGAACAGCAAATGATATTGGGAAAACTGGATAGCCAAGTGCAAAAGAAACAAGCTAGACTTTTATATCAGACATAAAAATTAACTCAAAATGTATCGATGTCCTAGACGTAAGAGGTAAAATGATAAAACTCATAGAAAAAAACATAGGAGGAAATCTTCATATTATATTTGAAAATAATTTCTTAGCTATGACTATAAAGCATAGGCAACAAAATGAAGAATAGATAAATTATACCAAATCAAAACTTAAAACTTCTGTGCAAAGGTAACTCGTGGAATGAGGAAATATTTGCAAATTACATATCTGATAAGGAATTAATATCAAACAACTCAAACAATGAGCAAATGATTTGAACAAAAATTTTCCAAAATAGTTTTGTAACAAACACATAGAAAGATGTTCACTGCCACTAAACATCAGGGAAACAAAACCACAACAAGTTATCCCTTCACATCTATTAAGAAAGCTATTACCAAAACACAGAAAATAAATGTTGGTGAGGATATGAAAAATTATGAACTATTATACATTGCTGGTGAGAATGAAAAAATGGAGCTACTGCTATGGAAAACAGTGTGGCATTTTCTCAAATAATTAAACATGGAATATCCTACAACTCAGCTATTCTACTTCTGAGTGTCTACTCAAAATCATTGAAAGCAGAGACCAGCCAAGTTCACATCAGGAAAACCAACCACAGCAATCTTCTAGAAAATCAACAGCCCATGATCTTCCCCTCCAGCTCTCCTTTTGTGCCATTGGCAACAATCCTCAGATGGGTCTTCCATGCCCACACGCTGATTCAGTTCAGCGGGCTGTTCCAAACTGACCTTTAGTTAATCTCCACACCCCCTATCCCCAATGTCTTACTTAAGGACCTCACACAAGGCCCCACCTCCCAAAGGTTCTGCTGCCTCTAATGGTACCACCCTGTGGGCCAGGACTTTAATTACAGTGGGCTCTAGGTGTACAGTCAAGGCACAAAGAAACCATATTGCAAACTGGGTGTCCATCAATAGCAATATGGACAAACAAAAGGTGGTACATACAAAAATGGAAAATTGTTCAGCCAAAAATTGAAAAAAAATTTAAATAAAGCTACAATACAGATAAATCTTGAAGACATTAGGTTAAATTGCTAAGTAAGGCAGTCACAAAAGGGCAAATATTACATGATTCCTTTCACATGAGTTTCCTTGAGTAGTTAAATTCATAAAAACAGAAAAAAATATGATTATCAGAGACTTGAGGGAGAGAGGAATGGGGAGTTCCTCTGTTGCAGACACAGAGTTTCAATTATGGAAGATGAAAAATTCTGGAGGTGATTGGTGATGGTGGTTGTCCAATCATATGAAACCATTAAAACCCATTGAATTGTACATTTAAAATGGTTACGATGGCAAATTTCATATGTGTTTCACCACATACAAAAGAGAAGAAATAACAATAATAATAAAGGATTTGAGGGGAAAACCTCAGCATGTCTTTAGGATAATTAAATTTACTTTTTCTCCCTTTTTTCCATATCAGGAGATTCCTATATTGTAATCTGGCCCCTTTCCCCAGTTCTTCTTGAAGAGAACTGTGGTGGGGTAGGAATCTCTGGCCAAGGGGACCTATGGGTCTGTATCTGGCATGAGAACTCATTTTTTCTTACTTCCTAGTTTAATTTAAGGGAAGGCACTTCACTAAAGTGCTTATACAGGAAGGAGAAATTACCAACACTGTTATTTTCTCTGGCGACAGCCTCAAGATGCAAGCTAATGCTACCATTATCCTTTTCCTTCAGTTTCTCTAAAAATACTTATCTCTTACTGGATCCTACAGAGAAGGGAACTTTGTCTGGTTTCATGGGTTGGGACAGAACTGTAAGCTCCCTAGTCCTTATGGGCTCTCTGCAGTGATAAGAGTCCCTGTCCTTCCATGGAGGCTTTCTATGGATTCAGAGGTCAGGCAGATTCAGGACCTGCATATGGACGTCGTTTTTTAATGACTGAATGAGCGAGTGATCAATGTATTCATTAAATACTAGACTTCACGGATAATGATTTCAACTTGGTTCCAATACAAAACACAGCAACAGAACACTGGCATTGATATTGTAATTTTTAAAATGGAAAGACTAATACCAACCACATTGTTGGCTAACATTTGGGGTACTTTTCACATATTGATTTACTTAGTCTTCACACTTGTGCCAGGGGGCAAGTTTTATTATTATTCTGATATCACAGATGAGGAAACTTAAGTACAGGGAGAGGAGGTAACTTCCAGCTATGGGCTTGACTGCAATTTTCTGCTTATTATTTTTCTTGACACTGTTTTCGCCATGGGGTGTTACACTAAGAAGCAGATCAGTTTGAGGCTTGCTCTGTGTCACTGTATTATTCAAATTATTCTGCTAGCAAGCTATGGAAAGTCAATTCAAATTTACTGAAGCAAGTATGGAAAATTATTAATAGCATAATTAAGAGGATTGGTTGTCTTTGGTTTCAGGCATAGCTGTATCCAAGTGAGCACATGCCCACCTGTCCCATCTCTCTGTCTCTGTCTC
>NW_022900933.1:29702543-29726909 GCF_012274545.1 Fukomys damarensis | reverse complement strand
CTCTCTCTCTCTCTCTCTCTCTCTCTCTCTCTCTCTCTCTCTCTCTCTGTCTCTCTCTCTCTCTCTCTCTCTCACACACACACACACACACACACACATTCTCCATCTTTAAGATCTGCTTATGTCTCTACTGACATGGCTAAGCTGAACAGCGTTAGGCTTACACAGTATCTAAAGGTTTAAAACCTGGCACGAAGAGAGTGCTTCCCTTCACCCTTATAAGTCTAGAATGAGTCCTGAAGTTGAGTCCTTTGGGATTTTCTTGGGCCACTTGATAATCTTCAGCCATTTCCTGTCAACAAGTAGAGGGACACCTCAGACTGGGCTGGTCTGTGTCACCAGCTCATCTTCACACCTGGGCTTGGGGAGGGGTTCAGCTTCATCTGAACTGTGTGAACCAAGAGTGTAGGGAAGACGGCTGAGGTGCTATTACCTGGAGGAGGAGGAGGAGGAGGAGGAAGAGGAGGAAGCGGGGGAGGGGGAGGAGGAGGTAGTACGTAAGGGTCAGGCAAAACTAGCAGATAGGCCCTGCCGCTGTCAGGAGGGCTGTGAACAGACACTTTCTGACTCAAGGATGAGGGTGGAGGTTTTCTGTATGATTGGACTGGATGCCTAATAGCCAGTTTTCTCCCTATGATGCTTATGGACAAAGCCCTTTTGAAGATAACTACTTTGAATTCATGGATAACTCAAGAAATCTAACCATTTCTGGAGGGCTGCCATATATGTAATTTTAATATTAATTTCTTCATCGACAATGCTTAATGGAGCGCTAACTATATGTAAGGATGTTGAAATACAGGTGAATCAAGGTCATGACCCTAGCTACATTACAGCCAGGAGTTTCACGTTCATGCCATTTAATGTAGCTTTGATTGGCTAGGTAAATCACAAGCAACTTTTGTACATGATGCTGGATTTTCATGTAACACCATGGATAGAATTTCAAATAGTAGGAGGTAGTCAATGCATGTTTGAAAATTTATTATACCACAATAAAAATGTATCCTCCTGTATCATTTTTTCTCTTTTGTTTATCTGCTCCTTGGCCAATCAGATTGTGAGTGATGAAAACCACCCGCTACATTTCCAAGAACAATGATGTAATGTTCTTCCTTCTAGGTGCTAGAAATGCAAATTATTTGGTATCAGGCTCCCATATTCTCTAATAATTTGCATAGTATTAAATGCGTGTGGGAATGGAAAGTCTTGGAACTGCCCTCTTCCCCTTTCTGTATCTTTGCTACCTTTGATCTTAAATTTTAATCTTATTTGGTGAAATTATTTCTACTGAGGTGTTCAAAGACTTTCAAGTATCTCTGCCTTTTGAACATTAGCTTCTTTTTTAATATGTTTTTCCTAATTATTCTAAATATAGTATAATGACCATAAAAGCAGGGGAAAAAACCATTTTATGTTCTTGAATTTTATTTCATAGTCACAGATTCCACTTAGTACCTCTCTAGCTATTAGGTTCATTTCACTGTCATTTATGAGGTGCCGGCCAGGATTATAGTCATTTCCATATATGTTATTGTACATTTAGGGAATGAGTTAGTTCATTTGATTTAAACACAGGACATTGATATCCGTGTTTATATGCTGCTCAAAGCTCCTATCATAGTATTTTATAGCTGGTCTACTGTGCATTATTTAATATATATTTAGCAATTTGTTAATCAGATATTCATTGAACAATTAACATGTATGAGGTACAACTTCAGACCTTGGGAATACAGCAGTGAACAAGATAAAAATTCTGCTCTCAAGCTTTTGTTCTAGAGCTTTGGTTCATTCTGAGGTCTCTGTCCTTGGCAGATGGCTGTCTTCTTGCTGTGTTCATCTGCCCATCTCCATGTGCATGCAGGAATCGTGTGTGTGTGTGTGTGTGTGTGTGTGTGTGTGTGTGAGTGTGTGTGTGCGCTTTCTAATCTCTGCTTTGTCAAAGGGCACCATTCAGGATGGATTAGGTTCCACCCTAACAGACCCCTTTCAATTTGACCAGCTTTTTAAAAGATGCTATCTCCAAATACAGTCACATTCTGAAGACCAGGGGCTTTGGACTTCAGCATATGAAGTTGACAGTGGACACAATTTAGCCCCTAACAGGGGGTCAGAGAAGACCTCCAGAGGAGGATACGACCTCTGAGCAAAGTCCTGAAAAAGGGAACAAGGCATGACCATGGCATCAGTCACTTGATCAGGGGAGTGCCCTGGCAGGGGACTGTGACTGTGACATGTCAGTGCTCTGGCTCCAGCCTCTGTGCAATTGAAGGACAGGATGCCATCGGCAAGCACAGGCACCAGCTTGGGAAGGAGCCTGCAGGAGTGGTGAGGACTGCACTTTCTTCTGGATGGTGCTGGAAGTCATTATGATGTTTTCAGAAGGGCAGAGATATAATGTCACATGCATTTTAAAAGGCTAATTTAAAAATTCACAGCAGGCTTTTTGGAGACTTCTAAGAATTCAGTGGTCAAGATCACAGTGACCATGAACCTTGACAGAAGCACTGTTTCTTAGACTAGTTTAAGGCTACTAGTTTTCAGGCTGTAGAGGCCATTCTCCACTGGTGTTCTAGGAAATTCTTCCCTGGAGGGTTCAGATAGCAGCTGGAAACTATTTGGAATACTGGATAACTGCTAGAGCTACTCCTGTCACTTTCAATGATGCTGAGTTCATGACGAGAAATCTGTGGTTGATTTGCTATATAGAAAAATACCCTTTTCATGAAAAATAAACCTCTCATTATGATAATCTAGAGTTTTTGTAAGGAGCAATGTTATATTGACATCATTTGGGACAACAAAACTTAGGGAAAACTCTGAGGTGTCTTTTTCCATCTTTGACAGTGCCATCTCTAGACTTACAAGAAGTAATAAGAGGGTGAATAACAAGTACTTCGTATGTTTTAAACAATGTGTTGCCAAAAGATAAAGAGATCACAAAGCAGTTTACACATCACTCCTAGACCCTATTCTGAATTAATTAAAGGTTGACATTTCTAAAACCCCACATATAAGAAGCCTGTGTAACATGAGGTCATGCCACAAAACCATTGATACTTTTTAAAGTTAAATGGTTATTCTCATTTTTGAAATATATTTTGTGATGTATGATTTCTATAGGAATTTTGTTGTGTTCTATAAGCATTACTGTATACCCAATAGAAAACATATTCCTTGAATGGGTTGGTAGGAATTTTCATGGGAACATGTAGATACAAGAAGTTAATTTTCTCTCCCATATATCCAAGAAACTTTGTTACTGAGGGCTATCTTCCATGACCTAAAGTTTCCTCATATAGAAGAGGATAATATCACATACACACACACACACACACACACACACACACACACACACACGGTAGGGGGGACTTCAACTGTAGTCTACTTATTAGAGTTATTAAAAAGTTAAGGGCCATGTTACATTTAAAAAATAACAATAGACCACTTTTTCACCCTCCTTCTTTTTGAAAAACAGCATCTATTTTTATCAAGAAAGAAATGGTAAAAAGAAAATAAATTTCAACTACTATAAGCCATGAGCATCATTTAGAGACCACCAGGAACAATCTTAATGTTCATTTAGTGTGATCATGAACCTATTTGCCTGGCTTCTCCTGCTCCCATAGGGAGGGAGAAAGTGCAGTAATCTATTCTGGACAAATAATTAGAATCATATATGTGTGATTAAAGTTCCAAGGGTAACAAATAATCCAATATGGATTTTAGATATCTGTATCTGTAGCATATTTAGAATATTCCTCTAAAGCTTGTGTCCAGAGCCCTGATGAAACCAAATGCCCTAGGACAACAGCATATTTTTGTTGGGTCTTAGCCCTGAAAGACAGAATGCAAAGTGTGAGCCAGGATGTCTCAATCAAGTTCTCGGGCATTGTGAGGCAGTCCTTGATAGCTGAATTTAAAGGAAAACATGGTGTTGAAGTAATTTTGTTGCACCTGCCTTGATAAGCAAAGGTAGAGATCGTGCACAACCACCCCGTCCTCAGCAGGATGTACTCCTGTGTGTTCTGAATGCATGAATCCTCCCTTTGAGTCTTACTATGAAGTCCTTCCTGTGAGGGGGTGGCAAGCGTTATGAAGTTGTTAGATTAGCAAGGTTCTACTGCATTTTCGCTTTAAGCCAGAGTGCTTTCACAGCTGAGCTATAATGTTGCAAAAATGCCTACATAACAAGATCCAGAGGTTGCATTGAATCCCGAATGGTGAATAGCCAGTGGCATTTATTCACCGTTATTTTCTAAAGTCATCCAAAAAGACACTGCCTAAATCCAAAAACAGAGAGGAAACCAACACAGGAAATATGTGACTCTTTCAATCATAACATACTGCAACTGGGCAGGAAGGTAGTTCTGTTTTCTAGAGAGTACTAGTGTGAACTCCTGTCCTTCTTAAGAAGAGAAGTACAGTACAAAGAATGAACCTAAATTATCCTATTGATGACTAAATGTTACATTTAGCTCCCCTGAGTCTGTGCTTGGAACAGAATTTCAAGGAATCCCATTTAGCTGCTGGCCAACTGGGACTTACTGCATACTTGAGTAAACATACGGTTTCCTAATAAACTGCCTTTCTTAGAAATTTAAAGTCCTAAAGGCCTTAAGTTCAGGATAACCTGAATCTCTCAGAGAGGCAGAAAAAGCGATCAAGTTTAAGAACAATAGGGCTAGAAGGAAAACCCAAGTGAACCCAAGGGCAGATAACTAAAAGAGTTCAAGAAATTACATTTCAGAAAATTACATTCCAGTTACCAGTTTGGACTCCAGTTTGCCCAAGTACCTGGACCCGTGAATAGGGTGAGTCTTGTGCGAAACCTATTTGCCTGGCTTGATTCCAGCTCATCTGTGACTTCATTTTGCGTGTGAGTGATGAATTTGACAGATGTGACCCTAGCCCTGTGCTGACCATCGTGGACAAGGACTGCAAGTAGGACAGGGGCACAGCACAAATATACCAGCAGCAAAAGGGGTGGTGTGGAGTTGGGGGTTCAGGGAGAGACTTTAATAAATTAGGTAGACTTTAGTGATTTGTGACCTGGGACATAAAGGTCATTTGTTTCCTTTTCTTGGTTACTTATGATACCTTGTCAGAAAAGTTTGGGATGAGGCCAGCAATGCAGAACCATTCTCATGCTCCAATACCAAAACTTCAGAATCCAAAAAGATGAACAGATTCTGTCTGTGACTACTTCAGCAGCCTCCTAAGTCACATGGGGGAAGATACTACCGTTTACTAGAAGGATGCGTGATGACATTTAATTTGCAATCTAAATAAATAAAAACACATTTCTGACTGTGTATCTGTTATCAGCCTGTCTGGGAACTACTGGGTAGATTTCTTACAGCATTGGAGTGCACATTTGGACTTAAAATGCAAACTTTAAAAATGGGCCCTAAGGGCCAGGGATTTAGCTCAGTGGTTCCACTGCCTGCCTCACAAGTGCAAAGTCCTGAGTTTGATCCTCAGTCCAAAAAGGGGGGATGGATCCTAAAGCATAGATTCTTGGGGCAATGGGTGACTACTAATAAAGATTCATATCATGTTTTTAATCTTAGGTCACATTATCCTAGAAACTGCATTGGAGATGAGAATTTATGGACCTTGGTTTATTCAGGAAGTGCTCCAGGGGAAATCAGTCTAGGATGAGGAGGAAAGGAGAAGGGAAAGACAGGTTGAGGAAGAGGAAAAGGCCAAGCATGCAGCCATTTCAGGCCAAATTGCAACCTTATGCCAACCTTATGGAAAGCAGTAGAGTGTAAGTTACACCTCAGATGTTGTCCCAACTGTCAGGTAGAGAGCGGGCTTTCATGTTCAGCCCCAGTCAGTCACTGACCAATGGTTCCCAGGGAGAACCTAAGTTTTCAGGTGCTTTTGTCTCAGTCTTTCAAAGAGAATCTGTGACACTGATCACTGGGGAGCAAAGAGAAGCCAAGAAAGCATACAGGAGAGTGGAAAAGGGATTCTGAGGAGAGGGCACAGCGCCCCAACAGTGTTCACCACACGTATGAAAACCTGGAGATGAAATAGAGTATGAAATAGATGGGTCAGATAGAAGTGCAAAATGCCACGGGCCAGACTCATCAGACTGCAGCGCAAGTGAGTCACAGTCAGGCTGCCGCTCACCTGGGCAGCTCCATGTGGCTGGTGGCGGCAGATGTGTGTACTCCGTGGTGCTCTTAAACCGTGGCTGGTGGCTCCTGGTGACGCTGGGAGGCCAGCTTCTGCACAGCGGCATGAGTCTGTCGAGTCTGTCCCTCTCCTTCCGCTGGCCTGAAGTGGCTAACAAGCCTCCTTATTCCACCCGTGTGTCGCTGAAGCCCTTTTTCCTCTTTGATGACTGCCGGGACTGTGACGGTTCTCATCAAGAAGACTCTGTAATCAAAGGCTAACTGTGCTGCAGTACAGCCAGAGCGTCCTGGAAATGGAGGTTAATTGGCACTGGAGGAGCCATGGAAGGTTTTTGGAGGAGGTGAGACTTCATTTTGGCTTTGAAAATCAGCTGAATTTAGATAGGTAGAAGAGAGAAGGAAGGGCCTCCAGGCGAAAGGGAGCAAATTGAGGAAAGGCACAGAGGTAAGAAATGATGCGTACTTTGATGGCATTAAGTTGAAGATGGACTGAAGCAAAGAATTACAACCCAAAAGGCTGACTCTTGGTCACCCCCGACTCTGAAAACTGGGTCATGGTCTCAAGCTGTCTTCCCCTCGCTGCTTGCTTCAGCGTCTTCCCGATTCTCTGCCCAGTTTCCTCACTCAGACTTGCTTCCCATCAAGCTGTGTGGAGCTCTGGACCATCCTCCTAATTAATACGTGCCAGGTCCCAAGAGCTGACAAGCTTTCAATACAAAGAGACAAATGGTACAAGCCAGGACGAAAAGCTGAACAAAATAAAGATAGCAGGGGGTTTTGTGAGTGAATAGCATCATGGAACAGGCACATTTCAGAGACATTTTGGAAAAGGGGAAACCTGATGTGTTAATTAGGAATCTATTTCCGTAATAAGACTGCTCAGAGGAAGGTAATAAAAGAAACAAAAGGCGCAGTGGAGGGGACCATTCAGGCAGAAGGGAAGTTTCACATAAGAAGAGGAGAGGAGTTTATTTTTCTCTGTTGTCCTGTGTGTGTCTGTGGTCGGTTGGCTCTGTGAGACAGGGGACGGCCCCTTCTGTGTTTTGTAAAGCACCATGAATAAAGAGCTTTGGGTGTAAATAACATCGTGGTTTCTGCCCCCAGGACCAGATTCAACAGGAAGTACTGCAGCCTTACCAGCTCCAGCTGGTGATGGATGGGGGTTTTTCAGGGCAGATTCTATTCGGAAGAACTGTTTGCTGCTGACATGGACCAGAGCAGGCTTCAAAACGAGAGGAAGTGTGGCACGGAAGTGAGGTGCCAAAGCACCCGCCAAGGATCGGGGGAGCTCGTAGGGCCCCTGGGGGATCTGAGCCGGACGCAGCAGTCAGATGGTCACCGACCCTGACTCCTGGTCAGCCACTTGCTGGCTCTGTGGCCAGGCCATCCAATCTCAGGAAGGACACAGTGTCTTCCACACTGCTGCCAGATTACTCTTCCAAAAGTACAGCTTGGAGCATATCTTTCTGCTGCTCCTGAATGCCTGGAGAAGCAGTCACTGCTTGGTGTTGGTGGAGCTCTGGGCTGTGAGGCCTTGCAGTGAATCACTTGGTAACTACCTCTGTAAACTTCACTTTTGTCTTTATAAAGATGATGAAGGTCACTAGGAGCATGGGCTCCTAGAAAAAACTCCATATCAAGCATTTCAGATGTAGCAAGTGCTCAATTAATAGTAATTTTCATTATTGGCTAAGGAACTACTTCCGTGTGAAGCCCCACCTCTCTATTTAGCGGCTATGGGATATTTTTAAAAATTTATACTTCAGGTACCTGCCTGTGAAACAGGAAACAGGAGTGCAGAGAGGCTTAGTTAGCTTGACATATTTATGAGGCATTGTGATGAGTACTTAACACTCAATAAACTTTCATTTTAAATTTTGAAATCACAGTCATTACCAAAAATACTCACCATCATTTTCATCATCACTTAGATCTGAGAGAAAAAAGAAATAGGAAATATGTTTGCTGCAACGAATCCTTGAAGTCACTGTGAGGTTCTAAGAACCGGGGAAGGGACTAGATACCCTCCCCTTCCTCTCCATGAGAGCTTGTGACAGGTCCTGGGCGGATGGGACAGGAATGACCAGTGCCGGGCTTTGACCTACTGAGAGCGGTGTCTGGCTCGCTGTTTTCTCCCAGATCAGATGCTGGGTATCTGTGCAGCCCAGGGAAAGTAGAAGTGGGGGACAAATGTTCCTGAATCAGCCTGTGCTGTCATGGTGGTCACATATAGGACTCCAGTTCTCTCTGTGCTGTGACACAAGTCCCTCTTGGGCAGTCCTTTCTGTGGATCTGAGGTGGACGTCTTTTACTCTGCCTCTTGTTTCTCTCTTTCTGAAGGCAGTGACCCTTTGCTCATTTTGTGTCATGTTAGTGAGGCTTCCAACAGCATGATTCCAACCATGTTGCAAGGCGGTGGGGAATATGTACCCCAAGAAAAATAACTAAATGTCATTACAGGAATATATGTGCTGGAGGGTGGGATTGGTGGGTGGAGAAGGAGTATCTCCTGCTCTGGAATGCAGAGGTATAAGAAACAAGAGAGCCTGCATTCGCTGGGGGATACTTGTTACCATATTGGAGAGAATCCATCTGTATGAAGTCAACCAAGGTTAAAAGATGGACAGGGTCCTTGTGTCATTATTCAGCCACTCGATACAACTCTGCCCCAAAATAGCCACCCCCAGACTTCCCGGATATGTGATCCATTTAACTTCCTGAAGTGACTGTGTTTGTGTCACTAGTGCTAACTAAAACAGAGTTTTATTTGCAACTGTATTACCTTTTTGTCACTATGTCAGAATACCTTAGCAAAAGAACTTAGAGGAGAGGAGGAAAGGTTTATTTTGAGTCATGTGCTCAGAGTGTCTGTGAACAGCTGGTTCCATTGCTTTTAGGTCCGTGGAGGAAGGGTGTGCCAGAGGAAACGCTACTCATCTCCTGTTAGCCAGGGGCGGGAGGTGGAGGGCTGCAGACAAGATACTGGAACACTCCCTTTCCAATCGGGCCCTTCAAATAGGCCCCACCTCTGAAGTTACTGTCACCTCCCAGTAATGCCACCAAGTTCTGGATCACTCAATGTCTTGGTCCACCAACAAAGTTAGACCCCTCCTGGCCTAATCATTGTCCAGAAGCCCCACCTCTGAACACTGCTGCATTAAGGCCCAAGCCTTACACAGTGAGCTTTTGGAGGACATTACAAACCCAAGTCATAGGAGAATGTTTAATGTACATTAAATTCTGTTAGGCTCCATCAGATAAAAAAAAACAAGTAGTTGTGAGGGGTCATCTAGGGGTGGTGCACAGAAAACTAAGGTGAAATAAAAGGCAGAGGAGTAGAAGCCTTGGAAAATTCCAGGAAAGCAAGGGGAGTAAACTAGGGCCACAGAACAGCAGTTGAGGCTGGGTGACGGGAAGGACTGGGGTCATGTGGGAAGGAAGGCAGGACAGGCGATGATAAGGTTATGATGGGCAGAAACAAGGTCCTCTGTGATCTTCTGTGCGGAGGCTCAGATTTGGCAAAGTGCTACTCAGCTCTGCTGACCAATTAAGTAAAAATGACCCAAAGCATTTCAGTCATGAAAGGCAGTGTGGGTGGGCTTGGATTCACAAGCCCTGGGCTCAGATTTGAGGCATCCTGCACGGGTGACATTAGGAGAGTTGACATCTCTGAACTTCCTTTCCACTTCTGCACCCTAGGAGTAATAATGCCTTCCTTGTACCACAAGTCGTAATGATACTATTGTATTTGTTATTTCATGCTCCTGGGACCACAATAGGAAAAGAGAGGGAGAGAGAGGGAGAGGGAGAGGTGGAGAAGCTACTCGATGCCAGAACACACTAAATATGTGCGTGACAAATCATTCATAGAAAAAAAACTTGTTAGCATACATATTATCTACAAATAATACTGGGTTGGAAACATATCACTGAAACCAAAGGGAAGGCAAATCCTGATAATTGGTCAGGTAGTAAAAGATGGGAAATACAAATGTATACAATACTCTTTATTACTCATTTTCAATCTATAACATATTACTGTTATTTTTGTTTTGTAATTTTAATGCTTTTAGTACGTGTTTTTAAATTTTTATGTCTTTTTTCCCATTATACCTTTTGTCGTAGCTCAGCTGCGGTAAGGCTCCAGCAAAGGAGCTCGCAAGGTTGACCGAGTTGAAGATAGTGGTCTTCTCTCATTTCCATCCCATTTCAAAGCATCAGAAATCAATGGGACTTGGGAAGTAGGAACACAGTTGGGGCCACTCAAGTATCAATGAAACAGGGTTCTCTGTGTTGACTCTAACAGTGACAGGCTTGTGCTATGGTTTAAGTATGTCCCCTCTTGTTGGTGGGAATGTGAGCTAGTACAACCACTGTAGAAATCAGTCTGGAGATTCCTCAAAAAAACTAAAATTAGAAGTTCCATTTGACCCAGCTATTCTCCTTTTGCACATCTTCCTGGGACAGTTAAAGATATCATACTGCAATGATACATTCATGTCTGTGCACAATTTATAATAGCTAAATCTTAGAAGCAGCCTATATGTCCATAAACCGACAAGTGGATAAAGAAAATGTGGTATTGCTACATAATGGAGCACTGCTGTGCCATAAAGAAGGATAAACTTGAGTCATTTGTAGGAAAACAGTTGCACCTTAAGACTATAATGTTAAGTGAGATAAATCAGACACACAAGCTTAAGGGGCTGGGGATTTAGCTCAGTGGTTCTGCTGCCTGACTTGCAAGTGCAAAGACCCAAGTTCGATCCCAGATCCAAAAAAAAAGGACACACAAGCTTAAATATCACATGGTTTCTCATATATGAGAAACTTAAATTATAAATAAAGCACAAAATAAAAGATAGATAATAACAAAGAGGAGATAGCTCTTTCTTAAATGGGAAGGGGATCAGGAGATGGGGGATGGTGGAATGAGGGGAGGGAAAGAGGAGGAAAAAAGGAATTAAGATGTGATATGTACATGCACAAAATCCACACAAGGAATGTAAATGTTATGTACTAAATAGACAAAGAGAAAAGCTTAATCCTCAATTCAGACATTAATGGATTTGCAAGTGGAGCTACATGACAGTTAGGGTTAGATGAAGTCATGGAGGTGGAGCCCCCACGGTGGAGATAGTGGCTTTATAAATAGAAGACAAGAGAGCCAAGCTAACATACTTGGTCCTTCTTGCCACATGACATCATCTGGCACGTTACGATGTAAGAAGAAGGCCCTCAGCAGATACTGCACAGATCCCAACCCTGATCTCAGGCTCCCAAACTTTCACAACTATGAGCTACACAAACCTCTGTTCTTTATAATTACCTAGAGTCTGGTATTTTGTTACAACAGAAAACTAACTAAGACAAAGTTTCCTCTTGTATTAGAAGTTTCCAGAGAAACAGAACCAATAGGTATAGATACAGGTGCAGAAAACCATACCAATATAAGGCTGGGGATTTAGCTTAGTGGTTCCATATTTCCCTCGCAAGCACAAGGTCCCGAGTTTGATCCCTGGTACAAAAAAGAAAAGCCACAAACAATATCAGTATAGGTGTTGATAGTTTCAGGAACTAGACGATGTGACTGTGGAGGTCTACACAGTAGACCAGTAGATGGTACCCAAAGCAACCTGGGTCTGAAGGCCAAGTCTGCTAGCAGAATCTCCTCTTCCTCCAAGGGGCCAGTCTTTCTTCTCTGAAGGCCTGATTAGATGAACCCACCAACACAATGAAGGATAATCTGTTTTATTCAAAGTCTACTGATTTCAGGGTTAATCTTACCTTTAAAAATACCTTCACATGGGCTGGGGATTTAGCTCAGTGGTTCTGCCGCCTGCCTTGCAAGCGTGAGGATCCGAGAGTTCAACCCCCAGTACAAAAACAAAACAAAACAAAGCAAAAACCCCTGTATCAGACAGAGGTTTATAAAAATACCTTCACAGAACTATGTAGAACAATGTTTGACCAAATAACCAAGCACCTTGTCACATAAAGTTAGCACAAACAAACAGTGGGTCCTCACCAGACACTAGCACCTAGGTCTTGGACTTCCCAGCCTCCCTAAGCGTGAAACATTTCTGTTGTTTATTAGCTACCCAGATTATATAGTATTTTGTTAAAGGAGCCCAAATGGGCCAGGACACTGGGATCTCATTGTCTTTTTACAAACATTTAGTTCTAGTGTTAAAGGTGTTTTAAAGCTACATAAAAAATTTAAAGTATAAATAAAACATAAAAAAGAAGAAATTTAAGTTTCTATAACCCTAACATGTTCTGATTATGTCTGTTAACTTTTTGGCATATATCCTCCCAGACACTTTATATGAACACATATGCTTTTAATTTTTTTAAAAGGACCATTATATTAAAAAATAGGACCATATTATATACCACTAGTTTTTGTTTGAGGTAGGTTGGCCTTGAACTCACAGTTCTCCTGCCTGCCTCAGCCTCCCAAGTGCTAAGGTTAGGGGTACATCATCAGGCCCAGTTTATATATGCTAGTTTTGTATTTTGATTTTTTAGAAAGTTAAGACCACCAGCATTCTTCCCTTATTTCTTGCTTATCTTCCTCTTTTTCAGTCCTCAAGGTCTCATCATAATGATATTTCAGACTCTAGATAAGAGGCAGGATTTTGCCTCAGTGGCGGAAGGAGAATATTCACAATATGGTGTTCTCAGGAGGGCCAGTGCAGGAAGGATTTTACCTAGGTGAATGGTCACTCTGTTGTGGGTTGGATTATGTCTCCTTCCATCAAAAGATATGTCCAAGTCTTGACCCCTGTGAACATGACCTTATTTGGAAATATGGTTCTTGTAATTAAGGATCTTGAAGAATGGTCATCCTGGACGTAGGGAGGGCCATTAGTCCAATGACTTCTGATCTTATTTTTAAAAAGGAGAGAGAGACCTGAGACACAGACATGAAGATACCAAGGCAGGGAGCTGTGAAGACAGAGGCAGAAGCTGGAGTGAGGCAAATGCAAGCCAGGCAGCACCAAGGATTGCTGTTACCATCAGCAGCTGGGAGAGAGGCTAGGATCCATCTTGCCCCATACCTTGATTCTGGGCTTCTGGCCTCTAGAACAGTGAGCAAATAGGTTTCTGAAAATTTAAGCCACCAAGGATGAGGTAATTTGTTACAGCAATCCTGGAAAGTTAATATATATCCTCCTTTTCATTTCATTCTTCTTTTATTTGCCTGATGAACACTGAACGTCTTCCCAGTGGACTTAAGAAGTCTTGATAAGTAGGATCAGGCCTTCTTCAGCTTCCTGAACAAGAATGCCTTTGGATTTTTTCCCAGAATAAGAATTACAGAATGTATACTAATAGCAGGTCAGGCTCCCTGTCTCCAAAAACTAAAACTGATAGAGGCAGTTTGGGACTCTAAGCAAAACTCTAATAGTGACTTACAGTTTACAAAGTATTTAGAAAAAGGCCCATCAAACCTTTAAAAAATAATGCCATAACTTTACAAGCTCCTGGTAACAGTCATAAAGACATTTCCATCCAGAAGAATGTTGGGGTCCAACTAGGAGCATGCCTAACTTATTAAGAGGCTCATCCCTTTCTCTGGTGAAATTGTTGTTGCTGCTGAGAATAGCTGTGGAGATACAAAGGCAACAGCCACACTGCACAGCAATGATTCTGTTGTAAATAAAAATCAATTTTGTTCATAAACATCATATATTAGAAGAGATTTTTAGAGACCTTAGGTATTTTTCTCTCCTGTACTCCCACTACATGGAGAAAAACCTTACTGTGTTTACCCTTCCTTTCATTATGATGCCAGCAGCAAGAAACACGTGTCACTTTCTAAGAAAAGCTGCCAAGGAGGAGTGAGGAATCATCACAGTGTGGGCTAATTCCCACATGATGAGGAGGGCCCATAACAATTGAAAACAGATCAGATTTAAAAGAAACACTAGCATCTAAGGCTAGAGAAGCTGCTTTTCAAATTGGTACTTTAAAGGATAGAAATTAATTTTGTGGGCTTTAAATTTCCACAGTTCATTTAATTTTGTTTTCAGGAATTTATGTGTTGTGCAGTTTTATTTTACTTCAGTGGTCATTCATTTTCTTTGTTTGCTTTTTTTTCTCTCATTGAGTTTAATGGTGCATTTTAGGTATACAGTACAGTTATATTCATCATTGGGACCTTGTACCTTGTACAGGTCTTGCTTCTCATTTTTTCCCCTTACCCCTGCCCTCCCTTCACCCCTCCTCCCTTTCCCATTTACAAACACTTTATTTTCATTTTCTCATATATTTTTCCCTTATTACCTTTCACCTATCCTTCCCACTTTCCTTACACCTTTAGCCCTTTTCTTCCTATTTCACATTGTCAGTTATCTCATTAGGATCTTATGTACTGTTATAGTTTTTCACACCAGAGAAACTATTCGGTATTTGCACATGTGTGACTTATTTATTTCACTTAGGAGTATATCCTCAATATATATCCATTTTCCTATGAATGACTCTAATTTTTCATTCTTTATGGCTGAGTAGTATTCCATTTTATAGAAAAACCCACATCTTCTTTATCCAGTCTCCAACTGATGGGCAAATGGGCTGTTTCCAAGTTTTAGCTATTACAAACTGTGCCACTATAAACATAGGTGTGCATATATCTCTGTGATATGATTCTTTTAATTTTTTTGGAAAGATACCTAGCAGAGGGATGGCCGGGTCAAATGGAACCTCTAGTCCCAGCTCTTTGAGGTATCTCCATATTGATTTCCATAGTGGTTGCACCAGTCTGCACTCCCACCAACAATGGAGAAGGGTTTCTTTCTCCCCACAACCCCGCCAACATTTGTTATTGTTTGATTTCTTGATAGCAGCCATTCTCTGTGGGGCAAGGTGGAATCTCAGTGTTGTTTTCATCTGCATCTCTCGAATGATCATTCATTTTGAATGAAACTAACTCTGCAAAGTGTTTTAGATCCAAAAGTGGAGACATGAAGGGTGCAAGTAAGTCTCAAGAAGATCTATTCAAAAGATTTTTTTTCAGTTACCTTGTCTTAGTCACTTTCTTAATTGCTGAGAAAAAAATATCTAACACTGGCGATTTAAGGAAGGAAAAATTTATTTTGTCTCACAACTCATAGAGGTTTTGGTCCTTGATCAGCTGGCTCCTAGGAGGACGGTGTGGTGCAGGGATATAGCAGTGCAAAGTTTCTCACAGCACAGAGAACAGGAAGCAGAGATAGGAGGAGGCAGGAAGGGAAATAAACCTTCTGGATTATTCTCCCAGTGGCCCACCTCTTCCAAACAGACCCCACCTCCCAACAGCAAGTCATCTAGAAGCAATCATCTTCTAAAAGCCACTCTTAACGAGCCCATGAGGCTCTTGGAGGACATCTATATAAAAATCATAGCACTTTTTAGTTTCTTCTGTGAACCAGGGGAGTCAGATAAGGTTAGCATACTGGGACCATGGGGAGGTGTGTGCTGGCACCCACAGAATCCTAAGAAGGGCACCACAGTCAGCTGAGGGAGGTGACATCTTCACAGGAACATGAAGCGTCTCCTCACAGAGCGCCAGAGGATTGGGCAAGAAAGGGGAACAAAACAGAAGAAACCATATGTGTAAGGAATAGAGGCTCTGGAGGTCACAGAACATTTGAGGAACCGAAAACAGAGCAAAGGGTGGAAATGTGGAGGCTGAAGAGGCAGGGGAAACTCTGTGGGATGAAGTCAGTGAGAAGGTAGGGACCAGAAGACAGAGGCCTTGGATGCCACGCCAACCAGTGTGCCCTTTCTTCTGAGGGGCCAGAGAGTCGATAAGAGGTTTTAACAAGAATAAGATTTGGCAGCCCTGTGTGTCACATCCAGGATGGCTGTAAAAGAGAAGAGAAAAGCAAAACAGAGACTAAGAAAATAAAGCTCAGCTGCATCTCACTCAGGAACAAAATGTACTACCCAAAATGGCAGAGTCCTCTTTTTTTCATGTCAAAAATGACATTGTCATTAGTGGATTCTACCATATAGACGGAGTCTGTTAAGAAAGCAAAACAACTTAATCACAAAAGCTGTTCATAAATGAAAGTATTATTCCCAACTCTAGCACCCAAAATATGAAAAGAATATGAGATGGGACCTGAGCTTCTTCTCTTACTCTGAAACCATTCTGTGGCCAAGTTACTTGGCATGGAAAGGAACCATTTTTTTACTCTATATACTTGTAGTAGGCAAGCCTAATGAGGGGTGATGTTCGAACACTTCAAACCAAATTGCCTCGGTTTACAGTGTTAAGCGACTTGTTATTTTAAGCAATTTAGACATATATTTGCATATACAAGCAAGTGTGTTCTTTGAACTGAATCCCATTATACAACCTCACTTATCCCTGCAGATAATAAACTGCTGTAAATGCAGAATTAGATATATGCAGGGTTCTCAAGGTGTGCATGTATATATAGACCAAGAAGGAAAAGACACACTTGTTAGGGACAATAACGGCCTTCCACTTCACTTACCTCTTATGAATTATTTCTGCTCTCAACTTTAAATCAAGACAAGCACATCATATTTCCTAACTTGTGCTCTCAGATAAGTACCAAGAGAGCTCATATTCATAGCAGCCACACGGAAACATGCTGGGGTGAGCTGTGTCATTCTGCTGCAGCAACATCTAGAAATAGAGCGTACTCTATCCTCCCTTCCCTTTCCCCTCACAGGGGACTCAGTGTATTTCATTCATTCATTTCCTTATTTGATGCATTTTTTTTAAGGGTCCAACCATAAATGTTGTGAATATTAAGGGTGGGCTTTCCTGATAAAGGAAGCACAAATCTGCTCTCATGCAGCTGATAAGTGCTTGGGAAGTTGGAATTCTTAACAGTGCTTGAGTAAGACAGGGTTTATGTTATACTTATTTTCAACTCTTCTCAGTTCAAAGAGGCAACACAGTCTCGGAAGCCCAGATGTCCAGGGCTTGAACTCTAGCTTTGCCGTCCAAGTATTAGCCCTGGGCAGCTCTTTGTCTACTAAGAGCCACATGGTTTTCATTGAAATGGATATCCTGATAGAACCTACCTGAGTGTTGTGAAGATTAAGATTTGAAAGGGTCTAGACAAGACCTGCCAGGTTGTTGTTGTTGTGACTACTAAATGCCCAGTATTCAGGCATAGAATTTCTGTCTAGGAATCACTTACTGTATACTTACTATGGCAGGGAAACACCCTAACTGATTCTGGGAGTCTCAAAGGTGCACATTATAATCTACCAGGTAGATAAGACCTGTACACCAATAATGATATACCAAGTGGATGTGCTCAAGCCAGGCGCAAAAAGCTGATGTTAGCTGCCTACTGCTGTATAACACATGTCCACAAACTTAGTAGCTTAGGAAGATATGCTTTTGTTATCTCACAGTTCCTGTGAGTCAGGGATCTGAGCATGATTTAGCGAGAGCCTCTGCTTCAGGGTCACTCACTGGTAGAGCCAAGGTATCGATCAGGACTGTTTTCATCAGAATGCTCAGCGGAAAGGATCTTTTTCCAAATTAAAGCTGGCAGAATCCAGTCCCCTGAAGGTTGTAGGGTTGAGGGCCTCAGATACTTGTTGGCTTTCGGCTAGAGGCCCCCCTCAGTTCCTCGACACGTGGGCTTCTCTAACATAGCAGCTGCCTTCATCAAAGAACACAATCCCCAAAAATGCAGTAGACAGGATCTTCCACCAACATGGAAGTCACGATTTGGATCGCCTCACTGCAGAAGACAAAGATCAGGAAGAGCACTGAGGGGAGCAAAATTATCCACAGCACTAGCCGCTCTGATGCTTGGAGCCACTGTGCACTGTGTTCCCACCAACCGCACATGGCGACTTAATCTCTTTATGTCTCCCCAGTGCTTTTTTTATATTTAGATACTTGGAAGGAGCCAGAAGTTCAGCTTAATTTACCATCTTGTCAGCAACTAGAAGCTCAGTGTCAGCTGCTCATATATTAATCTTGTGTCCTTTAGTAGTTGTGGTACTCTGTCCTGATGCCCCAAGTTCTCCCTGATAGGTTCAGTGCATTCATACCCTACTTGCTAAAAGGATTTGCTTCCATCAGTTGATACCTGCTCATAATTTTCTTCAGAGAACTCCCCTTTAGTTCTCTGAAACCACTACACTTAGATACTTCTAGAGCCAAATGAATTGGGCACTCACAAGTCCTCATGGTGGTCTTTACGCAATGACTGACAGGTGTAGGAGTGCAAAAATTTAGCTCCCTTGCTTTCTGACAAGACAAAAGCCTGCTGATTAATTTATCCTCAAAAACTACTAGGGGGCCAGGCTGAGAACTTCACTGTATGTCACAACAAACTTTGTGACTTACCACTGAAATCCCTCCACTCCACCTCCCCACTTCCAATCCCCTGGCCAATTCATGTGTTAAAATCCTACTCCCAAGATGATGGTATTGGGAGGGGGGCCTTTTTGGTCATAAGGGTAGAATCTTCAAAAATAGGATTAATGTTTTTATAAAGGAGGCCCTAGACAGAAACTTGGTCCCTTCCACTATGTGAAGACACAATGAAATACAGCTGTCCATGAATCTAAAGAAGGTCCTCACCAGGCATCAAATCTGCCTGTGTTTTGATCTTTAACATTCCAGTTCAGCCTACAGAGGAGTCAGACATAAATTTCTGCTGTTTATAAATCTCCCAGTCTATGGTAATTTTTTTTTTTTTTGTACAGCAGCCCAAATGGACTATGGCATTTGGCTTATTTTTGCTTCCCATTCTGCTTTTCCTACTCCCTTACAATTTTTCCTGAGGTAACTTGCTTAATAAATTACACACAGATCCTTTCCTTGGGATCTGCTTCTGTGGATACAGCTAAAGACAGCTGGTGTCACAAGTAGTCCTAGGAAACTGACTTTAAAATGGGACTCTGGATTCAGTTTATTCACAAGCAATATGAAAATGCCCCCCCATGCCTGTAATAAATGGTACCTTGCATCTTTCATGTGTGTTTGTTAGAAATGTCATATTTTATATTAAATAATTTCATATTGCAATATTTCACCTTACCTAAATATAAGAATATATAAAAATAACCCTTTAATTAGTACTATATGATAAAGCATCAGAAGGCAGAATTCTTTATATAACTGACTTAAGTGTGATGTTCTATATCTTTGTCTCATTGCAGTTACGAAGACTTTCACCCCTGGAAAATTGTGTTGGAATAAAGGTAGAAAGGGACATACTAGCTAATGCAATATCTCTAGCTTTTGAGAACACAGGAGATACAGTAATTATTAGCACTGTGTCATTGGGTGCAGTTGGGTTTAAATACATCCAGAGGATATATGAAAGCTGTATAAGTGGGGACCAGGACTCCTGTCATCCACCAACAAATGCATCTGTATCTGCTCACTCCTGAAGCATCACAGCGAGTCCCCTATGGCTAGGTAATAGAGGAAATATCCCAAGTTTGGTTCACAGATGAACTGGCTTAGTGTATCATGGGCTAAAATGGATCACTGCTGCACTACAGCACAACTCAGAGGTGGCTCTGAGATCAGCAAGGTTAAATTATTTGACTAGGCAGAGTTTGGGCACTGATATAGCCATCCACTTTGGAGAGAGAAGTCTCATGGTAAGGATATATACATGCGTACATACATATTTACTGTGATGGCACAGGACCCCATAAGTTGGTCATAGGACCGGAAGAAGCATGATACCAGGAGGTTTGAAAGAAGATGACCTAAGGGATTAGGCAAAATGGGAGTGAAGATCTCTGAGTTGCCCATTAATGCCAATCAAAGAGCATTCACTGCAGAAGAAACACTTAGCAACCAGGTGGATGGAGGATTCATCCAGGAGATGTCAATCAGCCTTTCTCCTTAGCTACAGTGATAGTTAAACTTAATTTTGTCAACTTGATTGGCTTGGGAGCCACTGAGGAGAGTAGTATAACACATTTCTGGATGTGTCTGGGTGGATCACAGAAGCATCATCTGGGGTAGTATATTTGGTCCTATGTCCCTTTTTCGCTAGCATTGTTCCCCTGGTCTGTTTCCCCACCTCCACAAGCCAAACATCTTTGCTGTGCCATGTCATTTTGCTATGAAGTTTGGCTCGTGTTTTTTAGAGGATTCCGTTTATAGTCAGCTGACCCCAGGACAGGAAGGACATAGCAGAAGGGTCTAATTGAAGAAAGCTGCTCATGTCATGGCTGCCAGGAAGCAGAGTGAAGGGAGAAGCCAGCTAGGGAGAGACACTCTTCCAGGTCAGGCCCCCAGTGAACCGCCTCTTCCCACCAGACTCCAGTTTGTTAAAGCATGATCAGCTGTAAGGCCCCCACCATCCAGACACAGGAGAATTTACAGGGCCATTTTAGATTCAAACCATTACACCGTAAGCCAAATTAACCTTTTTCTCCTTTAAATTGTAGAGGTCAGGAAGGCTAACCCAGAAATTTGATGCTGAAGAAGGGGGTCATCGCTGTGACTGTAACTAACTATATGGTTCAGAAACCTTTGGAACCAGTTTTCAGGAAGAATTTAGAAGCTTTGGAGATGTGGATTAGAGAAGCCATAGAATGTGGTAAGCAGAGTTTGATGGTGATTTTGGTCAGAGCTCAGAAGACCAAAATGGTGATAGGAATGTGGGCACTAAAGTCTAGGCTCAGGAGATTTCAGTTAGGAATAAAGATTCTTTTGAGAACTGTGCTAGAGGCCATGCATGTTACACTCTGGCAAAATAATTGTTTATATTTGTCCATGTCCTGAGACTTTGTAGGAGGCTGAGTTTTGCAGGAGGCTATGGACCAGTTGACCTGGTGGAGGAAATTTCAACTTAGCTCTGTATTCAAGCTGTACAATGGGTATTGCTAGCTGCTTTCAACCAGATTTATAGAGAGAATCAAAGGCAAAATGCAGAGCAGAAAAATTTTTTAAACTTAAATTTCAGTACCAAAGGAATCACATTACAAAGTTACAATGTGGTTGCTGAAAAGATTAGCACAATTAAAGCAAAACCAAATGCTCTCTACAAGGACAAGAACAAAGATGCTAAGAGGACATCCTGGAAATCAGCAAGGCCTCACCCATCACAGGGTCAGTGATCCAAAGTGTAAACCTTTCATTTGAGAAGAGAGTCCCTGGGACCTCTACTCAAAAAGTACATCCTAGGGACTGGTTCCCCAGGATTCATTTTCCCATGACCAGCCATCCAGGCACACAGAGGCTGCTGTATTCATGGTCCAAAGGGGCCTGGGAACTGCTCTCACTGCAGCAGATGTTGGTGTTGTTTGAATGATGCTCATTTTCCCAGCATGAAGAATGGAAGAGGTGTTAGGCCATGGAGGCTTCCACTCAGATTTCAATAAAGGAAAGGAGTCTCTGAGAGGGCACTGTGTGAAGCTGTGGGAATGAAGTCAAAGATTCACTGGAGACTCCAGGAAGTGACAGACACCAGGAATGTGGAACACCTACTAAGAAAACGCTTCAAGCTGTGAATAGAGCCAGCCCAAGAGAAAAGTCATGTGGGCTGCAATCAGCAAGGTCACCAAAGCCCTTTAGAACACACACCTTACCAACATGTGCTCTGGATACTAGATGTGAAGCTACGTGACTTGATATTTGCCCTTCTGGGCTTCAATTTTGCTTTGGTCCAATTATTTTCCATCCCTTTATTTCTTCCCTTTTGGAATGGGGAATGTATACTAAATTAAGCCTCTCTTCCTTTAAAATGTGGGCTTTGGGTATTGAGTCCCAGCAAGAGAAAAGCTGACTACCCTTATACTTACCCAGTAGATCTATGAGGGTGGTAGCCACAGTAGCAGATATGGAGGCTATGCATGAGACCAAAATATGGACTCCTTCTCAGCAAAACTGACCTATGTTCTGTCTCTACTGAATGTCTCACCCAATAATAGAGACTGACCCCAAGTCTCCTACATATTACTTGATAAATTGACCACAGACTTGGTGGCAAGTGAAATACAAAGGATTCCTTTCACTCTGGAAAGGGCAGTATATTGTTCTGAGATGTATACAAATTCTGCATATGGATTCGCCTGTCCTGCATGCAGTGCCTTGGCAAGTTGCACTATTTGAAGACTTAAAATGTCTGATTTACTGATACAGGATGTCACAAAAACATATTTATCCTTTTTGGCCAGGGAAGTATGGCAGTGGTACCTAACCGTGACAGCCACTGATACCACAACATACCACACCACTCAGAAGCTTCTAGCCAGATATACTGTAATCACCTTTTGAAGTAATAGATAGACACTGAGTTAGAAATGATATCTTTTGAGGCTAGGGCACTACCCTTCATAATGTAGTATATGGCTTACACCCATAGCTATTACATTCTGTTGTATTTCCAGTAAATTGGGTACACAGATGGAAACTAAAGGGGTAGAAACAGCTAGTCCACAGAGTGACTCTAGTGCTCCTATGGCCAGCTTTTACTGAAAATAGACAATTATAGCAACAATTGCCTGATTAAAAATATGGTTTCATCCACCACCTGCCTTGCAAGCACAAGGTCTTGAGTTTGATCTCCAGTACCAAAAAACCCCCATGGTTTCAGATCCCTCAAGGATGAAGATTTGGGTCACTCCATCAGGTAGGCTACAGAGAGTGCAGAAGAAGTGGATGAGGATGAGAATCTGCAATAGATGGTAGAGAGATGATGACTATTAATTATTGCCTTTGGGCGAGGTGTGTAGTATCAATGGCTGTGGCTTGTCTCAAATTAGAATCGTCAGTCTAGAAGATGGAGTGAATTACTGTGAGACGTATGTAGATCTGGATGGGGCAAGGGGTGGACTGTAATAGTTGCTGTTGGCGCCCTGCCCTCATGCTGTCAGATTCCCTTTACTAGTTCACTGCAGTTACCCCGCCAGTTCCTAACTGTTCATAGCTCCAACTTTCTTCAGAGAACTTCTTTTCCTTGAGCTACAGAAGCCACTTCACCCAACTCACACCAGAAGCAGCTCTAGGTGTTTGTGTCCACCCCCGCCCCCCATAGGTGTGACTGTAGCCAGTGACGTCTGGTGTAGCTCCCTTGCCTCAAGGTAGGATAAGCATACTGTGTAACTTATGTGTCAGAGCTACCCCAATTGGGATCAAGCTCGGGGTGGAACTTCACCTTAACTTACTGTACTACTCCCTGGCTTGGCTGCTTCTCCTTCCCTGTTCTGCTTACCTTTCTTCCTTACTAGTTTCTCCTAGAAGCACTTCTTTAATAAATGCCTTCACACACACATTCATGGCAACCCAAGACAGTTCCCTAGCAGAAAATAAACTGGACAAATACAGTTTAGAAGAAAAAAATTTTTTAAATCCCCCGGCGTCTAGCTCAGCATGGTATACTACTTAGTCAATTCAGTCTTTGGTTTAGATTTTCTCTTTAGTGAGAATTTGGATATCCTAAAAAGTGATTCCAGTAGTACATTACAGACTGGGACATCTGTAAATTATCAGTGATACACTGACATAAACCATTTGTCCAAGATTTTTGGACAACTCTGATTTCAAGTTTTCAATCCCCTTGTCAGAACATGTTCCAGACATCATATCCCAGTTGCTGTGGGGGAATGTGTATTTAGACAGCAAAGAGAATGATGTGCTACTCAAGAGGCGGCCTAGGGGAAGAAATCTGAGTATTATTTAAAAAGAAAAAAAAAAAGTAGGGGCCTGAAATTAAGCAAGACTGGATCTCAAATCCTGGCTGCAGCCCAACCAGCTGTATGACCTCGGTCACATTTTATTTATATTAAATGAACTTACTAGCTCCTGCCTCACCGGACTGAAAATGAGACGGTGTTTGCAGTCCTTAACTTGGCTCCTGGATGCAGTGAAATTCAAGAATCGGTTCCTTTTAGAGGAGAGGGACAACAGTAGGTTAAGGGCCTTCAGATGAGTTTGGGAACTTTGCTGTCTTTCTAGAGTCGGGGTGCCTGGGGAAAAGGAAGACAAGAAAGAAACAATTTTTAAGTGCTTTTCCTTGTTTAAATTCGCTAAGCGCCGTTTCCTCCCAGGACACGGGACACAATACTCGTAGGTCAAGGGGAAAGCGGATGTCATCTTGACCCGGAAGAGACCCTAGCAATGGAGAAAGAGCCCTGAAACCCTTGGTCACCACGTGGCTTCTCGATGCCCGGCGCACCCTCCCCCTTCTCTCTCTCAGCTGGGCCGAAGTAGGGGAAGGGTGGAAGCCTCCAGGCCGCGCCGCGGAGGCGGACG
>NW_022900933.1:29699051-29702259 GCF_012274545.1 Fukomys damarensis | reverse complement strand
GTGGGCGACTGGCCGGCGTCCCTGGCTCGTTCCCTTAGGCTGCGGCTGGACCTCGTGTTCGCCGGTGGCCGCGGGGGAACCGAGTCGCCACCGACCGTGGCCGAACGGGGCAGATTGGCCCCGACTCATTTGCCCACCGACCTGGCCCCGGTAACAGACTGGAGACTTCCCAGTTTGTTTCATGGGGACCTTAATGGTTGGCCGGGCTGGGTCTAGGCCGCGAGGATTTGGGGATTTTGAGACCTTGTTGGACGTTTTCCTATCTCACCTGTGCCGCAGTGTGCAGGCCCGCACATACACACATCTGCAGCCTAATGTCGCCACTTTTGCTTTCAAGTGTTTCCATCCAAAAGATCTTTAATCTTACCAAGAGGATATGCAGAAAACTCAGGCGGCTTCCATATCTGCCTTTTAAAACAACGGTGGAAATGAGTGTCATAGTTCTTCAAGGTCATTTTAAACTGCAAACGTCCATACCTGGAAGGGTGAACTGGATTCTGGAATGGAATTTGCATTCTTCTACATCTCTCTTTGCAAGGAGCCGCGCCTGTAAAATTCAGTTGTAGGGCTTTAAATTTAAACGTACTCAATCTCTAGCTAGTGCTGTGATCGCTTTGCCAAAAGACCTACTCACAAACACAAAGCCACACGCTTCTCAGTCATTCTCGGGCTTGGGAGTATTTTTAACTGAGGCGGAGTTAGTCACGTGTTCGTGAGTTTAATCAAATTGACAGGAGCTCCAAGCAAGAAAAGCTTGCTATCTAATTCGAGGACAACATTAGGTACATAGAGAGGCATTCTCTTTGGACTTATTTGAATCAGAGCTTTTCAAATGGAATTTCCTGCATACATTTTTTTCTCAATCTGCTGCAACTGAAGAATTTAAATCGAAACTCTGTTTCATATATTCATTTTTATGGTAAATGCTCTGGTAAATGTATCTGGGCTGAGAATATGCATTTTCTTGATCAACAAGGAGACGCACAGCAATCACTGTGAATTGAGCACCTTGCTGATTGAGTAACTCTTAACCTGGAGACGTGAACAAGCGTAATCTTAGAATGAGAATCCTCCATGATGTACTTTAGCAGCGGAGTCAGTGCTAACCTTTCTCTACTTCAAAGGATCGTCAACTTGGAATTTTTTATTCTTCATTTTGTCGGAGTATTTAATCTTTTTCAAAACCACTTTCCTATACTTTTTAGCTTGAAAATGGTTGTGGTTGGGCGAATGATCTCTTGAAAGATCTATCTACCTTTCTTTATCTATCTACCCTAGTAAGCCTCGTCATTTTCTCCCCCAGTGTCAAAACCCAACCTTTTAATTTGCATGGCGGAGAGTAGAGAATTAATTGTGGGAGTGAAATAAAGAGTCTGGAAATAACAGCTCCATGTTTAGCGCTATGGGGGGGGCTATGAAAGTATGATACTTAAGTAATTTTTTATTCAAAGGGCAAATCAAATCACAAATCTGCTTCAGATTTGATAGTTTCAACCTGGCAATCCCAGAAACAATAACAGTGAATTTTATAGTACAATTAAATTAGTATTTGAAAACATTAATTTTTATTTGGTAATTCTCATAGTCTCTTTGATTATTCATTCCTTACCCTACCGTTCCTTTCACAGAGGTTATGCATTAGGCTGAGCCCAGAACAACTTGACTGTAGGACTTTGGAAAGCATCCATGAGTGTTTGGCAAACAGAGCTGCCCAGATCTGGTTGGTGATTTTCTCTAGATGGAGGCTGAGTTACACACATGAGGTAGCCCAGCCTTCACCCCTCATCTTCATTGACGACTCTGGGGAGTTAGACAGCAGAGGAGCCCATAGGATTTATGCATGCCCTACTTTATTAATAATATTGGGATGTTGAGAACCTCACTGGATTTTCCACATAATTTCCTAATGTGGAAATGATCTCCACACACCTCTTCTAGTTAGTTTCCAGGATTGCAAGGTTTCTACTTTATCATTTATGGTTATTGTTTCCTCGGGAACCCAATATTTATCAAACACAAGATCCATTTTGCATCCTCACCTTTCCTCTTTTCCAAATAATCGGTGAACTAAGCTTTAAGCATCTTACATTATTATAGACTACCAGCCTCTTACCTAATCCTGCATTAAACTCGATTTACTGCTTTATCTATACTACTTTAATCTTTTAGAGGCTTATCATAATATGGACTGTTAAATGAAATATTTTTATCATAAGAATATACTAACCTCCATTCCTCCAGATTTCTCTGCTTCTGTTCATTTACTTATGTACCTTTATTCTTCTTTAAATATTCATGTTTTCCAGTTTCATTTCTTATATAGTGCAATGAAATAAGCCAAAATGCTTATCTTGTTACCACAGAAATGGTTGTTACCACAAAATGTGAAATCTTCTTGTTAGCTATTATATTTAGCTCTCCTGATCTCAGTAAAATATAAATGCTTCTTGTTGCTAGAAAACTGTCACATCCTAAAATCCTCTTTGTCATGTTGTAAAGCCACATAGAATTCTGAAATCATTCCTTTGCATTTGAAGAGGCAATATAGTTATTAGACCAGAGCTGGACTCAGTTCTGGGTTCAAGTTCTGGTTCTGGCTGCGTGATTTTAATCATATTTTTAAGGTCTTAGGCTGCACATTTGTCAAATGGGGACGATAGCATTTGGCTCATTAGGTTTGGGGATTTTTAATAATTAAATGAGATAATTCTTATAAAGTTCTTGGCAGGCAGTCAACACTCAAATATCAGAAGTGGCTGTCATTATCATTATCAATATTAAAACATTGTTCCATTGTCTTCAATTTACCTAACCTAAATGCCTTTATTAGACTATTCACAGAGGAACAGGATTTTGATATGACATAAACCAGACATTTTTATTAAGGAGGGAGAAGAAACAAGGAGAGGGCGAAAGTCCAGAACAGGGTCCAGCAGGTAGTGAGGACAGCACTGTACACAGATATCTGGGAAAGCCAATGTCACTGGGCACCTAAAATTGCAAAGTGGATCAGAAAATAGAGCTGGCCATAGAATGATGCTTACAACATATTCAGACAAAATATAGATAAGGCCATGAAAGATGATTTTTAATTACATGTAAGATTGTGAGGTATCCCATATAGGAAAAACATGAAAAAATGGAGAATTGCAATAAATTCAGAAGACTGAAGACCTAGAGGGAAATATCTTTTTTTTTTTTTTTTTTT
>NW_022900933.1:29686921-29698954 GCF_012274545.1 Fukomys damarensis | reverse complement strand
GGGAAATTTTTTTTTTTTTTTTTTTTTTGTACTGGGATCAAACTCAGGTCCTTGTGTTTGAGAGACAGGTGGCAGAACCACTGCTAAATTCCCAGCCTGGAAATACCTTTTTTTTTTTAAAGAAAAAAATCAGTTGGGGTTTCCTGGCAGAGGTCAGGATCCACTCTTGAGAATTTTAGCAGAAAGAAATTTGTTTTAGGATGATAAATGGCTCCCACAATTGTTTTTAAGGTTGTGGTAATGCTCTGGGTTGAGCTTCAGGAATATCTGTCCAAAGCAACTCATAGAACCAGCTCACCACAGCAACCACACCTTCTGTGCCTCTTCAAAGTTATGTAGCTGCTATGATAGCTTCTGGCTGAGAAGCCACACTGCCACAGCTGTGATCAGAAATCTGCCTCCGCTAGGAAACCACCAGAATCAGGAAGCCACTGTGATCAGGAAGTCTCCATTACAGCCATTTCTGGGTCTTTGTCAGTGTCCTGAGATCTACACGCTCAAGATGGATGGTGTGTGCCCTCCAACACCTCCAAGGCTACACAGTGGCCACACACTGGGACCTCTGTTCACTCTGGTGAAGAAAGGTCCAATTACTCCTTGAACAAGCTTGCCAGTACAAACAGCGGAAGCAGCAGAAGTGAAACTGGAACCAACCAAGTGCATCGTGAGAACCTAAATTATATTTAGAACTTTGCTTCAGGGAAATCTGAGAAAAATGAGTTTGTGGTAGTCCACCTCTCTGAAAGAGGAAGATACACTAAAAGAAGCTAGGAATGGCTACTGAACATCAATCCACTATATACTATACCTTTGGTCATTAAACATTCATATATATTCTGTTTCCTAAATTGAGCTTCTGTGAAAACACAGGTCCTCACTAACATTCAAACACATCTGCCCACTCCTCAAAGGGTGATCCACACTTCTCAGTACCCATATCTGGATAATGTTTATTTTTCCCTTTATCCTAGTCACAACACATTTTTGATGCTTTACAGCCTGAGGACTGGAGGAGAGTTAATCATGGCCAAAATTCTTTTATAGACTAGGAGGAGGAAGGAGAAAAGAATAAAAACCAAAGTTATTAATAGATGTAAAGAATAGAGAGAAAGGAAAAATAATAGGAGCTACAGCCCTGCAGCCCTCACACTGGCTCTTAGGAGGCATCATTGGTATTTGTAACTTCCTCCTCTTCTTCCAATTTGCTGTAGTCTTTGCTCCCAGCAATTGCTCAGAGCTGTGGATTTATTTGCCTAGTGACATGAAACCTTTCTTCCTGTGGCCTCTCAGCTCGAGGGCTGCTGGAGGCTTCCATAACTTTGGTCCCTGGATGTGGCAATCCTCGGAGGCCATCCAGAGAATCAAGTGGCCTCAGCTAGTTTGCTCTGCCATTTAGGAGTGACCAGGAGGAGTCCAGTGGTTAAAGGTGACCTCAACTTCCAGCCCAGGGGAACCACGTGTCTCCCGTTAGACACCTGCCTCCCTTGTGTCCACCAGCCTCTAAATCAACCTAAACCCAGTGTGTGAGGATACTCACACTTAAGCATAGAAAAAAGGCCTACACTACTTATGTTTATGTCAAGGAAGAGTCTATTCGTATTTGCTAATTTTTGTTTAAGAGAATTTAGCATCTTGGTTAAATAGGCCACTTTTATTATTCTAAATAAAAATTACGACTTAGGCTTGTGATTTCCAATTGGAAAACTTTACATATTTATACAAAGTAGTGAAGCACTTAAAAGAACTTAAAACTCAACATAGTTATAAAATTATGGTTATAGCTAGAAATCATACATATAATTAGAGGATTCAGCATAGTTATAGAGTTGTAGCTGTAAATTATATATATAGTTACAGGATTCAACACAGTTTATTAGATTTACAAGAATAACACAAGCACTTGGACAGGTTTTTGTTAAGATATATATTTGAGCTATATTAAAAGGAAATCTAATATTAAATAAATAAATGTAGTTTAAAATATTAAATGAAATTTTAACTGAATTTACAGAAATCTCTTTTCTAGAGATTATCAGAATTTGCTAACTTTACATATGGAATAATAAGATCTGTAAGTTAAATCTAACAGGAGTTAGCAGACTTTTTCTGTTAAGAGCCAAATAGTGAATATCTTAGACTTTGTGGACTCTATGGTCTCTGTCACAACTATTCAACTGGATTATAATAGCACAAAAAGAACCGTAGACAAGATGTGAATGAAGAGGTGTGGTTGTGTTCTAAGCAAACTTTATTTACACACATAGGCAGCCAGCCAGTTCTGGCCTATGGGCTGTAGCCTGCCAACTTCTGATCTAAAAGGCTGAAGAGTTTTAAGTATGTAAGTTTCTCAATTTGTAATTTCCATAAGTCAAATATTAATTATAAAAACCAATGTAACCACTGAATAATCTTTGCTGTGCTCAAGAGCCATCCTCAAAGATATCTAAGAACTCACATTTGAATGAGCTATCTGGCCTTGGAGACAATGGGATACAAGAGAAAGGGGGTGGGTTTGGGGGTTTGAGACCTGGGTTCCGTTCCTAGCTCTCTTGTTGAGGTAATGACACTGTCTTTGTGAAGAGAAAAATATAATCAAAACTACACTCATAAATGAGCATTACACAAAAATGTATATTGAAACTGGAAGGTTTTTTGGTTTATTTGGTTTTTATTTCTCTAAAAAATAAGGATTCTATTACAACCAAAGCAGAAATGCATTTGCATAAATGTTGGTATACAGGATGCAACAAGAAATTCAAATAATTTTTTTTACCATGCTTGTCATGTGAATAATTTATATCTTGGTTCTAACTCGTGGATGATGCTCTGTTAATCAGAATTTGAATTAATGTAATACTCAAAGTTGTCTTTTTAACATCAAAAAATATTCATATTTGTATTTTGTAATTCCAAGAGATTCAACTTCTCTTCCAGAAAAAGCCAGTTTTTGAGATTTAGTTCACATTGTTTGTGGGACAATTTGCTTCATAATTTTAGAGTTAGGAGGACTTTTAGAAATCACCCATTCACTCCTACATGTTTAGAAATGGGACACAAAAGTGTTGATAGGCTGAATGACTCACCCGGAGCACATTATGAATTATAATATGCTATAAATTAAAGCACAAAAACAACAACGATGGACCTGTTTTTTGTTTGTAGGACCATTTGGAATGTATATTTTGAACCCATAGAACAGATAAGTGATTTTAAAGTTAAAATGCATTTTACAGTCCTCTCAAGTCTATTAGAGCAAACAATTTGGAGTTGTACAAAGAAAAAATGATCCCTTGTTCCTTTGGGTTCTGTACTTTTCTAATTTGTGGTTTAATCCTTCTATAGACTTTCTAGGATATTTTGATAGAGAAAAGTAGTAAGCAAATCAACTCAACATTCTTTTTCAGTGTTTTTTCACAGAAGGTTTGTCTATTTAGTTTTACTACTTCATTTTACTTAATCTAATCAGCTCTGTAAGAAACACTAGGGACGAACCATCACTTATTTACCCACTCTAATGTTGGACAATTGTGCTTCCAATTTTTCACCATTATAAATAATGTCACAATTAATATACATATGCTTAAAGCTTTATGCCCAGTTCTGATCATGCCTGCAAGATAAATTCCTGGACATGTAATTGATGGGCCAATGAATGTGAATATTTATGAAAATTTTTATATATAATGATCACACTAATATCATTTATTAGACTCTATATTCTGGAAACCATGCTAACTACTTTATAAGCACAGTTTCATTTTACCTTTACAACAAGTAGATGAGATAAGGAAACTGGACTTGTGACCAGAAAGTGACAAACAGAGATGGGGTTGGCAGATCTCCTGTTTAACCCCGAGTATATCTGACTATACAGATATTTTCAATCATTATACTTTATTGCCACTTTCCCATTCCCCAAATATCCTCTACAAGCAATTATTACAATTTAGATTTCTTCCAGCAATGTGAATGTGTTTGTTTCCTTGTACTATTGAGGATTCTTTGATTTTGAATGAAGCTGAACACGTTTTTTTCATATTCCTTGGCCGCTAGCACTTCTTTCGGATTGTCTGTTCATGTCCCCTGCGTAGAATGCATGTCTGAAATGTTTCCTTTTGACATAGTCAGATGATCTGAATTCTAACCACAGCTCTGGCCCTAATTACCTATGCAGTGGCCAGAAAAATTCCTGAGAGTTCTAGGTCTCAATTTCCTCTTGTAGAAAATGAGGTGGTTAAATTAAATAATCCCACGTTCCATGTCTAAAATTTTGTCATTCCATCCATCAGTCAGCCCACTCACTCTCCACCCTTGTCACTGGCAAAGGTCACCTATGCAATCTATCTTCATTTAAGTGTTTTAAGAAGTGACCTCTGCTCCAAAATGTTGCTCCCTGTCCTTGGAATTTCTGTGCCTAAAACCCTACTCCAGCCTCCCTGGGGGCTTGAATTCTTCCCTTTTTGGTTTTCCTAAGTTTCTTCTGTCTGCTTGAAGATTTCTTATCCTTTGGCTTCAGCAGTACCCTTTTCTAGTGGGTTGCTCCTACTCTCACCTCCTCTCAGGCTTCTCTTTCTTTCTGTACCCTGAAATCTTGGAAATCTTGGAATTCCTGCTGCCTTTTAATCAGATCACTCAGCCCAGTGAGGTGTTTTGAACGCATCTCTCACCTCCGAGCCCTTCAACGTGCTCCCTCTAGTGCTTTTCTTACCTTTCTTTCCTGTTTGTGTTCACCTTCTTTACTCAGGAAAACAGCTTGACTGAAACCTGGCACATAGCTTTAGAATCAGGCAGATAAGGGTTCGAGTCCAGATTTGGCCATGCACTGACTATGTGGGCTTGGGTGAATTATGCGTCTTGCCTAACCTCCATTTCCTCACTTGTGTCATGGGAGAAATGATATTGTCTGCCTGTTACAATTGTTGTGAGAAGGAAATGAGATCATGTACACACAGCTTGGCATGAACTGCTGGGTTTTGTTTTGTTTTAGTTTTTGTAGCCTTCTCAGAACCTCAAGCATACATCTATCCTAACATTAACTTGCTGTATTCTGAGCATTCATTGTTTTATCTCCATTAATTAGCACTGTGTCTGGTGCAGCATGGGTGCTCAACAGTCATTTCTTGAGGGAATATATAAGTCGCACTGAAAATGCCTTTGTGAGACACTTTGTGGAAGTTATTTTGTTATTCTAAATGTGGTTTGCTGTTTGTTTTACTAATACCCTATTGGGAATTACTTTCCAACCCTACATATGAGGAAACAACAGTCATTCCCTGATGTGGTTAGATGTTTAGATGAGGGATGAAGGTGTCCAACCCAGAAGACAGAATGGCCTCAAACAGGAGCCGAGACTATGCTGAACACAGATGTCACCTCTGTGCTTTCACTGTGGCTCCTCTAAGGAGACCCTTAATCTTCTTGCTTCTCTCCCCAATTCTAGCAGAAACTTTGGCTGTGTCAGTTTGTCATCGGAGCAGATTTAGTCTGTCCACACACAGAGATACTGAAATTTACCCGGTTATCCCCCAGATTTTCCCAGTACAGCCTCTCAGAGCAATTGAGCAGTAAAATATCTCAAACCAGACATTGTTGCTAAAAAAAAAGAACATACGTGTTTGGAAAATGGACTCCCTCGGAAGGTGGCCAGAGGCCAGAGCTAGCAGAGCAAGCAAGGAAAAGATCATACGGGAGGAAGGAGGCCTCTGGCTTATTGAAAATTGAGATGTCTTTGGGGAAAGAAAAATCAATATGGGCTATGAATCTTTTAGTATAGACGGATGGCAAAAAGCATCACAGTAGCTTTTTTTTAAAGGATTTAAAATAATTATCCATGCACATTAGCTGATGTGCATTTCAACAAGAATTTTAAATAGCGAAGTTGCCTCACATGGGCAAATTGATGTCAGGTCCCTCCCTAAAGCACCTCATGGGTTTACCAGCAGGTTTAAGAAACCTAGATTCAGGGTTCTCAGTAAGATCAGTTCTGGCCTCACTAGCAGTGAATGTCTAGTCAGGTCTGCAAAACCAATGCCCACCTTCCCTTTGCACCCCTCTGCATCTCCCCCAGATGCCACTGATCTTTCTCGTGCCTTCTGAGGGTAGAGGTTACTGAATTGTGCTCTATAAATGTAACGCCCTTTTTACACATGTTTCCTTCCCACCTCCACTGTGGTTTCCACTAGGACTTCGCTGTTCATCACCCTACAAGACTACACATCACTAACACCTTGACTGGTTAATGCATGCCATTCGTGGACTGTGAAGAAAGAAGAGAAAATGATGGCAGAGGCAGGTAGCTGGCCATGCACATAGGATTGCCTTTCTATACATGTATATTTGGGGGGGTGGTACCAGGGATCGAACCCAGGACTGGAATATGCTAAGCATGTTCCACTGAGCTAACCCTTACTTTTTTTTGCTAAATTAAAGCTCTTGGCAGGGCAGGAATCATTTGTGACACAGGAAGACATAGCTCAAATCCCCTGATATTTACACTCTTTACTTATACAGACAAAAAAAAGGGTAAGAACAGTGAGAAGAATGTATCTTCTTACCTCTGCCGAAAATACCATTTATTTGTTGTTTGTTTGTTTATTTAATCGGTCTTGAGACAGGGTCCCACTAAGTCACTAACTTGCCCAAGCTGGCCTTGATCTTGGGATCCTCCTGCCTCAGCCTCTCAGGACTTCAGGCATAGGCCACCATACCCAGCTCCCTCCTTCTAATGATGTTTTGAGCATTTACTCATCTTTGAGACCCAGCTCAAGCTCCAGGTCCTCTGAGACTTGCCCTGTGGCTCTTCTGAGCTTCTGCAGCCCCCTCACATGTCGCCTTATAATAACATCCTCCCCTTCACCAGACTATACTGTTCTCAATGGCAGGAACTGGGTCTTCTCTGTTTCTGTCCTCTGTACTGCACCAAGCAAGCAGCACACCTTAACCAGTATCTGCTAAATGAGTGATTGTGTGACTGAATGGAAAACAGTGAATGCTCAAAAAAGAAAAGGAGAAACAGTGGCGTGTAGTAAGTAGGTTTCAGAAAGTAAGAAACAAGAAGAGCCAGCTCCCACTTGAGATATTTAGACCAGGAGAGGTCTTAAAATGAAATCCACTTTTCAGCCTTCACAGAGAGATCTGCCCAGACTATGTCAGTTCTGAGTGAATCACACAGTCCCAGTTAAAACTGTGACATGCAGAGGAGCTGAAAGCTACATTCCAGCATACAGTTATCACAGCTCAACTCAATTACAGGGTCAGCTGTGTTTTCCAAAAGTTTACTCCAGAAAAAGTTCTGGGAAAAGTCAATTTCTGCTATAAAAAGTTAATTTCTGTTGAAATGCAAATCCTCACATGCACACACTGATCCACACTGAAGCAAATACATCTGAGTGGGAAAAGTTTTTTTTAAATTAATTAACTTTATTGGTTCATTTAAGGTACACTGTGTAATGACATTCATCATTGGAAATTTGCACCTTTACATAATCCATCTTGGTTCTTAATTTTTCCCCATTCCCCTGCCCTCCCTTCAACCCCTCCACACCTCCCTATCTACAAAGACTTTGTTTCCATTTTTTATTTTTCTCATATTGATTCCATTACCCTCTTTCTTTTCCCCTACCCCTCCCACTTCCCTTTCCCCTGGCACCTTTTCTTCCTATTTTACATTATCTGTTATACCTTTTAGTCCTTATTTTGGAAAAGGTTTGTATAGCAAAAGTAAAGACTGATTGCCTTGGTGATACCTTTGACACCAAACATTCTCTACCCCTGAAATGATCCCTTGTCTTTCTCCTTCCTAGGACCTGGAATACTCTCCTTAAGAAACCCAGGTTTGGGGAGGGTTGTCATTACATTTTGGGGGAACTAGTCTATGGAACTGAAATTCAATTAAATTAACTTCCTTAG
The DNA here is from genome assembly GCF_012274545.1 of Fukomys damarensis. NCBI lineage: Eukaryota > Metazoa > Chordata > Mammalia > Rodentia > Bathyergidae > Fukomys > Fukomys damarensis. Next base: position 29,691,046 of record NW_022900933.1, on the reverse strand, counting down.
CAACTAGGTAAAAAAGCACTAAGATACCTATTATAATAACATCACTCTAGTACTGATTAAAGGGACAGCCACGCAGGTTTTGATGGAATAAGGAAAATGAATGTTTTACTCTTTCCCAGACATTGCTCTTGGGACTCTCCTGGAGTACAGAGCTGGTTATGTCACTCCCCCAGGCAGATACTTTCGATGACTCTCTACTTCCTGCAAAGTAAATATCAAATACCTTCAAGTAAGGGATATTTGTCTGACTCATCCAAACTAGAGTATCCTTGCCCTACCTCACTTTGCCCAATCCTCTGTGTAAGAAGCAGATTCTCCTCCAGTATTTTTTATCAAGGTGACAGAATCAAGGCTGCACTGGTTGATTAGCTGTCTCTTCTTCAAAAATCTGGGGGAAAAATTATAAAATCACATCAATAATGAAAAGGGATTATTTCAACATTTCTGGAGAAGTATGATGTCTGATGTCTGCACACAATTACTGACTAGCGTGTTGACAAGCACACATAGGAGCAGAGTACACTACTTTGGGGGCCCTGTAGCACTACTGTGATACTGCCCCCCCACCTCTTTTCATTTGGTACTGGAAGCGTCTTCGGCCCACAGTGGACACAGGGAAACCAATGGATGCGCTGTCTATAAGATCATCGTTCTAGGGCTGGGGATTTAGCTCAGTGGTTCTGCCGCCAGCTTTGCAAGTGCTAGGACTCGAGTTCGATCCCCGGGAGATCATTGTTCTACATTCTCAGCACCTGACACCGTCTGCAGCTCACTTTCTGGAGACCTACACGTGTCCACACAAGATCCATCACCTGCTTTGTACTGGTGTGGAAAGGCACCAATTTGCTAAGAGCTTTCAAAGTACCTTGTTTGTGGTTTCTCAGACTTATTCTTCAAACACAACACAGTCTCTCTGTCTCAGGCTCAGAGGTTGCATCAGCTACCATTAATATGTCTATGTAATCCATTCCTGCTTCTTATCGGTCTCGCTTCTGGGCCCATCCCAGGAGACACTACAATCGTGAGTGTTGCCTTCCTTCATCCTGGGATAATGGGCTTGACTAAGACTTTGCTGTTTAGCAGTTTTGTGCCTGCTGCAGTAGACTATGTAAGCAAACTCAAAGCTACTCAGCAGTTGCCTCTTGCTGCTACCCCATCCTGTCTCCTGTCACCTCCCTCTCTGTCCAGCTGCCCTGGGGCACATCAGCACGGCAGTTTCTGCTATACCACATTGATGTGTATAGTGACAGCCCCTTATTAAATTATTATGTGACATCTGCTTTGAGGAAGGCTACATGGGGTAGATTTAGACTTGGATTTAAATTTGGCTCTGTTTGCCTAATATTTTGATGATGATATTGGGTAAGGCTTTCAGTTTTACCTTTCATATTTCAAATTTCATTATCAGAAAAACTGAAACAGCAACTACCTCATGGTAGCGGGATACAGCTCTTTATATGTCTGTTTCATATATATAATTGTTTATAGCTTCCTTTTGTATTTAGTGTCTTTACTTTTAGTGCTTCTTCCTCATTCTGGATTAAAATTTGCTCCCATCTTCCACATGCCAAACCCTACTCACATGTCAAAGTCAGTTAAAATGCCACCTTTTCTAAGAAGCCTTCCCAGAACTCAGAAGTTGGTTTCCCAGAGGAAACCACAGCTCATTATTTATATAATTTGTAACCTAGTTTTTCAGGGCACTTGGACTTGGAGTAGTGACAGTGACAAAACAGCCAAAACCAGCTTTTGTCCAGTTCTGTCCTACCAGTGATTGTAGGAACATTTCCATCCAACTCTCTTCACCCACTACATCTTTCGAAGCATATTATAATACTTTGGGCTACTTTGACCCCTAGCTTTTATCTTCTCCTAACTCTGTGCTTTCTCATTGTAGCACTTACCCAGAGAAATAACCAGTTATGCAATAAAGGTTAATCTGTTTGCCAAAGCAGATCAAAGCCACATGGGGATGCGGCCATCAGCCTGTGTGGTCATTGTATCCCCACTTCTAGTCCAGTGCTCAGCACGTAGATGACACCCAATAAATGCTCAGGATATGAATGAACTCGAGCCCCATGAGGTGCCTTGGGCTCGCTCACTAACACTAAGCCCTGCCCTCTGGTGTCTGTGTCACCTGTCCAGCCACCTGTGACAGCTCCTGTTTCTGGGAAGGTGATACTGCTGATGTCTACCAAGAGAAGCCTTTAAAGAAACTTCTGTCCTCTGAGGTGCCGGGATGCCATTGAAGATCGCCATGGCAGATGTACATTGTCCTCACGTATGTCTGCCTGGACTCTCCAGCTGCTCAAACATTGTGTCAGTGCAGTGTCATATGGGCTCCAAAAATAACCCCAATGGGAGATAAAACTATTTCATCAGCAAGGGAATAATGTGACCTTGGGTACTGAACCTCTACAGACATGTCACTGATGGATGGATTCTGTACTCCTTAAAACCTGCGGGTGTGGCTGGAGGCCAGGTAGTCCTCACCCTATTTCCTCTGACCTGTGAGAACTGGCTTTGCAGCCTTTCTGTACATCTCTGCTTTGTCTCTTTTTGCAATTGCTTCTTCCCAAAATGACACAGCCTGCTGCTACACATACCCCACAGGACCTCCAGGAATTCTGAGACACAGCCTCTCCTATTCTGGTTTCATCCCACACTATTATAACACTCGATACATTCAGTGTTGTATGACAATAAGATGTGTTTTATTCATATCTACCACCTTAGATTTTATATTCTTTTTTTAAAAAGTTCTGTCTTATTTCTCTCTGTTTCTGCCTCTTTCCCACCCCCACCCCCACTCTCCATGGTCCCTGCCCTCAGCATCTAGTCCAGGTCTTTCACCTATTAGTTGCTTAATAAACATAGGTTTCATGGCCTGATGAATTAGAAGATGGGTGGTTATCAAGGGAGAATAATGTCAGCAGGGATCTACAGAGGGTCAAGAGGAGACTCTCAATAGGAGACCTGGGAAATGAGCAGACAAGAAACCCAGATGGGGGCTAAAGAGATGCTTCATCCACTTGGTGTCTGTCTCAATGTTTGTCTTGTTCCTGGGAATGAAAGGAAGGAAGGAGGCAGTAAACTTGTGCCTTCCAGGACTTCTGCAAAAATCCATACTTTCTGTTTACAGAGTATTTCCTTTCCACTTTTGTATGGGTCTCACAAAGAAAAAAAGGAAGTAAAGAAAGAGAAATAATTTCAGACTCACAGGTAGGAAGAGATCAGTGTGAATTAACCATATCTGTTGGCCATATTTCTGGGCTAGCTAATGCCACTGTGTTCTACCAATACCACAGAACCAAGTTTTTTCTGTACTCATGCGGCCACGCATTTTTCTTTAGGTTGAATATTTAAAAGAATAATTTTGTCTGGAGTGGTAGCTATTTCTTGAGTTTCATGTTTGCATGCAGTCACACTGTTTTAGTAGACCTAGTTACCACCATCAGCCAATAAGTCTTTCACTTCTTCAGAAACATGAAGTATGTTTTTACAGTTCCTGCACTGAGCTGTATGTAAAAGCCCTAGAAGAGAAAGTAAGGATTTGTGTACCAACCATGTTCTTCTTAGGGCTCTGACGTGTGCTTCTTTCTCCATGGTTTTGCAGGTGATGTGGGCAGCGGAGATTTTTATGCTTGATTTGAATTTTCTAATGAGAACATGATCTTTGTGTCCTGAACCCAGATGATCCTAACAAATGAGTGGTTGAAGATTTGCCTTTTTATATAGTAGAATAAATAATTTCTCTTTCCTTTCTGTCATTGTTAAAAATCAAACTCTGTTCCCCATGCTTGTAGCAGTTTCCCTCCGTGAGATGCTTTTGCTGGTGGATTGGGAGTGGGCAAGAAAATAATTTTCAACATTGACTGTATGTGAATTACTGTGTTGTGCTTCCTAACCTTCTTGAGAAAGTGAAGACCCAAAATTAAAATAATGAAGTGAGTTCTAGATGGCCCTTGCCATCCTTCTGATTTATTGGGGCTGCTTATACCTTCATCTGTGCCTCATGGTGCTCAGTCTAAAAAAGGTATGGGATTTCAGGGCAGGTAGTGTCATGACAGAAATTCTCAAGCACAGTAATGTTCTTTGGGATAAAAACAGGATATATATATATAT
>NW_022900933.1:29678497-29686831 GCF_012274545.1 Fukomys damarensis | reverse complement strand
ATATATATTGGAAGAGAGCTAAAATCTTGTCTCTGGTCTCTCACGGAATTCCACAGTACCGTCCCCAACAGTGCCACAATACCATTCACCAAAAGGAGAAGGTTTCTGGGAGAATACAGATTATCCTTGAGCCGTTCCAAATCCTTGGCATTGGAGCATGTTCTCCTCTGCCCCTGTGCCAAATGCTGGTGATTCATGTGGCATTTTCCTGGCCTTCCAGTACTTGGTGAAGAAGAGAGCTTGCATTACAAAGTTTGTCATCTGACATCTGCAGCACACGTCCTTTGTCCCTTGTCTCTCCCTCTTGTCTTTCCCTATAAGCTTTTCCCTTCTTGTGGCACCTAATTCAGAACTCATGGTGCCCAGGATGTAAGGTGCCAAGCATGTAACTTTATATTTTCTAGTAGCCATGTTAAAAACAGCATCAATGAGCAAGTTAGGTTAATTTAAATCATATCTAATGCCTAATAAGTAATATATCCAGAAGATTATCATGTTGATGTGTAAACAATATAAACATGTCAATGTGATGGCCTACATTTATTTTTTTATACGAAGTCTTGGAAATTCAATGTATACTTTACCCTTACGGCACAGCTCAACTCAGACTGGTCTCATTTCGCGAGTTAAAATAGCTGCAGGTAGCCACTGTTGTCTCACTGGCAACATAGGTACACGGTGTGTCCATCACTGTAGAAAGTTCTGTTGGACAGCAGCATGTAGCTCAGTCCTGAGGTTTTCATCCAGAGATTTGTCTTTCTGAGGAAGGCATTCCCTGTTGTCTTCGCTTTCCAAGGAGCCTTAGGCAATGTCTTTCTAGTCAGCTAAATAACAAGAAAAGCCCATTTCTGACTATTTGGATCTGTTTTTCCTGAGGGCTCAAACTGCACTAAAGTCCCAGGAAAGCAAGGACGATAGAGTCAGGGGCTTTCATGCACCACGGCTTGTCTGCTGTGGAAGACCAGGGAGGGAGACCCACGCTGCTCCTCTTGCTCCCCTGGGAAGCTCCCGCTGGTAGAGAAGCTAATTTGCATGTCATTCTGTCTTTTCCCAAGCTTCATTTAAAAAGGGCTTTCCTGGAACCCACTCTCAAAACTGCTCAGGAGGAAGTGGTATGAACGCTCATAGGAAGAGGCTCTCTGGCTTATAGCATCTGCCAATTTCTGTGATGTATACATTCCCATCCTGGCCAATGATTTCAAGCTACCAAGGTGGGGCTCTCTGGACACAGAGGTGGGAAGAGAGGCTCGCAACCTGTTCAGAGCTAGCTGAACTCTTTCCTGGATCATGGGAAGCGGATGTGTACTTTTGTTCTCCGTTTCCTGGAAGATACAGAATATATCATAGAACATGCCTCATCCATCTATGAAAAGTAAAAACGTCCCAAGGCCTAGGTGGATTGGCTCAAAGTGTTATTTTAGGAATTGTTGAAGAGGGCTCACTAGTTAGCTTAACAAAATAAATATATAAAGGATTGTAAACTTATTCTTCTTATATTCTACATCTATCTCTACAGTTAATAATACAGATCTAATCAATATTACTCTGTTTAAATATAGCTGAAAGTGAGATCAGCTTTCATTAGCACCTTTTTATTCTGGTCAGATGACAACTGTACCACTGTTGTTCCATAAAAAGAAACAACATCAAATACACAAATAGCTTCAGAATGTATCTGAATTTCTTATTGACCCGTGCATCTGGAAGAAAAGATGAAAGAAAGCACTGTGTACTTTGTGAAGCTGAAATAAGCAGTGTGCGGGAGAGGTAGTCTACCTTAAACGGAATAGATGGAATAGGGTACCCTGGAACAGGGAGTACCTCTGACAAACCAGAGGCTCTTGGGTAAACCTGTGCAACTATTCAGTACCTCCTTTCCCTCACCTATAAAATTAGGCTTGGACTAGCTCACTGTTTTCCAAATTTTAGTCATTCCCATATATGACCATCATTATTTTTATCATTTGCACCTGCTACCTGCCCTGTTATTTTATTTTCCTTTAATTAACTCATTCTTTTTACTTAGCTACATGAGTCTTTTCCTAAGTAACAGCAGCAATATAGTCACATCTTAACATGCTAGATCTCTTTGTTCTGATGCCCACTGATACACAAACATAACTGTGAATTTAACCAATGTGTGTGCACTTCCTGAAATTATCTTGGCCGACATCCTACCTTTTTGAAATATCGAGCAAGGTGAGCTCTGTGGGTATCACAGCACTGTTGGTCTAAGAGCTGTCATTATCTCAGCCACTTTAGTGCTTACTGTGGAAATTTCAGGATTGATACACCTTGCAGTGATACTTGTCAATCAAGATCAGCGAATCTAATGGATCATCTAGCCGTCATGTTGTACAGGTCTCTCATTACAGACACACTTGGCTTCAGACTTCTATTCTGAAATGTGTTTGCTCCTATACCAAGATAACTTGTGTGCTCCATCAAGCAGCAGAAAGATCTGATCAAAAATTTAAATGAACGCATTTTGCATATAATATTTTGTCTGTTACTATTAAGCTCAGTAAATAGGTTGAAATCTGCATATAAATCACTTATATTTGCCTAGTTGTCTCTATGGGGTTGCTGAGATGGTGCTTTAAATATCATGAGAAATTTTTAAGAGATTGCTGGGCATGGGAGAGAATATGGAAGTCTTTTTATTAAAAATAGTTTAGGAATTATAAAGCAGGCTTTCTTTAGAGTTGATGTGAATTAAATAATTTCAACCAGATGATCTGGGGCTGGGGATTTAGCTCAGTGGTTCTGCTGCCTGCTTTGCAAGTACAAGGTCCCGAGTTCGAGCCCCAGTACCAAAACAAACAAACAAACCAACAAAAAACAAACAAACCAGATAATCTGTTGTCAATAATTTGCATTAAAATACAATTAATTATGTTAGCCGGCCTGCTATTATGTCAGGAAATTAAGATACCATACATGTTTATAATAGGAAATTTCTCAAATGTCTTTTTTAATCCACTATAAAGCTGCACATCTATTTCCACCCAACAAAAGAAAAGCATATTATGCTGCTAAAGTAATACCAGTATTTTCTAGGATTAGGAATCAGTGGATGGTTTGTGGGATTTATGATTTCTATTCTCAAATAAAAACCAGATGTGCTAAACCAACAGCATAAACAGTCAAGGAAAAAAAATTGGCAGGAAAAGTCACATTTTATAATTAAATTTGTTGTTACACCTTCTCCTGTTTAATGAGATAGTCAGAAACTTGATTTGCAAGATAATGTAACTCCCCAGCTTTGATTTAACCGAATAAAAGTTCAGACTATTTTGATCTGGAATAATTAGGTAACAATATGATAATCAAGTGGGTCTTTTTATTAGAAACAGAAAATTCTTACTCACAAAAAACTTTCAGGAAATGTTTGTATTGTTGTTCACTTAAATGTCAACATAATCAGTTTAAGTATAAATTGATACATAAAACAACATAAATTCAGGGTATGCCTGACTTATAAATGTATTAGCAATATCTCTGTAATTATTATATGTACATTTTAGAACTATCTGGTGTTTCAGTACAAATGCAAGGAACTCATTTACATCTACTTATGAACTAAAGAGTAGAAGTTATGTTCATCAGGCAGTGTTTCAGGGAACATGATACGGAAGAAATAATGCATATTTTGCTTTTTAATCTAAGCAATTTGTCTAGAATCCTAGATGCATTGGCCCGCATTCTGGGACAGCTGACTTGAGTTGGGCTCTTGGCTCTGATCTTTACAAGCATTATCTCATCATCGCCATTCCCTTCCCGAGGAGAAGATGGAGGCTCTGAAGGCTTGAGCTAATTGTCCAAGTTCGCACGGCCAATATGGTTCAGAGCTGGGTTTGAATGTAGATACTCTGCAGCAGGGCTGTGCCCTGGACTTCCTGGGCTGGATGCTGGGGACAAAAGGACGAGTAAGATGTGGGTGCGTAGTTTAAGGAGCTTGTGCAGCCCCGCACTTAGGATCTCAAAATGTACAGTCGGAAGACATCATGAAAAGTGTCTGGCCAAACTGACTTTTATTAGATATAGGAAAACAGGGACCTAAAGCGGCAAGTGCAGAAGATAAATAAAAATATAACTAAAACATGATGAATCGGTCAATTAAAATGTCGATGATGTCATTTACTGGATACTGTAGGACTTTTGTGGCTGGAATATGTATCAGTTAGTCCTTAGACCTAGTCTTTTCTCAAACTTGGGGTAAGAAAATGTATGGATATCAATTAGTATCCCAATCATGGCTACAGTCGGTATTAAGAGAATAAGATGATTCTGGTTAATTCATTTCAGTGGCCGTTGACTAACTAAAGTGAGCTGCTGCACACAGAGATAAGGTGAAAGAAGCTGCATGGACTGTACAAGCTCCTTGTCCTTATGGCTACTATCATAGCATAGGAGGGACCTGTGATTGATATTATTACTCTGTGTGATGTGGGGAAGTCAGGATATTGTTGGCACAGAGCAGAGACACTGCGTCCAGTGGAGGGCACATCTGAATTGCAGGGAGTGTTGGGGGCAGATGTCGAGAAGGAGAAAGGGATCCAGACAAAAGGACACACTTACCCCACACCTGCCCCTGAGAGGCATCTGGACTCCTTTAAGGTACTTACTCCATAGTCTTTCCACTTGCTTCTAGAGTCCCCTCTCTACCTTCTACTGGACCCCTTGCAGGGGCTGCATGGGTGGGCAGCCTGCCCTACACCTCCTGGGGACCCAAGGAGTCTGGAGGGAGGGAGGTGACAGACCCAGGCCTGTGGTGGGTGATTTCCAGCTGGCTGGTGGTGTTCTAGGCCACCTCTCTACTCATTGTCTCTTCTGGGGTCCAGTAACTGTTCTCTCCTGCAGATGATCAGAACCCTCAGCCATGGTGCTGTCCCTGTGTCCCCTTTGTATGCAGCCCCTTTGCTAGGCTTTCTTTGAATTAGCCCAATTTCCTGTGGAGGCTCTTGGGAGAAGAAAGAAGCAGTAGTCAAGAGTAGCATTGATGGGGATGGAGGGGCAGATGGGGGAGCTGGGGAGATTTGCAATCTAGGCTGGCAACATGGGAGTGTAGCAGTGAGGGCCCAGGTGAAGGAGAACCTTGCAAGCACCATCGGATATTGGATTTTGTTGTGAGGCTGGAAGGGCATTGGAGTATCTTCAGCAGGGGAATGGCAGGATCTAATTTATGTTTTGCAAAGGTCACTGTGGCGGGGTGGAGAATTCACTGCAGGACCAAGGGCAGAGACCATGTGTGGGGTTATTGTTTTAGCCCTGGTGGGAGACTGGAGATCCTTGGTAAGCCCTCAAAACCTATTTAGGTTCTGGATCTGTTTTGAAGGTCTAGGACACAGAGCAATATTTTAGATCAAGGTGGTGTTAGGTGCTGAGGATACTAGGACCTAAAATAGAGATGACTGTATTCTCTGGTGCTGAGGAACACTGATATGCCACCCATGTCTGATGGTTGCCCTGATAAAAAGAATGCTGCCATTATTTCATTCTTGTTTTTGTTTTTTTCCTGAACAATTTGTCATTTGCTTTATTTGGTCTTTTACAAGATAAGATCAAAAACATACATTGAATGTGTAAACTAAAATAAATCATTACAGTAGCAGACGTATTGCAACAAGGCCCTCTCAAAATGCTCCCCCTTTGGACAACACTTATCTCAGTTTTCTTGCAAATTTCTGAAGCAGTTCTGGAATTCCTCTTTGGTGCATGTGTTTAGGAGGTGGAACCAAAGTTTTGTGACTGCTGCTGCAGGGTGCCATCCAACAAAAAGGCAGGTTGTGTCCTTATTCACTTTATTTATCAGATCTGGCACTGTGGCTCTTCCCCAAAGTCAAAGTGACTCTGAAAGATCAATGTTCTGAATCAGTTTGGGACATCCATAAAGTCAAAGTGACTCTGAAAGATCAATGTTCTGAATCAGTTTGGGACATCCAGGCAGCCATGTTAGCATAACTAAAGACACTCACGAAAGAGGACTTCCAGAACTGCATCAGAAAGTGACAAGAATGGCGGGGTAAATCCATTCAAAGGAGGGTGGAGTGGTGGGAGGAGTATTTGGAAGGAGAATAATGGCAGTGTGTCTTTTCGGGGATAAATTAGAAATTGTTTCTAGCATTCACCATGTTCTTTCATCACAGCTTATAGTTTCCTTGTTTCTACAATAATGAAACTTGAATCTATCTTTTCTACAAGTGAGTAATTTGGAATGATGTGTCTGTTTCGTCTTTCTCTGACCTTTAGTAACTTTCTTCTGGTGGTACAAAGATGTGATACAGATACATTTAGGAATAGAAATTGAGAAGCCAAGGCGGTTCTCGAATCCGATTATTTTGGGGAACTATTATATAGCAGAAGAATTTTTTCATTTCATGGTTGTTGCATATACCCAAATATAATGCAAGTTCTTTCCTTTCTCTGTATATGTTTTTTTCCTCAGAAAAGCCATTGTCTTAGGTTGGAATCTTTACCAAGCATGATCCTATCATGTTGTAAGGCCCCATCTCTGAACATTGCAGTGTTGGGGATCTACTCCTTAATATACCCGTCTTTGAGGAACACTTTATTTTGAATCTATAACAAAATTATCATCATATACATAGCTGCCTTATGTTCTGATATGTAAGGCATTCCATAAGCCATGATGTGGATGTGAAAGGTTCTCTTGCCTCACTATTTGTAGATCACCAGCCATATATACACATCAAGGAAAGCACCAGGCTACTCAAATGCAAGGTGCTCTTAAAGGCCAATCTATGCATTGCTGCTCACATGGGCACAAAGTGGATGGCCAGAGTGTACTGCTGAGCTTGAGCCGCATTTGCTGCAATGCTCTGTTGCAATGCCTAAAACTTCCTTCAAAACTTAAGGAGCATAATGTGAAAAGGTTTCCCCAGCTCCTGGGAAGTTGTTGAAGATCAACTCTCAGCTGTCAGTTTTCTTTGGCAAAAACCAAGGCTGAAGAGAGCTACCTCACCCAAGGTCATAGCCCTGTTCCAGGGCAACCTACAAATCAGTGACTTACCATTCTGCAGAGTCACAACCACAATGCACTAGTTCAGAACAACACTGAGGGAGCTCCTGTAGGGTCAGCTACATGATCTTCCCAATCTTTCATTCCTCCCTTTCCCCCACTCCTCATATGCTAATTTCAAAAGCACTCCCCAAATAAATCTTCTGCGGGCCAATTTCTGCAAAGGAATAAGGAACTCAAGTGCAGTTTTGATTAATTGTTTCAAAAACAATACACCTGCCTGGCATGGTGGTGCACACCTGTAATCCAGGCCCTCAGGAGGCTGAGGCAGAAGGATTGCCATGAGTTCACGACCAGCCTGAGCTACATAGTGAGTTCAAGGCCAGCCTGAACTACACAGCAAGATCCTGTCTCAAAAACCAAAAGCAAGACAAAACAATACACCTACACTTGAAAGTTTGGATGCCCTAAATAGCCATAATGTTGTTTGCAGTTTCTAGAAAAACACTGAGGGAGATAGTTTGATAGGGAGAAAACTAGTGACAGTCAGGGACTTATTAGGAATGAACTTCCAAGAATTTTTAAATTGGGAGGTAAATATAGTGTTCTAGATGATGTGAAGTGAAAGAGGACGGTCGTGGGTGTGAGGTAAGGGCCACTGGAATTGAGTGTGAGAGGAAGTAAGGCAAGTGTTTTAGACAGATTACCAACTTGGGGATTGGAAGCCCTAGAGATGACTCTGGGGTCTGCAGTGGAGAAAAGGGCAGAGCCAACTCTGATGAATGCAGAGACTGAGCAGGAGTGATCATTTTATAATGCCTTTACCACCTTTATAAAGCCTCTTCCTTACTGTCCTCTGCACCAGCAGCTGACAGACATGGTCTGCGCAGTTGGACACCATGAGGTTCAAAGAGGAAGAGAAGCCCACATAAAGACAGCAGTGAGGCATTGCCGCCACCGGACAGAGAATAGCTAATAGAATACAGAGCCCTTCTTGCCTTCAGTCCACCTCCAGTTCCCTGCTTGAGAGTCCTGGAGAGACAGCTGCGTCCTCCAGGGAGGGCAGGTTTCTGTTACAATCAGGAGGTAGGAACATGTTGTAAAGTGATGGGATGTGTTAGGAAATCTGCCCAGCATTTAACAGGGTTTCTAGAGGATGAAATGGATGGCTTGGGAGAAAAGCGCTCATAAAAACACTTCCATGCCATTTGCAGAGTGTGATAGTGAAGTCAGGGCTGAGGTAGTCTAGCAATCAATATTCAGACCAATGGTGTTCAGGGCTGGGGATTTAGCTCAGTGGTTCTGGTGCCTGCCTTGCAAGCGCAAGGGCCTGAGTTTGATCCCCTGTACCA
>NW_022900933.1:29642884-29678313 GCF_012274545.1 Fukomys damarensis | reverse complement strand
AACAAAAAAAAAAAAAAAAAGACCAATGGTGTTTATTCATGGCCTTGTGTAAAATGATTCCTGACAATACAGCATCCTTTAGATAACTTTGAGCCAAAGAGATCAACAGATAAACTTAACCCATACAATAGCAGGGATCATTTTTATAAATTATGTATACTGACAAGAATAACTTATAGTATAACAATTTACTTATGCAACTTAGATTGCTGTAAGAACAACCCTTAAAGAAAAAGATTGCATTATTATAACATCTGGCATGGTGTAGCACTGTGGTGTTGTAAGGTGTGTATGAAAAGCAAGCAACAGAACTAGCTAGAAAGAAAATCCACAGCATTGAAGTTACTCTGAGCTCCACTAAACAAATGGATGACATCTCTGTCTCTAGAGAGTGACAGGATAAACAAGGAAAGACAAGACGATGAAGAGAGGGAAAGTTATCCAAAGCTATTGGTAAAAAAAGACGTAGTGTAGGACAAGGGGAATGTTTGGAAGAAGTGATCTCTTTTTGGAAGTGGCTAGCGCATGGGGTGCCATGTAAAGTAGACATTCCCAGGCTCTGGACCATTGCTCTTCTGTGGAGATGCCAAGGGCTATTCTGGCATTTCTAGAACAAATTGCTATATGAGTGCAAAGATACTGAGAATATGACATTTACATTTTCCCCATCTTTGTCTACCATCAGCTTGGTCCTTCTCATGCACATAAGCTCTTTATGATTGAGAGTAGACACAGAGTGAACATAGACAAGCTTTCTCAATAACATTTTGCAACCAGCATCTTCTTTGGCTTTTTTATGTTTTGGGCTGTGCTTCAACTTTTCTTCCTAGAATTTTCCTGCTCACAGAAGTTATCTTTAAATAATAAAAATTCCTTGTCTTCCTATATGCTATGCTTGTAATGACTTCAATGAAACATTTAGGTCATTCAGAGCATGGGAGTCTTCTATGATTCACATCATTACAAAATATGTCCCATTAAAGTGATGCACAAGCTAAAGTGGAGTTAATGAACCTGCATTCCTGCCAGAGAATTCAAACTTTAAGGGTGATATTAACTTAAATAAAATAAGAAAGGGAAGAAAAATCAGGTTCATTGTACACAAGAGATCATGATCTTTTTCCTCTCAGTCCATAAAAATCTATCTATTGCTCACTTACTCTTATACCATTATTAGAGTCATTGTGGAACACATATATGTACATAATTAAGTACCCCTCTGTGGCCATTAAAGGACTGCACACATTTCTGCAGGGAGCACATGGGGAACTTGATTCACAAGCCTATAACAGAGTCTCAGTGCCTTTAACCTTTATGATATGCCACATGGAAATGTGTGGCATCTGCCTGCTGACTATCCAAAGCAAGGGTGGGGAAGCTGTGAGGCCAGCAGACCAATCCAGCCCGCCACCTGTTCTATAAATAAAGTTTTATTGGCACACAACCACAACTATTCATTTACTTATTGTTTATGGCTATTTTCGCCCTGCAATAGCAAACCTTAGTGGTTGCAACAGAGATGGTAAAAGGCCTGCAAAGTCTAAAATTTTACTACCTGGCTGTTTAGAGAAAAAAAAATGGACACCTCTGGATATAAAGGAAAACTTTTCTTCTATATTTCTTGACCATACATAGTACATGCTTGTAAAAGGAACAAAACTTACAGTAAATGAATCAAATATTCAGGGCACAATAGCTGTACTACAGAGTATGTTAAAATCCTAGGAGCCACTCAACCTACTTTGGAATAGAAGACTTTTTTTCAAGCCCTACACGATATTTTATGCTCCTCACCTTCCACCATCAAGAAAATAAATGCATACATACAGACAGACGTGCAAACAATAGCCATGAGTTTTGTAAACCCTCCTGAAGCACAATGTCTTGTGTTCCCCTTCTGGCTCTGTGGCAGCTGTTAACTATCAAATACTATTTCTAGAACTGTGCTGACATCAGTCGATGATCATACACAAAGCTGTTTGGCATGACACACACTGTGCAAGTTGAGGCTGTTAAAATGAAACAGCCCTGTTAAAATTAACTCTATTCACATCACAGGGAAAATATCTCCGTCTGCCAAATCAATTCCTTCCTATATCAGTGGGGAAGAACTGTTTTCCAACCTCTAAAAAGGTAATTCAGACACAGGAGAGCAGAAAGAAAGAAGAAAGAAAGAAAGAAAAAAAACCTTCCAAAATTAAAATGATAAAACAAAAATTCACTTGACAGCAAAAGTACTTCCAAATGGATGAAACTGAATCCAAAACTGAGCACGCAACAAATTTAACCGACAAGAAAGTCTGCATAATGGATTTGGTTTATTATTAATGCTAATATGGGTACATTTTTGTTCTGTTGTTGCTAATGGCAAGATGATAAATGCCTACCAAAGGCTCTAAAATATCTCTACTCCGTGAAAACACTGATGGTAGTTGGAATACAAACACTTACTCTTTCCCTTGTAAAAAGAAAATTTTTTTTTTAAAAAGAAGCGCTAACATTAGAGGCCATAGCAGAAACAGGTATAGCTTTGGAATGGAATTTCTTAAAACCATTACAACAATTCAAAACTGGATTTCTTTATGAAATTTTAAAATATATAAATATAAATTTTTTCAAAATGGTGAATTCATTCTTTACATGATTTTAAGTGGTACTTCTTTAAAATTCATAATTAGCCTCACCAAATTCTTATAATCAGTGATTAAAGTTTACATTCAGGGCAACTGCCTCAATGATTTTTGCTGCCAATTCTGTTCTCTCTGGAAATCAGTACTTAAGGTCTTCTAATTCCCTAAACCCAAGTCACAGTGGGAGACAGGCAGGAACCATCAGGGATTGAGAGAGATGGAGACTGTGCCCAAGAGTATCTGGCCATTTTCAGATTCCAGAGCCAAGGACTGAAGATCCACAGTTGTTTGCAGTTAGGAGGACCAAGGATCTGGTAGCCAGGGAGTTCAGGCCAAAACCAGGGTGTGTCAAGCCCGTTAATCTGAAAAGTAGCAGTTGGGTTTCTGAGATCAAGACTAGCATAAGGTCAGAAACTCCAGGAGGTTAGGAGCATCAAGGAAATAGAACACAGGGATGTCACCCTTAAGGTGAAGTCTATTTGTGTTTGCCTTTAAGAATCTTGTTTATACTCCTCCACAGTCACATACAGAAAAGTGGTCACAACTTCTTTGAAAGTGAAACCGCCACAGACAAACCTGGATCCTAGCTGGAAAGCCACCCTTCAATTACAAGAAGGCTGTTACAGACCTCAATAATGCAGATTATTTAAATAGCAATTACCCCAGTGCTCTAGGCCCACACAAATCTTTCTGATATTCCCTCCCCACTTGGCTTTCTCCAGTTTTCTTTTAGCTTTTTTCTGTTTCGTAGATCAGCACTGTTGATGGTAGACAGACTTTTAAAATGGGCCCCAAGATCCCCTCCTACCCTGGGTATATTACCTTTATAATCCCCCTCTGGTAGGAAGGCAGGGCCAATGACTGTGATGAGTTGATTAGGTTTCTCATCAATCAACTTTGAGTTGATCAAAAAGGTAAAGTTTATCCTAAGTGGGCCTGATCTAAGCAGACAAGCACTTTAACAGAAAGTGAAAGTCAGAGAAAGAATATGTCCTGCTGGTCCCAGGGGAAAGAAGCAAAGAGAGTAAGAGAATCCACGCATCTCGCATCTTGGGTTGTAAGAAGAGGAAGTCACACAATGAGGACTTGGTGGCCGCTTCTAGGAGCTGCAAGCAATCCCCCAGTCATTCAGATGCAAGGAGATAAACTCTGTCAACAGTGAGCTTAGAAGAGCATCCTGAGTTTCTGAGGAGACCCGAATCAGGTGAGACCCTGAGCGGAGGACCCATCTAACCTGCACCCAGATTCCAGACCAATGGAACTGTGAGATGATAAGTTTCTGTTGCTTTAAGTCACTAGGCTTGTAGGGATTTGTTACACAGCAATAAGAAACTAATACACTGTCCAATAGAACTTTCTGTGATAATGTAAATGATCTGTGTTTGCATTGCCAATTGCTTTGCTAATACGGTAGCCACTAGCCACCTATGGCTATTGAATAATAAAATGATGCTAGTGCAACTGAGGAATTGAAATTTTATTTTATTTACTTTTAATTAATTTAAGCATGGATCTATATAGGTGGCTACCCTATTGGACGGTAATATTCTAGGTTAATGATAGTAATAATCTTTTGATTTTAGTGTTCTTCATCACAAAATAGCTCCCTTCTGAGTTTGATTTTTTGTAGTATAATCTTAAAGAGCTTCTCGACAGGGAGACGTGAAGAGTCATGCATAATCTAGCCAGGCTCCCTCTCTCAGTTCATTCCCTTCTCCAAACTGCAGAGCTTCTCCTCAGCATTCTATTGATGGAGTTCTTTCTCACCTGAAGTCCTTCATATATGCTTTTCCCTCCATCAGGACTCTTCCCTTCATTCCTTACCTAATGTCTACTCAATGTCGAGCTCTCAGTTCAAATGTCACTTTCTTAGAGAAGTTTCAGATGCCCCACTTCTGTCAGCTCTGCGACAATCTGCGCCAAACTCAGTAGCTCAAAACAGTGATCGTGCATTGCTGGAGTTCATGCACCTGTGGGTCAGCTAGGTCCTCCGACGTAATCCTGGCTTACACACACAATGGCAGGAAGCTGTGCTTTAGTCTGGGGTTGACTAGGGCCTGTTAGCAGAATGGATGGGCTCTCCATGCCTCCTCTTATATTTTCCTCAGACCATCAGGCAATGCTGGGCAGGATCTTCTCATAGAGGAAGTAAAATAGGCAAATATAAACACAGTTCGCATCTTCAGACATAGGCTTAAGACTGGCACTCGCAGGGTGGGGAAGCACACTCAGCCCCTTTTGTGGCAGGGGCTGCAACAATCATATAACAAAAGGCTCGCAGACAAGGAAGGATGAAAAATTGAGGTCAGTGATGGAACTTTCTACATTTCCTTTATTAATTTGGGTCCCTCCGTTCTTAAAAGCTCACAGTAAAGACTTTTCTCAAGGCAGTTATACTCAGTAGTTATGTACTTATGTATGAGCTACTTAGTCAGTGGAGTGTCTCCTCTACAAGGCTATTATTCAGGTCAGGAATGATATTCATTTATTTAACTTCAGTGTCACCAATACATAGGACATTCAAGTGTTTTTTGAATAAATGAATGAGTAAGATTTCTGAAAAATGGTTTTTAAAGCTGAAAGTGTCCTGGTGAACAGTCTCTAACAACAGCTAGTTAAAGGCTGAGCAAGATTTTGTAGCTATTATGAAAGTATAAGAAGGAACCTGTAACAGATTAATTTATGGAAATCAAGAGACATAAGTCAGGAGAAGGGGAGGATGCGTGTGTGTACATATAAAAATGTGTATGAAGGGACAGGAGTTAGAAGGAAGAAAGAAAAGAAAGAAGGTAGGAAGGAAGGAATACACAGAGAAAAAGAGAGGAGAGTTAGTGCAAGGGAAGAAAGGGAAAGAGATGGAGGGAGGGAGGGAAGGACTGACAGGTCATAGTATTTGTAGTCAATACGTGATCGACCAGAATACACCTCATACAGAGACCATCATAAAGTGACCAACATATGATGTCTACATTTGAAAATGCCTCTTTTCAATTGCAGATATGGCTCCAGAAGCAACTATATGACAAAAAGTCCCAAGAACCAGCACATAGAATTCATTTTTATTTGCATTCCTTTCAGATGTTTTCATCAACTCTCTTTACCTCACGGACTATGCAGAAACAAAAATCTTTAAAGTCCCCATCTCTTATTGCCATACCCCAATTATTCTGTTGCATGAAGATGCTTGGCAATGCTTGTAAGAGGGATTTGGGATGGATAAGTGAAATATTATTGCCTTAGATTTGAGGCTACACTGATGGAATGAACAGGGGACCATTTTGATTATCATAGAAAAGCACGCAGAATTTCAGAGACAAGAAACACATCTATTGTTAGTCTAGTTAGTCCTAGATTCCAGTAAACATTTTAGAAGTTAATTTATTTACCTGAATGACATATGTGTATGCCCTTTTTTATCAGTACATGTTTATATTACATAATCTTTATATTCCTTGTGTGGAGCTGGTACATGTACGTAATGTATCTTAATTCCTTTTGTCACTCCTTTCCTCTGCTTGCCTTCTCCCTCCATCTCTTCCCTTCCCATTTGATAAAGATCTATCTTTCTAGTTTCTATTATCTATCTTTTATTTTGCTCTTTATTTATATTTTATGTTCTTCATATAAGAGAAAGCATGCAATATTTAAGCTTGATTGTCTTCTTTACTTCACTTAACATTTTTATCTCCAGGTGCATCCATTTTCCTACAGTTGACTAAAATTTATCTTTTTATGGCAGAGTAGTATTCCATTGTGTGTAAATATCACATTTTCTTTATCCATTCATCTATCGATGGACTTTTAAGTCAAGATCACAAGTGTCTGCAGAATGTTAACATGTATCACTTTCTTTATTGCAAGGAATGTCTTGAACTCTGAGTTACTAACAACAGTTTAATCCCAGGGAAGTGAGGCAAGAAGGTGATGAGTTACTAACACCTTAAAAGTTGCACATTTGCTATTTATGTTGATTTGAAATTGTATAGAAATGCTCATTGAGCTCCTACTATGGTCTACTAATGGAAACACTGAAACAAATGACTAGGTCCCTATCATCATGAGACACATAGCCCAGTAGGTAAAACAGACATGTGTATACAAATGATTACAAATAATCTGATATATACTATAAGAGAGAAATTGTATTAGCAAGCTTTCCCATTGTTGGGAAACAATACCCAACACCGAAACTTAAATGAGGAGATGTTTAGTTTGGCTTATGGTTTCGGGGGATTCGGTACATGTTTGGCTGACTCCAAGGGAAGAGCATCACGGTGTAAACATGATATGTGGAATGTGGTAGAGTAAAGCTGCTTAGTTCATGGTGTCCAGGAAGCAGAGCAGGAAAGCAGTTGCAGAGATGAAGAGGCAAGGGACCAGTTATGTGATTCAGAGTCACATCTCTGTGTGACACCCAGAAATATGCACCACTATGTAACTCTGGGTGGCTCCCAAGTCAATCAGGTTGACACAATCAAGCTTGAATGTCACATCACAACCCTTGTCAACTTGATAACTAAGTATGTCTCCTTAATCCATACTTAGTACCCAACTAAACACAAGATGATAATTCTACCTAACATGATACAACTGTCTTGCTTACAACTAAAAATGCAATAGCTGTGAATCTCTGTAAAAACAAAAAACATAATTTCAATGTACAATGGCATAGGGTAAACATTCCCATTTCAAAAGGGAGGAATAAAGGGATAGAATAGAAATAAAGTAAGACTGAAATCCATCGGGGCAAACATTAAATCCTGTAGCTTCATGTCTGACATCCAGGGTACGAAGTGATAAAATGTGAGTTCCAAGGGCTTTAGGCAGCCCTACCCTTACAGTCTTGCCAATTGCAACTCACATGGTCTCTCTCTTGGGCCAGCTCCATGCACAGCCTGCAACTTTACTCAGCAGACATTCCACATTCCTGGCACCTCCAGCTTCCTGTGGTCTCCACTGTACCTATGCTTCGTTTCCAAAGCCTCACACACTACCTTCTCCGGGGCTCCTTGCCTGGCCTCCCAGGTCTTCCTTTGAAATTTGGGTGGAAGTTTTGCTAATTCCGTAACTCTTATATTCTGTGTGGCAGTAAAACTAGCATCATATAGATAAAACCAGTCTTCTGTCAGCAGGAACAGTAGCCAGGCCTCTTTGGACCATGGCCTCTAATTGCCTGGGTGTCAGATCAAGGTAAATTGAATCCTGGGGAGCCAATTCCTTAGGAGGCCCTTCTCAAATAGGGGACCCAAGGACTTCTTATCTCAAATAAAATGTTTACATTTTGCATTGTGATGGGTGGAGTCTTGTGAGAGGTCTTCAAGGTATTTTATTCTTGTCCCTATACAAAGTACTTGGTGTGTTTTTAATGGTGATAATCTCAACAGCTATACTTTCTTTGGCCTCAACCTTACACATGGTTTCTTTTGCATCAAAAATTTAAGTTTTCCAAACTTTTCTGCTGCTTTATTCCTTGCTTCCAATGCTCACTATAAATCTAACAGCAGCCAGAGGTACTCATGCCACAGAATGAACCCTGGGGGTCCTTTCAGTTTTCTCTGCCAGATTAATTTGTCCACCACACTTAGTCATAGTCACCTGCAAAGTCTCAGGATATGGGTAAAATGCAGGTAATTTTTTTTTTACCAAAATGTAACATAAATGGCCTCTAATTCAATTGTCAATGTTTTTATTCCAAATTAAAATCTCCTGGGCCTGGCCTTTACTATCCACATGCCTATCACCATTCTAACCTTCTGAATTCTACCCATCAAATTCTGCTTACAGCATTCTAAGGCTTCTCTGCATCTTTATACCTTTTAAAGCTCTTCCCATAACCCCATTCCAAATGTTTTAAATTACATGGTCAGGTATAGTCAAAACAACAATTTCTCTAGCACCAATTTCCTATATTGGTCCGCTTTCCTATTGCTGTGGCACAATACCTGAACCCACAATTTAAAGGAAGAGAGGTTTAACTTAGCTTGTGGTTTCAGGGGGTTCAGTCTGTGGTTGGCTGGCTTCAAGGAAGGAACATCATGGCAGAAGGACATACCACATCAACGCTGCTTAGTTCATGGTGGCTGGGAAGCAGGAGAAGGGAACAATATTGGAGATAAAGGGGTAAGGGATCAAATATATTACCAAAAGGACCACCTCCATGACCACCCAGACACACAGAAATGCTTTCTACCAGTCCCCTGAGAAGCTCCCAAGATGATCAAATTGACACACTGAAGCTTAACTGTCACAGAGATGATGTATATTAAGTCAATGGGAGCATGAAAGATGCATTGATTAACTTGGCCTGAAGTGTACTCTGAGAAGGAGATGATCCTTAAACTTGAAAAAGTTTAAGAATGTTGATTTGATGCCACTAATACCACTTTGTTCTAATTTTTCTCATAATTTTTATTAGTATATGTTTGCATTACATAATGATTGCATTCATCATGGGGTATATGCACATGTACATAGTACATCTTTTTCTTTTTTGAAGGGGTACTGGGGATCGAACTCAGGTCCTTGTGCTTGTGAGGCAGGCGGTAGAACCAATGAGCTAAATCCCTGGCCCATACATAGTACATCTTAGTACTTTTTTGTCAGTTTGTTATAATTATTGTTTATGTTTGACAGTGTCATGGAGGGGCTGGGTACTATACTTGAAGTTTACACAGATATGGAAATTTTAATATTGTTTCTCCTTTATTTCTTTCTTTTTATGGGGTTGAAATTATAAGCTCAGCACTGCAAAGATTGTTTAGTTTCTCTCAGTACTTTTTATGTGATTGGAGTAGTGGCTGCCAAATAAGTGACAATGCTCACATTAGAGCTTTACAGTCTTTTTTTTAAACTCCAGATCTCCCAAAGGTATGATTAGCTGAAAGATTAATTTATTTTGTAACCTAATTATAATTTCTTTTACAAAGGACAGATCTCTTTATTAAAACAGATAACAAACATTAAAAGCAAAGGAAATAGCCCCACAGAGCAAATTACTAAAGAAAATATATACCTAAGTACATTAGCTACATTTCTTACCATTCCTTATATCTTATCAATCATTGCTTAATCTTTGTTTTATTCTTAGAGCTTTGTAGAAAATTTCTTCTTCTGTCTTTAGAATCCTTATTCTTCTAGTCCAAGTCTCTGGCTAGCACTGTAGCTTTCCTGTAGCACCTGGCTCTTAGGCACTAGGATTGAATCTGCTTGTCTGGCTGGTAAGATTCACCAATGAAGTACAAATGGCTCCTCTGCTCACACCTACTATATTACTTAGGGTTCTCTAGAGGAACAGAATCAATAGGAAATATATATCTAATTGTGCATGGAAATTTATTCAGTAGGGCTATGGAATCAGAGACAGGAGTCCAGAAGGACTCTCTGCAGGCTGGAGAGGTGGAGCATCCAGAAGCTGCTTAGTCTAAGAAGATGAAAACCACAAAACAAGAAGGATCAAGGGTGCAGCAGCTCTACAAGCTTGAAGGCCTGGAAGCTCGTTGGAGAGTCACTGATATGAATCTGCATTGGAAGGCTGAAAGAACTGAGGCCATTGTCCAAAGACAATGGCAAAGACTGGAGTTCTTCAGGCATGTTTGCTTTTTCTTTCCCCTTTTTATTCCATCCAGAATACAAGTTTACTGGCTGGTACCACCCACATCTGAGGTGGGTCTTCCTCCCCTTAGTTTGTTGTCCTACGTGTCAATCACCCACAGACACACCCAGAGCTATGCTTTACTAACCTGCTAGGCATATTAACCTATTCAAGTTGATGTGTCATGATTAACAGTCACAACAACCTGCTGCAAGGTTGAGACCATCAGGCTCACCTCTTATTTTAATAAAAATCTGAAGCCCATGTGTGGGGTTTTGGATGCCTCTTTCCAGGA
Organism: Fukomys damarensis; assembly: GCF_012274545.1. Classification (NCBI taxonomy): domain Eukaryota; kingdom Metazoa; phylum Chordata; class Mammalia; order Rodentia; family Bathyergidae; genus Fukomys; species Fukomys damarensis. The sequence goes on along the minus strand of NW_022900933.1, from coordinate 29,667,797 downwards.
GAACTATACCTATGATGGCTTACTGCTATGTGTACCTTTCCTTGTCCTCAAGCTTAGAGTTGCACTATTTCTCCTTCCCAGTGACAACCATTTATAGACATAGAGGATGGGTTTATAATCATGCCATAATATGACTCTGTGTGTGTATGTTTATACACCTACATACACATGCTATTGGCTCTTTTTTTGTGGAGAACCCTAACATAAATATAATGTAAAGTCACACACACACACACACACACACACACACACACGCCTGTACATGTATGCATGAAATTACCTTGTGTACAACTGCAAACATATTACCTTTCCCAAAAAAAGAATGCAAAGAACTTGGGTGGTGATATTTACTCTACTCCTTGATATACTGTAATTTAAATAAAGGACCTCAATTGGTCATAGCTGTTTTCCCAATGGGGTGGCCCAAAATTTTGTTCCAGTAGTGTATGAGCTGTAAGTGATCTTGCCTGAAATGAATTGTTATCATTTCCAATCAACTTTAATGACATTTGTGTTGCAATGCTAAGAGACACCCAAAGGGATATCTTATATTCCATGCAGATCCTAACCCTAACCCTTTGCTTGTTGATGAGACATGAGTCCAAAGTGACCAGACAACATTCTTAACTTCTATTTGAAGGGAATCATTTCTGTCCTTCCTGGTGGAACCATTCTTACCTTTGGAAATAAGTTCTCCAGGCCAGCAGAACATGAAGATGTAGGGAAAAGAAGGAAAAATTTTGCTAGTATGTCAGTACAGACACCAATGAGCAGGATTATTCTCATTTTCACCCTCAATTATTGAATCCTTGGATTCTGGCTCGGAGTAATAGCACTATATATAAAATATTGATTCAGAGCTTGTGTGGCCTTCTGGAGAACCTTTCCCAGCCCTGCAAGGTACCTTGGTGGTGATACGACCAAGTCTTCAAAAGCCCATTCCGCTGATTCTCTCAAGCCAACTGCTTCAGTATGAGGGGGGCCATGGTAAAAACAGTGATTTCCATGGCTTGGGCCCACTGCCATACTTCGTTTGCTGTAAATTGAGCTCTTTTGGTCAGACGTAATACTGTGTGGAATACTATGATGGTGGATGAGGTGTTCTGTAAATCCACAGGTGGTAGTTTTGGCAGAAGCACTATATGCAGGAAAGGGACATCTATAACCATCGTACAGTTATAGTTTATTCTAGAAAAAACATAATACACTGCCCCTATAGGGTGGATGGTAGTTGTCCAATATAAATGAGCAAACTGCCATCGGGTAGCTGGTTGATGCCCCTAGGGACTAGTACTGTATCATGCACTCAGAATTAGTCTCTGCTGCTAGCAGATTGAGCCCTCAACAGCTGTAGCTAGATCAACTTTGATACAACCTGTGCATGACCTTCTTCCTTGGAACTATGGCCACTTTGCTTGTGAGCCAACTGGATGACAGCAGAGGTAGTTGCAGAGAAGGTTAACTGAGAACCACAGGATGGGTCATCCTCCACTTGAGTATTAAAATCCTCCTCTACCAAGATCACCCTGTGGTGAGAATACACAGGACACAAACATCCACATCCACATTTTTACCTATTCAGAGAGGTCTATCCACAAACTTTTCCCCCAGACTTCCTGTCACCAGTTTCCAATCATATTCTTCCAAGACCCTGACCATCCAGCCAAAAACTATTGGTGATAAGCCATAAACTAATATCTGGCCATTTCTCCTTCTGGCCAAAGTAAACAACTAGGCACACTGCTCAGCGTTTTGCCCACTGGAAGGATTTCTCTTCACCACTGAGCTTCACAGATGTCCAAAAAGAGGTGGCAGTGCTACAGCTGTCTGTGTCTGCCTGGTCTCTGCTTATCACCCAGAACCACGGCACACTAGGCCTGAGTTCTCTTTGCCTCCAACTGCTCATAGGGAATGCCCCGGAAGCCACAGTTGGAGACTGGATGGATAAGGCAGTGCAGGAGGAGTGGGACCAGACAGAGGGAGCTGCAATTTGCTGGCTGAATTCTCTCTTCTGAGCAGGTGAGTCCTTCACCTGACAAGATGATTCCCACCATGTGATCGAAGATGATCTCTTTTAGTCACTGTCTACTGATTTAAATGTTAATTTCACCTGAAAAATACCTTCCCAGAAACGTCTAGAATAATGTTTGACTGAGGGTCTGTTATTGTAGCCTAGCTATGATGACCCCTAAATTAACCTTCCCAATATTGTGTGCTAAAGGAGAAGCCTGTCCTTCCTTCCTTTGCTCCTTCTTTCCCTCCTTTTTTCTCTCTTTATACAAATATGTCCTGAGATCCCCTTAGATTCTTGATCCTAGAAGGCAACTGATGGAGTTGAGCGGTCTCCTTGGTAACCACCTCTAACACATAATGGAATACAAACGGCATTCTGAAGCACACTGTCTTCTTTACAGGCTTCATATTTCCCTATACAATTTTAAACCTTAACTTGAACACCATTTTACCGTCTCTTAAACAGAAAAAGTTTCAATTTTACAAAGAGTTTAAGACAGATGCCACTGTCGAGCTGGTGGGTGCTCTAATTTTGATGGTGCTGATTTAGAATTTGTCATGATGCGGTCAGACTGGCTCAGAAATCATTTTTGTATTACAGGGTTTGTCATGTGGAAATGAATGGTTTAAAAATATTTCAGAGGAAGAGATTAAACCCACTTTATAAAATAAACAGTTTCAAGATATTTGGATGTTAACTACTGAATGAAATACATTACACTGCATTTTAAAGATTTATTGAAGCAGGCCCAAAGAGTTCTTGTTGTCAAAACAAACTAGAAAAAAAGTCTATAGGTTAAATTATTATATTGCACATAAATTATTTATTGGGGGTGGTGCATTTCTAGTCATAGGACCACTACTACTCAGACTAGTATGGTAAGAGCTTGTAAAAGCCCATCCTTGTGCCATCCAACAGTCATTCGTGGGCTAAAATACTAAGACACAAAATGAGTGCCAGAAAGAGAAGCCAACATAGACTAACAATATGTCATAAAACCTCCAATGTAGCAGAGAGTGCATTGGTTGAGAATGTATGCTTTATAGTACAATAATACTCTTTGAACAATAGCAACTACAAATTTTGTCATATTCTCTTTTATTGGCTAAAAACACCTGCTTGAAGGGCATGGGGAAAAACAGATGTTAAAGTAGATTGTAATAGGCATCGTGTGGAGGTATTTTTTTAAAACTTATGCATATTAAATATTTTAGAGACTAATAGCCTCGTATCAAACTAATGCTCTGTGGGGACTGTACTAAGTGTAGTGTGCATTTACTTGAAAAAATTATTTCTATTACAATCAATCTTTAATGAAGAATTTTTCATAATTTCAGACTTTGCGGTCTTCTCATGCCAAATTGTCCTAGTGATTGCTATATAAGAAAATGTGTATTTTAAAACAGAACTTAACCACTTGTGTAGAATTTTCTTGTCATATGGAGTATTAGTTTGAATTTAGAAATTCCCAGGGATTGGCTGCCTGATTTTATAAATAAAGTTTTATTGGAACATGGCTACACTCTTTGATCTTGGCTGTGGCTGCCTGCACAATGTGAAAACAGAGTTGAATAGTTGTGGCAGAGGTCATTTAATCCTCAAAATCTAAAATACTTTCTTTCTCTGTTGAGGAAAAAAATTGTGGCCCGACCCTACCTTTGCTGTCGACACTCCTAACATTTTTGTTCTTTTAGCTAGGGGGATTTTTCTGGATTCAAAGTATCACTTGACATAAACTACTTACCTTTATCTCAGAATCTTCAAAAATAAACCACTCCGCTATCCATTTGAATATTTTAAAGAAAGAATTGCCTAGAGTAGCACTATCCTATATAAAGATACTGCAAGCTTCTTAAGTAGTTTTAAATTTAAACTTTTTAGGAACCACACCAAAAAGAAACAGGCCAAATTAATTTTGATAATATTTTACTTAACCCGATATATCCAAAATAAATTTCAACATACAATCAATAGACAAAATTAGTGACAAGGTATTTTAATTCTTTTTTGTTGTTCTAAGCCTTCAAAGTCCAGGTTATAATTTGTATTTCCAGCATGCCTTGAATCAGACTAACCACATTTCAAGAGATCAATAACCACCTGTAGCTGGTGGCTTTTGGGCAGCTCAGGCCTAAAAGGAGGCTTTCTACATTAGCTTCTAATATGTTGTAATTTCTTTGCTTAGCTATCATTCAACTTTAAAAATAGTAGAGCATACAAAGGTAAGACAGAGACTCTGTTCTGAATGAGTTTAATTTGCTCAAATATTTATAACTTATGTGCAGTAATGTGTCACTTAATGATGGGGACATTTTCTGGGAAATACATCATTAGGCTGTTTCACGTGCAAACATCATACGCTCACAGAAAGATGGCTACAACCTTTCTAGGTAATACAGTCATATGGAACTACCCTTTTATACATGATCCACTATTGACCAAAACATCATTATGCAGTGTACAGCTGTGTTTATTCTGCACTTTTCTGAGTATCAAAGTGCACACTGATGGTCGTAGATATTAGAAATATTCTGCTATGCTTGTGGAGGAACTTTCTCTTAGGAGAGCATAGACCAGATCAGGAACAGGACTGCCAAAGAAAGGGACAGGAGGGCATTTTAATCTTAAAACACTGTATACATGACTTCACTTTTGTTTTTTGTTGTTTTGTTGTTTTGTTTTTGAGCCAGAAAAAGTCAGCATCCAGAAGCTGATGGTCCCTATAAATGGCTGCTGTGCAAAGATGGCGGCATGAGTGTAAATTAGACTCCAAGCTCTGTGGGGGTAGAAGCCCAACATTCTTTGAATGAATGACTCTCTGAATGCAGCATTTCTTCTTAGGAGCTGTCTCCTTTCCATTCAGCTCTCATTCAAATATATCTTCGCATTTATGGAATTATGTAATTTGTTACTGTGCTATGAATCAGAAGATTTACCATTTATCAATGTTATCCATGCTTATCATTCTATGTAATCTGGTTGAAAATGTGCTCTCTTTGATTTAATTAAAACTATCCAGAAGGCAGAGATACTGTCGATAGCTGGAGCTAGATAAAGAAATAGAGAAAATTTACATTGGGACATTTTCTCTGTGTGTGTGCATACACACGTGTGTTGGTCATATTGAAAATATGTCTGTGCTTCATATAAACCTATTAAATAATTTCCATCCATTTATATAATTCACCCACCAAGTGGCCAAGAAATACATTCATATACCTTCAGTACTCTTCAAATCCAGAAGCAAACTACTTGGATAGAGATAGAGGCAGCCAATATTTCTGGTAAACAGAGAGCCCAGTGCCAAGAGCGAAGCAGGGAAGGAGGAAAAGAGGGAAGGAGAGAAGAAGCGGGGAAGAAGAGGGGAGAAGGGAGAAAGGGGAGGATGAGAGAGGGAAAGAGGCAAAGATGGAAGGAGGGAGGAGAGAGAGAGACTGATTTAGCAGGAGCTGGTCCTCTCGTGATTCACTGTAGCGGGGTCCAGGAGGGGATGGTAATTGTTTGGAATGCTCGGTTCCACCTCTCACTTGCCCATGTCGGGCATCGTCAGCTGACTACTACATTTCTTCTTGCTGAGCACAAATGCGTCAGAAACTTTGTAGACACAACACTCTAGGAAGGCAATAGCAAGTGATGGGAATGAACACACCAGCGAAAACCTACTTACCATCTCTGGCGTACAAACTAGGGTTGAGAGTAGAGGATGGTGATTAGAAGATAAGAAAGTGCTTATAGTATTCGATAAAATGTCCTTTGTGGAGACCCAATAATGGTTTTAAGAAGCTCTGAAGGGGCGCATAAGATGTGTTTGTCATGAGGCAGGTGAAGAATGGGAAGGATTAAAACAATAGCTGCCGTTAAATATTAAACAATTACTGGGATAGTCAACTGTGGTGTCAGCTAGAGTAAGAAGTGCCCAGACGACTGGATTAGCACAGTTCTGAGTGTGGGTGAAGTCGCACCCTACGAGCAGGCGGCACCACCCAGTGGGCCTGTAGTCTGAGTGGAACCAAAAGGGCAACAAAGAAGGAAGTCTCACTCCAGTTTCTTCAGAGGAGCTCGTCTTTGCCATCACCTATCTTGCTCTAGGGAATCCCTGACTGATTCAATTAGCAAGAGTATAAAGATTTGAGATGTAGGCGTTTTCTTACTATTTTGGTGTTCTAAACATTTGAGCACTTTCCATTTTCAAATTCTGACTTCAGAGTTTTCTTCCCAGTTTGGTGTTCTAAATATTTGGACATTTTCCATTTTGAAGTTCCGCGTTATAGACTACAAAATTTTGAAAAAATGGAAGCTATGAGAACCAGGCATGGTGGCACATGCTTATAATCTAACCCCAGCATGCTGGGAGTGTGAGGAGAGAGATCGTAAATTTGAGCCAAGCCTGAGCAGCTTAGCGACTTAGCCAGACATTGTTTCAAAAAAATTTTCTTTTCAAAATTTAAAAATGGGCTGGAGATGTAGCTCAGTGCAAGGGCCGTGTATTCAATCCCCAGTCCTACTAATAAAATAAACAAACACACAACAAATAAACGGGCTGGAGATGTAGCTGGGTGCAAAGGCCCTTGGGTTTAAACATTAGTCCTACCGAACAACAACCACCACCACTATTATTGAACCTATTCTGAAGGAAAGGGGACGTCTTCCTCATCCTCTCCAGTAACGATCTATTTATATTGTAAATCTACGCACCACTTTGTTTCCCCTGCGTAGTCACCCTTTTAGGCATTGTGTTACTCTTGCTTTGTTTTGTTTGGGCATTGCTTTTTAATTACAAAAGACATCTAAATGAATACTGGCCCTGCTGCTCTGAAGTTCATTTTCTGTTTATTGACTTTTCAGGATTATAAGCAAAACAACATTTATTTTCCTATCTACTTACCTATCCGTGTAATGTTACTCACTTTAGGTCGTCTTTCCTAAAGTATATTACTCCACCTTTTATTATTGTCCAGGTTCTTGTCACTTATTTTAAAACAAAGAATCCATTCTACAAAGAAAAAAGAATATAGCCTTAGCTGCTGTCCTTATATTTTGAAGGAAACAATGCAATAACTCACCTACCTGGAGGTCATTTTTCCAATAATCTTAGCCATAGAGAGCACAGCTCAAAGAAAAAGAGTCGAAGTTAAAATACATTCCATGGAGCCATTCACTGTGCTCATGGACTTTATTCCCTTTTTCCTACTCTGACATTCAGCAACTGTCTTCTTCCATTTTATACATGGTCCTAATAAACCTGGTGAGTTGGTTTCTTAGCCCACAAAAGGTTAGAAAGAACTAATTCAAAGGAAATCAAAAGGCTTCTAGAAATTGACAAGATGATTAGCAATGAAAAAACTACACAAAAAGAATTGGACGTAAGTATTCAAAAATTATGGTAACTACGGATTATTTTGTATTTGGCCAATTAGTCCTACATACTGTAGTAATAATCTCCATGACCCTGGAAATCATGTTCCTAGTTACATCTCGGAGCCATCAGCATTGTTTCATGTGCAGCATTTTCTGTTGGAGAAGAGGTAGGAAAATGATCTAAGAGGCTTCTAGATGATGAAAGTGATATGGTGAAATGGAAAGAGGATGGGCTATGTGTAGTAAAACTCACCTTTTTGCTTCTTAGTCCTTTTTACTTTCTGTGGGATGTATGTAGACATCTCTTAGTCTAATTTTCTCTACTGTCAAAATGGAGAAAAGAATTAAGGAGATAATGTTCATAAAGTACCTCCACACATAAAGGTGGATTATGGAATTCCCCAAGCAGTCTAGAGTACCACATCTGAAATCGTGAGTAGAAAGAGGAGAATCCGAAGTAGGAGATGGAGTGCTGGGATCACAGGGTAAGCTATGAGAGGACCTATACAGGATACATAAGAGAAGGAAGAGGGCTTTCTGGAACCCACCTTTTGGGCTGCATGGTACTAGCTGGTTGGGGAAAGATTTCAGCAAACAGTAAATGCTCTCCTTCTCTCACCTTCCGATCACATGAAGTTCCCCCCTGAATTCTAAGGTGTCTGCCTTTCATTCACTGAGTCAGCTTTCAACTAAGACTGCCTACTATCTATCAGGCCCTGTGCTCATTGCTGAGGATGCAATAAGAAAGTAACTGTGGTAGTTCATATCAGGATTATTTCCTACTTTACCACATACAAAATCTTAGAAAATATGGATGCTCCTCACTATAACAGGTGCCAGACTTGAGTTGGCATCAAACTGGGCCAACATTTAACAGCAAGAAGGGAGAATCGGGACTGGGGTTGAATGTTTCCTCAAGTACGGAGAATTCACTGAACAGAGAAAGATGTGAGAAAGAGGTCTTTGTCTTCACGGGCAATCAGCAAGCAAAACACTTCCTTCCATTCACTGCTAGCATTCAGTAGTGGGGCTTCCATCCCTTCAAAGACTTCCCACACTGTGTTTAGGTCAGTGTAGGAGAAGGCTCTCTTCACTAGAAGGGCACAACTGCTGGTTTTCACAGGTGGTCCTTATCTATTGACCTAAGATGAAATCAGATATTCACTTTAGGCCAGTCTTCCACCATCTCTATCTTTTTTTTGGTGGTACAGCAAATTGGACTTAACCAACAGCTGGATGCTAATGGGGAAGGAGAGAAAGAAAAGTCGAGAATAACCCCTACATTTGTGATTGAAGCATCTAGGTAGATGATGAGGCCCTTTCACTAAATTGGGAAAGGCTAAGAGAAAGCTAATTTGGAGTCAATGGATAGATTAGGAAATAAAAGTCACATGTGCACTGGAGATTTCACTGGTGATCATGTTTGAAAAATAAATTTATACGTGGTGAATAAAAGATATTACTTTCTAAAATCATATTTGTTATTGACTATTTTAAAGATTCAATAAACTAAAAAAGAAAAAGTTTTAATTCGGGTCAGAAAGAAAGAAGGTCATTGAGATTTCCCATATAAATAAACCATTATCTCATTAGGGGCAGGCCATCCTCTCCCACCCTGAGACTACTAAGACTACTAAAGGTAAGGCTAAGACTAGATTGTTGACCAAGGTTAATGATGTCATCCATATGCACTTGCTACCATTGGATCAATATTAGCTAAGCAGCTGTACTTGTAATCTTATTGGTTGATTATAATTTAACCTATGTTGTACTTGTAGCCACCTTGTGACTCTGTCTTATAAAATTTCTGAGAGAAATGGGCTCCTTGGCAACCCACTCAGGACCTCTCCTGTCTCTTAGGAGTTATTCCTATTCCCCAGTAAATTTTCCTACAAGAGAGAAAGAGAAAGAGAAAGAAAGAAAGAAAGAAAGAAAGAAAGAAAGAAAGAAAGAAAGAAAGAAAGAAAGAAAGAAAGAAAGAAAGAAAGAAAGAAAGAGAAAGAAAGAAAGAAAGAAAGAAAGAAAGAAAGAAAGAAAGAAAGAAAGAAAAAGAAAAGGGAGGGAGGGAGGGGGAAAGGAAGGAATCAAAGTCCATGTAAGGAGTTCCAGGTATCTGGTCACAGCTCTGCCAAATAGAACATAAAATCATCTCACATTGTCTTAGAATTTATTTTCTTCTTTTTATTGATTTTGGCTTTGGCAAGTTTTAGAATCATAATTTTGAAGACTCTAGAGATTCCCAAATAATCACCTGCTTCATTTTACTAATCGGGAAATTGAAGCTCAAAGAGGTTAAATGATGCCTGTAGTTTATTTATTGTATTGTAGCAGAGAGCTTACTGGACATAGGCCCTGGGAAAAGGCACAGCTGTTGCTTTTTTTTCACAAAAGACTCACAGGTGGACTAACATCTGGAATGCGATATGCAGAATGTCTTACAGTGCTATCAAGAGTTTCATAAACAGGTCAGCTGTAGTTTCATAAAAGGAATTATTGATCGGTTATTGCCACATTGTTTTATCTGCAGTGTCTAGATAAGCTCTTTTCTGATAAATTTCATAATAGTCTGAATATCAGTTTCAACCTTTGCCTCTCACTTCTCTGTGCCAACACTAAATACACAAGGGTGTTCCTTGAACTCCCATAGCTTCCTTCTGTACCACTCAAAATGTGTGTGTGTGTGTGTGTGTGTGTGTGTGTGTGTGTAAACTCCAGGTCTAAGGAATTTTACTGCTCTATTTAACAACTCAGTAGATGGGCTTTTACATTTTTTTAACCTCTATATGATGAAGAAATGATTGGTCTTTTAATTTAAAACATTGTTTTAAAAAGAAGGATGCATCAGCTACATTAAATTCTGCAAAAAACTGTTTCTGCTAATTCATTTTTCACTCAGCCAGTCTGCCAATGAAGCTGATTCTTTCTTTGAATTCAAATTGATTGTGAAATATTTTAAGCAATATATTTGCGGTTTCTTTTTTTCCCTAAATATTTGATCATTTAAAATCCAGTACTGCAGAGTGTAATTATCTCTTTGAACAAATATTTATCATAATTTTGAAGCTAAACTGTACTATTTTAGAAGCAGAAGGTAAATGAAAATGTACCAAGCCAGCCGGGTGTGGTGGCTCACGCCTGTAATCCTCAGGAGGCTGAGGCAGGAGGATCGCTGGGAGTTTGAGACCAGCCTGGGCTACATAGTGAGTTTCAGGTCAGTCTCAACTACATAGTGAGACCCTGTCTCAAATAACAACAACAAAAAAAGTACCAAGCCAAGTAAGTACCCTAGAGGCCGATAGACTGTGTGACTGTGAAGGAAGCGTTTGCCTTCTCTGAGTCTCAGTTTCCCTGCTTATCATATAATATGACTGGACTAGAGGCTGTTTTTGTTCTTTTGGGTTTTTGCCAAATGTGCATCCCAATGATCTATCTGATATATCTATTTGGCTGTTGAATAAACATCTCTAATTAAACATGATTAAAGCAGCATTTTCTATGCACTCCACCCACACCAAATTATTTTACGTTAGGTGTTATGATTAGGAGGGCTGGTTTCACCATCCACCTGGATACTACAGCCAGAACTCTATGAATTACTATTGATTTCTTTCTTTCCTTCTTTATTAACATCCAGCTACTGGCAAGTCCTACTAGCTCTACCACCAAAAGCTATCTTGAGTCTTGCTGGTCATGTTCGTCTCCACTCTCATTGCCCCCATCCAAGCCACACCATCCTCCTCCTGGGCCATTACACGTAGCACCTACTTTGACTCTAGCTTCCAGTCTTGCCCTCTGCAAAGAACCATTTACATAAAAGCTAAAATACTATTTCAAAAATATAACTCAGACTCTGTACCTCTTCCCCTTAAAATGCTCCAGTCACTTTTTATCTTACTTAGACTAAGTATGAAATCCTCCCTCTGACTTATAAAGCCCTAACTGATCTCCCTCTTGTATTTGTCCCCTTTGTCTCCTGCCTCATTTCTTTCACACTCAACCTCTTGATTCCAGTAACTCTGACCTTCTTTCCCTATGTTTCACATGCCAACCTCATTGCTCTGGTGGGTCCTGGCACCAGCTCTGCTCTCTGCCTCAACGGCTTTTCCCGTAGTCACATAGCTGTTTCCTTCTTGTTATTCAATTACCACTTTAGGAGCGACCTTCCACAAAGGAAGCTTTTCCTAGTCATCCAATATGAAGTAACCAAGTTAGTTTTTTTTTTAAATGCCCTTCTATTTTAATCGCCAGCACAGTACCCATGACTATCTGCTAGCTTTCTTGCTTTTCATTTATTTTTTGCTGTCTTTCCCCAATGAAATGTTAGGACAGACACCTTATTTTGATCACCAAAACATCCACACAGACAGGATCTCAAATACTTGCTGCATGAGTATTGGATGAAAGAAATGTCTTTGAGCTGAAAGAACCCCTGATGGGATAAGCCAGATAGTGATCTTTGTCTCCTTTTTGTTGATCTAACTCTACAGATACTTTCAAGTTTAATCTAAATCCTTCTTCCTCTATGAAATCTTCATCAACTCACCTCTCCTAAAAGCCTGCAGCGTGGCTCATACCACACATTTTAACACTGACACCGACACAGTCTTGTTTAAAGTTTCCTGGTGTGAATGTGTGTAGAATTCTTCAAAGCCTTGGAGGGCAGAGATGAGCTCTTGTAATTTTTCTGTTTTTTTGTACTTAGCACTACCCAGAGCATATTTATATATTTGCTGCCTGATTGGAATCTAAATTTCATACATTTATGCCAACTTCTATTGTAAATTAAGCCAGGAAGGGAAAACATTTTGACAAGCTCACAAGGATTTTTTAACTTGAGGGCCATGGAGTTCACCATTCTCCAGGACCAGCTGCTATATTGTGTGTGTTGTGTGTGTGTGTGTGTGTGTGTGTGTGTGTGTGTGTGTGTGTGTAAAATTCTCAAAGCAGTGTGAGATCCACAACAGGTTAAGAAAGACCTGAAGTAGACTTCATGGTGGTCCACTCATTCTTCTCCATCTCATTTTGCTCTACATTTTCCTCTTTATCTAGAAAATTTGAATTTGCATTTTCTAGGCATCACAGGTCATTTCCCCTTGACACCTATATTTGAGCCCTGGCAGAGAAAATTTGCCTTTTTTTTTTTTCTTTTTGGAACAACAGTCACAGCAACAACGATGTTCAGTCCTAATCATTCCAAGACAATTATAAGAAGTAAGACATGCACCACTACATTTCCGACAGGCTTTTACAATCTAGTTTTATTATCCAGCTTTTACTAAAATGCTAATCCCCTGAGAAAGGGAGGGGGGGAAATATCTGTATGAGTTCTTTGGCACAAACAATTATTTTATAGGAAATAGGAAGTAAATCACTCAGATGTATAATTGCAAAGATATAGTAAGAAAGGGGTTGACCAGAAGTCCTCTGAAGCCACTGGGTAAAGAAGGGGCCAGGGGAGCAAGTGGCTTTACAAAGTATAACAAGTAGATGTAGGACCTGGGAGGGTAGAAAGGTCACCTTCAGCCTATGAGCTGTGGGACACTGGGGTTAAGTCGACAGGGTAGAAGCTGGCTTTTCTGGCTATGTGTAACCTAGTATGATGGCCTAGTGATAATTTTTCGAGCAATGTTAGAACACATCCATCCCAATAAATGAACAACACTCTATCTTGATGTTCACAAAAATAAATCCTACCACATGATGTAGCCTATATGACTTTCTGCCAATAAAAAATACAAAGGTTTTTTTTTAATATGATAAACTTTTCATTTTTAAAAAAATTTTTCTCAGCAATGTCAGTAGACCTGTCCTAGAAATTAAAATAATAGCTTCTGTTCAGTTCTGGCTTACATTAATGGGGCAGACTAGATGGGTGATTTCTAAACTAAATTTCTTCCACTAAATTTCTATAAAAAGGAAACTTACTCTTTTCCTACCCCAATTTCCCCATTTTGCTTAGCAGATTTTCTGAAAAGGTAATACACAGTGACTGATTCCAATTGTAGACAGCATTATCCAGGAGGCATAATTATGAAGAAGGTGGCCATTTGTAAAGAAATGTCCCAATGTTGAAAGCCATGGTTGACTGGTGGACCTAGAAGAGTACCCCAGACTGCCAGGATCACCTGCTCTGTGATTTATTTCAACCCTGGGATGGGGCATTGTTTGCTCCTCTGAATCCTAGAAAGATCATAGGGCTGATTCCTAAAGCTTATCTTAACACTTCAGCCTCTGCATTTGACACCTTCCTTCTATTTGTGTTCAAATATCAGAACTAGTTGTTCTTGAAAGCCACAGTATAACCCTTGACTCACATGTCTGATAAATGATAACTGTATTCTTACCGAATTATCTAGTAGCACAGCCCAGGGGCTGGGGACCCTTTATCCATCAGTGAACAATCTTAATTCCATGTCTCAGGATCCCATATTCACATGGCCTATACTTGTCCACAGACAAGGTCACGTGAGAGCAGGCATTTGCTGCAGCAAGGGCCGTTCCAGTATCTGTGGCTTATTTGGCTCTGTCCTGGTCCAGCTGTAGAGCCAGTTGCAAGTCTGGCTCTGAGTCTTGCTTTCCAGCCTGCCCTATCCTGATTTAGCTACTAGGCTGGCTGTGTTGGGCTGGACCCTGGGCTGCAAAAATATCTTTTCAAAAGTAGATCATTGCCAGATGTGGTGGTGCATGCCTGTAATCCCAGCACTTGGGAGGCTGAGGCAGGATGATTGCTGTGAGTTCAAGACCAGCCTGGGCTACATAGTGAGTTCCAGTTCAGTCTCAACTACATAGTGAGACCCTGTCTCAAAAAACAAAAGACAAACAAACAAAAAAGAGTAGATCATTAAAATTTTTCTTGCCCAAGATCTGGACTTGTCCTAGACTAGCAGAGTAGAGAACTCTTTCAAGTGTAAAGACTGAACCTGGGCTAATGTCACACAGGAGGGGTTTTAGGGGTGAAGGGAGGTGAGAGCATAAGCAGGAGCACACTTAGGGACAGAAAAATGGACCTCTGCTGAGAACAGAAAAGCACTGAAAGAAGAACAGAGTGCGAGCTTAGCTCAGGATTCCTGTTTCATTTCTCTTCTAGTGCTTCCCAAGCCCAGGTGGGGCTCAGGTTCATGGTGTGAGGTGCAGCTGATGTGGGTGGTTCAGGAAGCAGACCCGGCGAGCTTACAACCACCCGTGGCCCGGGCACGCGGCATCACAGAAATCTGTTCACACCTAGAAGAGGATCTAGGCCGAGTATAGAAAGGCCTCTCAGAAGAAAAACATTCTCACATTAAGTTTTTTTAAAATCTGAAGGTATGAAAGCAGTGTATAGTTATTGAAAAATGTATACAAAAATGACTTTACTAAAATTTTCAAGACTTATAAACGTACAAAAGATATACAATTACACACTGTTCTTGTGTTAATGAAGGCATATGAAGATATACAAGAAAAACATCTTGTTTTCAAGGAGCTGTTATTTAATAAATCATATAGAGCCTACAGACTATAAGGAAGTACCCAGAGTGTCATGTGAGTTGCAAAACTAGAAGCACTTCAGCAATGTTTCTCCAAGGGTGACCCATAACCCAACCATGTTAGAACCACTGACAGATTTACTGAAAATGTTTATTCCCAGACCCAACCCCAGAGTGACCAAATCAGAGTTTCTGGAAGTGAGATCTTGGGAAGCAGTGAGGGGAAGAAAAGGCCCCAGATTCACCTCAGCACAGTAAGACCGAGACCCATGGAGTCCAGAAGAGAGGACACTGTCCTTGCAGAAGGCTATCTGAACAAACCTCTGTAGCCCTGCGATTTGAGAGTCCCTGCGAGACACGCCCAAGATCATCGCATGGTAGCGCCCTCTTCCTTGCCCATCCTTCCCAGTGCTTAGATGCTCCTCACAAGGACAGAGGTAGTTTTCATTAGAATGCGCTTGACCCTTAACCGGCTCTTAATAAATGTTAGTTGAACAAATGAATAACCACGCATAACCTGAAGAAGTAGGCTTGAGAATTTTTTTTTTTTTTTTTTTAAATATAGGACAGGGTCTAGGAGGAGAAAAGGCATAGGCAAAATTTCAGAGATTAGAAAATTCAGGTCAACAAGAAGGTTATTTCACACCAGGGAGGGGAGACAGACTAAAGTGCAAATGTTATGTGAGCGATTATAGGGTCTTGGGGTGTATGATGGGGTTGTGTGAGTTCTCTTCTGTGAATTCTGTGGATAATGAGGAGTCACTGAAGGGTGGGGGCTGTGGAGCAGTGCAGAGCAGGTGTTCGAGGCCTGCTGATTACACATGGACAGCCTCCCTGGAAGTGGGAAGCCAGTAGAGGCAGGCAGTCATGAGCAAACCCTCAGAGTAGTAAGAAATCGATTTGGGTACTCTCAGGGGCAGGACATGTTGAGATCCCACGATGATACCTTCCATCAAGCCACAGAACCATCCAGGGTCCTGACCCCTTGGGAAACCTTTGTTCTTTTGCTGACTCCCATCTGCTTGGACCCCCGGGTCTGATTGAGCTCTCCTCCCTTGGCTGCCCAAGCAGCATGTCTCATCTGGCATGAGGATGACCAGGAGGCTGAGTGGGGTGTGTGCTGGGGACAGGGGCCATAGCTGAGAGATGAAGATAATTCTAAAGTTTCTGGCCAGTGAGTATAGGGCCATAGGATGTTTAGAGTAGGGTGATAAATAATTTAGGTGGAAACATATTGAATTTGGTTTTGAGATGACAGCAAACTATTCAGGTGCAAGGGACAAGGAACTTATTGGAGAAGGGAGCTAGAATTCAGGAGGGACCTGGGTATTCATTATTGGTCACTGCAAGGCCTGAAAAATCGATGTGGTCACAGGAATGATAAGAGAGGAAAGCCAAGGAGAGCAGCCCAGCTCGGGTGGGCAGAGAAGGAGGAGCCCCCCGGACAGAAACCGAGAGAGGCTGGCCAGAAAGGGAGAAAGGGAACCAGAAGAAAGTGGAGCTCATTGAAGCTAAGAGTTTTAAGAAAATGAAAGTAGCAGCGTGACACAGCCCAGATGGGTCAATGAGGCCACTGGGGATTCGAGAGTGCATTAGTGATTGTGATTTCCGTGGAAGCCAGATTGACAGAGACAAGGCAGAGAGGGAGGTGGAGCAGGGGGCCCACTGCCTGCAGCAGCGTGCAGAAGCCCACTGTCCCCCACCACCGATTCTGAACAACCAAATACCAAGGCATTCACAGCTAGAGGCGGGGAGCCCTCTTCACGCCCTCTGCTCCAGTTTTTTTAAACCCGCTCTGCTTTCATTTAGAGCCCGGGTCTTGTTTTCGTGGCTGCTCAAAGTTGTAACATTGAAAGCATTCATGCTATCTTTGCCTCATTGTTTTGTAAGAGATTATTCCATTCTCGTGTTTAACTTGCTGGAGAAGAATATGAAAAACCTGCATGCCTGGTTTTTATTAGTGGAAGTGGCACGTCTTCTCACTCTTTTCAGAAGTCACTTCTTCCCTCTTGAAATAAGATGATGCATTCCACGTTGAAAGTTTCCCGTTGTAGAGTTCAGTGTCATCAGGAAGAGTCCGTGGGTAAATTAGAAGTATTTGACACAATGGGAGTTCTACATGACAAAGTGGGAGGTGAATAAAAATGAACTGAATATGCAAACAGTTTCTTCTCTATTTAAAAATATAGTAAAAATTATGTTTCCTCTATAACCATGGAAGTCTTTTTTGTTATTGTTAGTTTTTTTTTCTGTACTACATTTTTTACTGTATTACATCCTTTAGTGTCATAGAAAAGACTCTACCCTGCCTGTGATGTCAGAAACATATACAGCAATGTCAGTTTTCCCCATGCAGAAAGAGTACCTGAGGTGAGATTTGCTGGGAATGCCAGCGATGCTGCCCTTGGCAGAGCTCCTGAGGTTCCAACGGGTGCTGGATTCAGCCCAGTCCTACACCTTCCTATCATGAGCTAGCTGTTGGGGACGAGAGTCCACTTTGACGATATGCCTTCCAGCAACTTCAAGAGAGCTTGGGAAGGTGGTTTCTAGCATTTCCAGTCTTTAGTGGGAGGTAGCTTTGCCTTCTGAGGTTGGGGATTCCCCAGGCACAGGAAGGAGTCACACCTTGGGCAACCAAGCACAGTGACATTCTCACACTTGAGAACTGGGACTATGTTTTAACTTTTTTATCAGGGCGGACCCTGTACTGTACCCTGTGGGCAGTAAGGGCTGACCTCACAGAACTTGATTATGAATGCTCTGTAAACACCTGTTCAGGAGTTACTCCTCGCCTCGGAGTTACTAAACGCCTGCAGAGCTGAGCAACTTGAGGCATTGTTTCTTCACACTATGGCGCTTTTGCTGAACCCACTGTAATGTGGCTATATTATATTCATGCTCTCTGATGAGCTCTGTGTTAAGAATCTTAACAAAACCCACCTGCTACTCAGTGAAAATCTCCTTCTGACCCCCATGAACACATCATAATTTACACAGTATATACAAATAAGGAAATAGAAGCATTTAAGCCTTCTGGTCTCTATCAAGTGAGAGAGAGAAAAGATATCCTCAGCATTTAAAGATGAGCATCTCGAAACCTATATTCAGGGTGACAAGTGGTATAATTTATGGTGTTATTTGACAGGGTTGTTCTTCCTAGTCATTAGTCACCAAAGGGGAAGGCTTGGAGTGGATTGGCTGGCAAGCCATCCATTTTCTGTGAAATAAGGAGGGCACTAGGGGCTTAAATGGTCAGGTTATCAAATATCTTACCTCCAAACAGCTGCCTTAAAATGGCTTCCACACAGGCAATGGCTTTCTCCCAGTGGTGGTGCTTGCTATTTTAATGTTCAGCATGGTACCTTGCAGACACTAGAAACTCAATGAATTATTTTCTTGGTGCTGATAACAGCTAGAGATAACATAAATTGCCACTTATTTTGGCAACAAAAGGGTTGACATCTATTTCTGGATGCTGTGGAGGTATTTTAATACAGTATATACTAAAAATATAGGTGAAGTGTTAGGTGTACTGTGTGGCCACTACTGATTTGGATGCCTTTTAGTAAGATTATTATGATCAAACAAAAGAGTTTCTGTATTCCACTTGCCCAACTTTCTGTATGTTAATAGCTTGGACAGCCATCTAACATTAACGCAAACTAGGAAAGTAACACTGGTATAATTGACCCAACTACAGGCTTTATTTGGACTTCCTGCCACTTCTTGTCAGTGAGGGGCATCAGCACCAGTGGGAGCCACAGGGTCCTACCCATCTGCAGGACTAGCTTGATTCAGAGTGGCCCAGAAAGACCACAACATCCAGCACTTTCTATGCAAATGCAGGGCTAAGTATCTGGCAAGCATGATCTGGTTTCATCCTCCCCAGAAATCAGAGGGAGTGAGGCTGAGTGGATACTCTCATACCTACTTTAGAGATGAGAGAGTGGGACTTCCGATGCCAAGCAATGTTTGCAAGACAACTGCTCTGGGAAAGGGCAGAGTCAGGATGTGGACTTCTGAAGCCCCTGGCCATGGCCATAATAGCACAGACCAAGGGCGTTTATCACAGGTGCGAAAGAGATAGGTCTTCTCCTATCAGCAGACTTGCCCAGACCCCACCTTCCAAAGGCCATCGGGATCGGCCAAGGAGGGATGTTGCCCTACAACAATGACATGTGCCTGTCGGTGTAATGGGGATATCTGTGATGTGGAGACTGTTTCGAACCTGGATGCGCCATCCTTGCCTGTTCACACAAGAAGTTCTGCCCATCTCCATCGGTCTCTGCTTTTCCCTTCTTCCTGGGGTGATCACGGGTGAGGCTGGCCCACTGCTGGCCAGAGAACCGGGGAGGAATGCAGTGCAAACGTCCCCACTCACCTTTGGCTTTTCTTTCCTGCGTGTTTCAAGGCTTAATTAACACGTGCAAAGTGATCTGAAATGCGGGAATAAAAAGAGCTAGGAAACGGCAGAGTGGGGATGATTACCTGAGGCAAGACAGCTGAAAAGGGGAGACAAAGGGGGTCTGGAGAGGCTGGGAGAGGTCTCTGCTCAGCAGCCAGCTGGCTGGCCGCATGCCAGGCCCGACTGCTTTTGGCAGCCTCCTGCCCCACGCTTTCCTCTCAAGGCCTACATCGCTTGCTGCTCCACGCAGGATAAATAACTCCTTAAGGGCCTGAGCTGGAGCCGAGGAGCAGGCCTGAGGACAAAAACTGGCTAATTCCGTAAGTGGTCCTGCAGGGTAAGGGATGAGATGCCACCCGGCCTCCACTACCGCCAAGTGGGACCATTTTGTCAATGGAGGGATAAATATCACACATATGACTGAGTCACAGTAGGTTTTGTTCATTCCCTTTGGCAACTGTGGATGCATAGTAGTGATGGTACTGTCACCCCATGGGAGGCAATGGCTCCCTTATAAATAGTGGGTGACAATCATGACATCCAAGTCACGTGTTCCGTTCCCGTCCCCTAAGTGTGTGCTGCGGTTGTCGGTTTCACAGACTATGTTAAGACTTGTGGCTTCACAGGGTAAAGGAGGGTTGGCTATTCCACTACGACTCAAAGTGCACAAGAGAAGCAAGTGGAGATCCTTCTTTTGGTATAACCTGATACTACCTCGATCTAGAAAGTTAGCGAGCACTAAGGAGTCCCCTCCAGTACAGAGAGGCTCTCTGTGCACCTCTGTGTATATAAACGGTGGCTGTATACACAGTCTGTTCTAAACTGTTTATGGTGGTGGAGGGGAAAAAGGGTTGTTTGGATAATCTAAAGTTTATATTAGGCTTTCATCATGTTTTAGCCTTCTGCTTGGGCAATAGTTAGGTTGTTATCCATCTCCTGAGCCCATAAACTGAGGATGTGGTGGCTGGCAAAATCTGATCATTTGCCAATGGGATCGGAAGAGGGCTTGCTTCCCCTGCTGGCAAGGGAATTAATTCCACTGGGCTCTAATTGCCAACCTGGGGGCAGGTGCCTTCCCCGGGCCAAATCTATAGCCATGGTATAACAGGCCTACAGCAGTATCTCCAGGTGTCTTTAGTTGTGGCCACATTACTCGATCAGGACTCCATCTGGCATTGTTTTGGTGCCTGTCTGGGTGTCTGGGGATGAAATTAACTTTGAATCCATAGACTGAGGAAAGCAGATTGTGCCCCCTCGTGGGTGACTGGGCCTTGCCTAAGAAGTTGAAGAAGGCTTGAATAGACTAAAAGGCTGCCCCTCCCCTGAGTGAAAGGAAGCACTTTCCAACTGACTGCCTTGAGATTTTCTTGCCTTTGTACTTGAACTGAAACATGAGCTCTTCCTGCCTCTTGAGCCTTATTGATGATCTTCACACTGGAATTACACCATTGGCCCTCCTGGGTCCCCAGTTTGCCTACTGCAAATCTTGGTGTTGTGGGAAAATAAATATAAAATATATCTCCCAACCTGTTAACTGTGTGATCCGCCAAATTCTTTGTTCTCTAGAAATTGAAGAATGAGTCCTAGGAACATGGAGGTTAAAAGCAGGAAGATATTTATTGACAGGAAACCTTCTGAGGGGCAGAAGGGGTCCTGAGTGGGGAAGCCCAGAGATCCCATTTTACAGAGAAGTTTTATGGGGTGAAATCCACGTGGGTACAGCATGGGCCACAGCCACGAACATCCAGTAAGGTTACAAGTACAGTCACTTAGGTAATGGTGGTCCAATTGGGAAGCAAGTCATGTAGCAAGTGTGGATGGAAAAAACAAGGGTTCTCCTAGGAGGTGATGGGTCCAGAGGTCTCTGGTCACCCCCAGGGTGGTTGATGCCTATCTGTACTTCACTAAGCCCAGTTCTTTGAAGAAGTATGTGGGTCTGGTCATCTTGTCTCCATCTTGAGGCTTAGTTTTCAGCTGATGTGCAGCTGTGGTGTGTTTCGCCTTTGTCCTGGCCCTCTCGAGGACTCAGTCCTATCTGCCTGCCTATAATATTTCTGCATAGCTCATCTATCAATAATATTGGGACTCTTCACCTTCCATGTTTGCATGAGTCAAATCTTTTTTTTTTTTTTTTTTTTTTTGGTACTGGGGATCGAACTCGGGAACTTGTGGTTGCAAAGCAGGCGGCAGAACCCCTGAGCTAAATCCCTGGCCTGAGTCAAATTTTTATAATAAAACTTCTCTCTCTCTCTCTCTCTCCATAAATTTATACTAGAGGTTCTGTTTCTCTGGAGAATATATACACACACACATATACATATTCTTTGCTAACTTTGTACATTCATTCACTTTAAAAAATTTACTGAGCTCCTACTATATGCCAGGCACTTCTATAATTTTAATAAAGCAAAAATTCCTGGTCCTGTAGAACTTCTACTGGTGAGAATGGAATAGACAATGAGTAACAAAAATCATCTGTGAAATTAGTTATGTGTTAGAAAGTGGTAAAAGCAAAGGATGAAAGAAAAATAGCATAGGGTCAGGAGGATCCAGAGACACTGGGGAGAGGATATTTGAACAAGTGCTTAAGGGAGATAAAGGGGTTTGCCATGTGGAAATCATGATCAAGTTTAAGGGACCCATGGCACCTCATTTGAAATCTTCATTTCAGTGCGTATGGAGACCTTACTCTCACATCCCTCTATGTCTAGGGCGTCTCCTCCGGTGGGGCCCTTCCTCTCCCCATTTGTGTACCCATCTCAGGAAAGGTACCCAGAGGCTAACTCCAGCCCCAAGTGGAGAGCTCACAGGACCTGGCGGTGTCACCCCAACCAGGGGCTGAGGTGACCCTGTAGAAGATTCAGCAGGAAGCAGCCCTGGTCACCGATGCTGGCAGAGGCAAGAGGGAGGTGAAGAGGTTCTCTGTCAGCCCCTTCCCACCACTTTCCGTCCAGGACCCCTCCTCAGCAGCACCCAGGCACTGGCCAGGCCAACCACAGGGGTCTGTGAGACTCAGACCACAGGGCCAGTGGGGAGCAAAACAGAGCAAAAGGCAGGGCTGGGGATGACTCAGAAGACAACTGGCCCAAGCCTGGGACTGTTGGTTGAACACAGGGCACCGGCGACATGATTCTGCTGAAGCGGTTGCAACGCTTCCTGGAAATGGTTTTGCTCCACAGAACAAGGAGCATGGGGGGTGGGGTGGGGGGGCTATTTTTATAACCAGAATCCTCTGCTCAGTGTTTGATGCACAGCTGGATGAATGAATGAATGCCAGGTACGATGTGCGCCAGCTTTGAGGAACCGCCCACTAACATTTTCTTCTCTACACCTTGTTACCTCCTATGGGTGTCAAGATTACTTTCAGCCCAGCATTTGCAGCATTTGAAAGCCACATGGATGGTACAACTGTAAAGCAATTAGACCAGTTTTCAACAAAGGGATCAAATGAATTCATCAAGTAAGTTTTGCACAGAACCTTCCAGTTTTTCCCCAGAAAGGTTATACACATTTTCCCCTGGCCCTGCCATGGCCAGCACCTTCCTCATGAGCTCAACAAAGAGAGAAATGAATCACTTTTCGGAGAAAAAAGTTGCTTTCTTTTCAGTGAAATGTCACCCAGCCCTTCACCTGGCTGGTATGCAAGAGGGTTGGTACACCTCATAAGAAAAGTTACATTTCCTTTTGGTAGAGGGGAGGAGGAAGTGAACTGCCACACAAGGAACTGGCTGGTGACTTTCCCAGGGGTTTGGGGGGCTGAAAAGTGACCCTAGGGTGTCCCCAGATGTGTTTGGGAACACCCTAGATATTGCTAAATGGCCTTCCGTCTTCACTCTGAATTTTCGTTTGTGAAACCCTGTGGAGTGAGCACCTAGAACGCCAATGTCCACTCCCGCTGTGTGTAGGATCCCTTCATAGGCTCCCAGAGAGGACAAAAGGTCATGTGGGTGACTGGGGCAATGCTCAGTTTGAGTTTGAAATTTTCCATTGGCCAGGGCGCCCTGGGAGCCACAGGTCAGTTTCTCCGTCAGCAGAGACTAAGATAATCTCACCTGGCCTTGTTTTTCCATGTGTAAATCTCTGTTCTGCTACAGGTAGGCAAGGAGGGCCACAGAAACCTACCTGTGGCTTTGTTTTGGATCTCTCACTCCTCACAGTGCTTACAGAGAAATAGATGAGCGGCCATGAGGTACACTTGGAAAAGCAGGACTTGTTGGAGGTGTTGGCGACCCGGTCTGCTCTGCTCCCCCTGGGGTGATTTTGGACAAGTCTCTCCGCCCGGTGGAACCTCCATTTTCTCATTTAAAAACTGGGAATTCTAATATGTTTTCTCGCTGAGGTGTGGCAGATATCACATGAGATGTATGTACGAGTCCTTCAAAGATTGACAAGTGTAATGTATTACAACATGAAGCAGCAGAAAAAGTGTCTTTGATGTTTAATTAATACTGAAAAACTTCCATTACAAGTATTTAGCTATAATTGGGAAGGGTGAGGGCCAGAATATTTTTCAAAGGGACTTTTCCTGCTCCAAAAATGGAATGCAGAAAGCACAGATTTGATTTTCTTTTTGGTGTACACCACAGCACCACCAGTATTAGTAGCTTTCCAGCACTGTGACCTTCAGACTTGGTGCGATCAGAGACTGAAAGAAAACACCCAGCCTCAAGTTTTTCAAATAGGTTTTTCAAATTAAAATACAATTATTTTGAATTAAGGGCTAATAGAATTGTCCCCCTACGCGAGCATGTGCAAGACGAAGAGCTGATCTCCAGGGGGGGCCGGAGTACATGGTTCAACCTTGGGCTGCTGAAAGCCCTTTCAGGAGCAAAGGCTTTGACTTGAATCCCTTGACAAACAACGCACACACCGCGCCTTCCCCAGATGTGAAAGAGAAACCTAGAAGTTACAGTCTCTCCTAATTGTACACGAGGTGATTCATGTATCAATCGAGGCTCATAATTTACTTTCCGTTTGCAGAATTTGTGAATTTTCGCAGTTGTTTTAATTTGTAATTAAGTTTTCTCTATGAGGCACACCATATGCCACTATTAATTCTCTGTTGTTGATGTCTTAGGAGATACATGAGTACATATTTTGATGCAATTTCTGAGGTCTTTTGAAAATCAAATGACTACGTGCTTAGCCATATGGGGCTTTGTTATTTAAAACAGCATATTATAAAGCAAGTGAAGGCAAAATGAAAAGGACCTGTTAACAAGGGGGAAATATTGCAAAGCTATTTAAAACGTGGTTCC
Source organism: Fukomys damarensis (assembly GCF_012274545.1). Lineage (NCBI taxonomy): Eukaryota > Metazoa > Chordata > Mammalia > Rodentia > Bathyergidae > Fukomys > Fukomys damarensis. Next base: position 29,643,296 of record NW_022900933.1, on the reverse strand, counting down.
ATGGTTTCAGACACATGAATTTTCAACTTTTCCCTCTTTTAGGGTCGTCGTTCTGAGACCCCTCTTCACTGATCCCACAGTGTCTCTCACCTGCGTGACGTGGTCGTACTCTCAGGGCACGGGACAAACCTCCACGCCCGTCCCTGCCCTGTGCCTTCCACGGGGCTGCAGACTCACACGGGCGAGTTCACTTGGAACCAATGTCTTTCTTCTAACATCTTCCACCAAGATCTAACACCGAGCTCCGGCTTCCCCGCACCATCCGCGGTGGCTTTTGCAAAAGGGGGCGACGGCTTTCCGTTTTCTCCCGGGTTTTCCCCCGGGTTTTCCCCGGGCTCCAGAGCTGCCTGCGGTACGTGGGGGCTGCAGACCGGGCCGCGGGGCTGGTGGGCGGCGGCGCGCACTAGGACCC
>NW_022900933.1:29598783-29642749 GCF_012274545.1 Fukomys damarensis | reverse complement strand
GCAGCCGCGGCCCCCCGATGCGGCCGCGAGGAGCGGCGGGGGGGCAGGCGATCGAAGGTAACGAAATCGGGGCTCCTTCCCTGCCTTCTGGTCCCCTGCGTGTGTTTAGCATTGTCATGAGGAGCCCTCGCGCGCCGTGGAGGCTGCTGCATTTCGGGGCACCCTTGGGTTTCTGATCTTTGAAGGTGTCCGTCCCCATATTTCCACCTAGTTTCGGATTGATTTATAGCTTGCAGCCCCGAGTGGGAAAGATCCAGGGATGGCAAGTTGCTTATTTTCATTAGTTTTGTCTCCAAAGTAAGTTCATTAAAAAAAAAAAAAAAAAAAAAAGTTTCTCTGGAATTTGCAGAATCCTTTAAAAATTTTGTTTTTTTAAAACATTGCAGGCAGATGGATATTTATTTTTAAGATTTACCGAATAATTGATGTAATTCTGTTAATTACTTCTAAGGGAAGCCCACTTTGGTGGGGTACCGCAGGCGGCGCTTTGATTTTTCAAGAACTAACGTGTTAAATGTGGAGTTTGGCTGGGGCAGAGTTTACAGCATTGCTGTTGTGACTGTTTTGCTATCAATTATAAACAGTGTCAAATCTCTGGGCAGTTTAAACCTCTTTGCAAATACTGTAACTGCTTCTCCTGCTGTGACATAAACAGATGAGAGTTTCCTTTGAGGGCAGCAAGAATATTTCTCATTTTGGAGGAACATTGTTTTGAGGAGAAAAACCATGATTACCAGCCGAGGAGGCTGAGGAGACTATATTTCATGTTTGGTTTATACTCTGGGAATGACATTTGGGAAAGGGAAACGCGGTCTTTCTCAGGAGCTTTTAATTGTGGGGTTATTAATTTATTTAATGTATTAGTTTCCATTGGCAGGCTGTGCTTAAGGTGACACATTTGCTAACAGCTGGGACACATGATTGCAAATGCAAAATATGCCTCGTTTGGAAGGACTGGTGTGGAGGAGGCTTCAGTGTGGAGCTGGGTAGGAAGGGTGCAAGCGGCTCATTGAGGAAAAAGGGAATCGCTTTCTTCAGCTAAGGAAGACATCCTATTACATTCCTTTTGTTCCCTGTTTTTCATTGATCACCAGCTCTGCCTTGGAGAGGGCGAGCAGCTCAGAGTGCAGAGCTCAGAAGACTGCACAGATGTCTGGAGCCGGCTCTAACTCCCGCCCTGATTGGTCAGTTAGATGGAGACTTGGGAAAACAGTCACCCAAAACCTTTTCAGAAAACCAAGCCATAATTTCAGATGAGCCTTCTTGTGCACGGATTTCTGCCGGATTGCTTTTTAATCCTACTGCACTTTGCTCAAGATACCTATTTGTTTAAATTTTGTTGTTGTTGTTTCCATCCAGATAAAGTAGGCCATTTTGGTGACAAATTTCTTTGCAGACATCAGTGTCTAGCATACATTCATAGATGTGTCACTTTACAATAGCCTCAGTGATTTCTATTCATAAGTTGTAGAATGCAAAGTTGTTCAACTTAGAATTAATTTTTCCTGTTTTTTAAAGTCTGAATATTTGAATAGCAGTATCAGCAGATGGATGTGTAACTGTGTCATTACTTTGATAATTTAAGTGCCTTGTGCATTAACGTGTTTCAGGCACTAAATCTAAGTCTTCCAACAGTGAAAGAAAAAGACAATGAAGAACAAACTATCAAAATCAGCTTGCATGCTATGATAGATCCTGGCGTCTGCTTTGAGAAGAATACATTTCATGTCCAAGAAAAAGGGCCCCAAAAGGGCATTCCTCATCATTTAATCTATGAATTAGCAAACACTGTGAAATGTTTTGCCTGTAAGACAAAATGCAAGACCCATGGACATCTTCATTTGAGCCTTAAAGTGCTTCATTCGAGAAGCACTGTCCCAGAAGTTGCTAATCATATGAACACTTTTCTGATTGGTTTAAAAATTTAGACACAGGAAGTGGATGGTATCTAATAACCCCTGAGTGGAGACATGGTTGTCATGGAAACTGAGTAACCCCACCCCACCCCCACCACACATTCATGCACCACCATGACCACCACTTTAAAACACACGCGTGCATGCACGCGCTCGCGCGCGCGCGCACACACACACACACACTGCATGTCATCACAGATGCCTGGAGAACACGCTGGCTCCTGTAAGCTTTTCCCACAACATCTGTTGAAACCTGAGATCAGGCCTGTCAAATCAAGGTCATTTTACAAAAACAACCAAAAATGCAGTCTCCTGGATTTCCTAACTGTATTTTTACTGAAAATATTTCAGGGGGAAAAAAAAAGCCTGAGAGCCAAGATGAGTATTTGTGCTTACTTAGCATTTTGCTACCTCAGAGTTGTGCAAGGGAAAGGCTGAGAAGAGTGCATTTCAGCATTTCATTGTGAAATCACAGTGATCTGCACATCTACTGTTAGAACAAAAACTCTTCACAGAGCCTTAAAGACTAGCCTGTTACCTGTGGATGAAGGTTTTCTGGGGCAAGTATAATGAGTGATTGTGTTTTCAAGAGGGTTCAAAGTTGAACTGAAGCAATTGAACTTAAAGAATTGTGGTATTTTGTATCCTGCTCTCAAGATGCATGGGCAAGGGGGAAAAATTAAGATAGTCTGATTCTTTGGAAAGAATAAGGGAGAGTATTCTGTATAGCTGAGTAGGGAGAGGAAAAAACTTCTAAATAAACATTGTTTCCAAACTGCAGAGATGATTATTTAATTGATTTAGAAAATTTTCTTCTTTTGTGGGTGGAGAAGAGTGTTTTTATTTTTAGGATAATTTCGAGGTTTCCCAAAACAAAGCTGCAAATATTTCCACTACCTTGGTAGTAGTACAGAGTATAAAGAAAGGAGAAAAGTTTAGAGACTACCCCAAATCTCCTTGCTACCCCATTCCTTTTACTGAGAAAAATAATCAAGGAGACCCTCTCTTGAATTTTGACTTTGAGTGTCTTTATTAAGTCTTGTAAATACAAAGCAAATGCTTTTGTTGCATTTTTCTAATCTTGTTGATAGCCGTCTTCAAATGTTAAATTCTTAATTTTCATTTAAAAATATCTTCTTTTCGATTATGGTAACTTGTAGCATTGCATTGCTTGATCTTAATTGAAGATGATCAGTTTTAAAACTTACTTAGTCAACAGTTTGATCTTTTTAAAAAGCATCAAATTTCCCTGTTTTCTCCAACTAATTGCCTGGGGAGAGAGAGGGAAAAGGAGGGAGGCAGGAAGATTCCTGAATATATTTTAGTGTTTGTTAACTGTCCTAGGAAATACAGAATTTAGACTAAACAAAGTAGCATCTTAGAAGCTTCAGCGTCTATTTCATGACCCCATGTTATGGAATATTTAACTTCCAAGGACATGGTAAAGAAAGTCAAGTCTTAATAGTACAACTGGTCTCTTAGGAAAGGATTTCCTGCAGGGAGCGTTCTTATCTGCAAGTATGCTCCTTGGCAGGAAACATGTCAGTTACTTGTTTTTACAAACTGAAGGAAATGAATAGGATTTGTTGGTTTCTAGAATCTACCTTCATTCTCCATTGTCTGTCACAGTTTGCTTAGACCACTTCATTTCTAAAGGGACTTTTTCAGAGTACATTTCTTCAACTCAAATCTTTGGCATTTCTGTTATTTTCCTTTTGATTTTTGACTTAGGAAAAAATGATCATTATACTTCTATGAACAACTCATTTAACTGATACGAATTAACAAATTTTCACTAAAATTCCAATTCATTTCCAGTTGTCAGACAGTTACATACTCACTGGAGCTAACATTTTTTTGATGGCTATGCCAAATTTTTAATAATTATTCCCGAATACCAACCAAATGCCAGTTTTGATTTTGGATTAGTGCAGACAGGTAAAAGGAGCGAAGCAACTTCGGTCTTCTCATTGCTTGTAAGAAAAAGGTCCATGAAGAGTACAGGGCAGGTATATGGCAGCCTTCCTCAGGACAGAATGCCACAGCTGTGGGTGGGTAGGCTCAGGCTGCTTGAGAGTGCACTCGAGGAAAGCATCTTAACTCTGACAGCATTTACTGTGCCAATGTTGGGGGTCGTTTTTGGATGTTAGAAGTAAGTATCATTAATTGTTGTAATTCATTTGTGTTTCAAATTCTGGACTGAGTAAAGGGCAAGTTTCTTTCAAGGAACATGAGTGCATGAGCCCCCATTGTAGGAACAAACTGTGAGGGGGAGGAAGATAGCCTGAGGGAGAGAGAGCCATTTATTGTAGTGGTTTTCATTGTTTTGGTTTTATATTTAGTACCAAGTGGAACCTGATGCAAGACCCTAATATATGAAATGAATAAAAACAACTACTCTGGAGAAACCAAGAGCCTTTGATTGCCTTCTGGGCTGCCCCTAGGACTTCCTGGGGGATCCCAGAACCCTTGTCAACACAGTCTGAGAGTCATTGCTTTTAAAGTGCCCCAGATAGTCTCTGAAGAAGGCCCCAGGGAACTGCTTGCAGAACCCTGTACCCTCTTAGCTAAAGAGAGAACTTTTGTCTGGACAATTTCAGAAAACTCTGCTCACAATGAGTAGGGAAAGGGTTACAGGGAGATATCTGATATTATGAACCCAAAGAGGCCACCGTGCGTAAAGAAAAAGATAGGACTGGCTACAAGGATGGGAAAGCCCTGGTCCAGCCTATGAAGGAGAAGGCGAAAGGATATTTTTAGGGGTTATTTATAATGAAGGGCCCCTTTCCTTCCAAGGTGTAGGAGCACTACATGGAACTATTTGGGAGAGTTGGTTATAATTTCACTGGAAGGCATGGGTTCAGTCTATTATCACCTCAGGATCTGTTCTATTACTGTTATCCCATTAGCCAGTGAGAATAATTTCATATTAAGTGTCATTCATGGAATGAAAGTTTGCCAAGCTATATAAGTCTGCTTGGCAGACTCAGTAGTGTTTTGAGTGTTGGGGGAAATGATAACACACAGATATTTGAATATCATCAAATATACTCAGATTATCGCTGCTGTCATGAGATTGTACTGAACCAGTCTGGAGCTGGGCTCTGTTGTTCCCTTTATTTCCCAGTTGCTACCAGTATTAAGGATTTTTAGAGGTGGTGGACAGAGGAATCCCTTTCATTTCCACCCCTGATTTGCACAACTGCTTGATTCACATACACACAGGCCTGGAGCTAAGGAGAAATCGGCAGAGACTTCTGTAAACTGCCTGTAGTAGAATTGTGCTTCTGATGGGCACAGCCAATCTCCCTGCATTGATTCTTAGAAGCTGCACAGTTGGAGAGTCTATAGAAATAGAAAGGACGGATCCTTCTCCACATTCTCCTATTACTTCCATTGTGTTGCCATGTTCTTCTACCTGTGTGGGGTTAGAGATGATGATTAAAATAATCAGTGTTCCAGTAAGCCAGAGAGCTTCTAACCATCTTTTAAAGAAAGCATTTCCTCGGCAGAGATGAGCACAAAATAGTTGGCCGTCGTAGTGGGTGAAAATGATTGTGGACCACTTTTATTTATTGAATTGTGCTGAATAAAGCTTTTCATGGTTAGGCTGTTTAAAGCTATCGTTCCTTGTCCCACTTGCATTTCAGAGAAAAATGACTGTGCACAGCCGTAGAAACCCAATGGAACTGTCCCCAGGCATTGCCATGATCATACAGCAGTGCTTCTTTGGGAGTGACCATTGCTCCATGTTCTTGGGGGTTTGCTTTTGGAACTGAAGGATGTGGGCCATTTATTAGGACATTGCTGAGGTTGTAAATGGAGCCTTTCCCCAAAGGCCATACAGTGTGTGCCTAACACCTTCGCAGACATAAAGATTTGGAGGATGAGCTGGCCAGGGGATTCATGGCTATGATCCGGCTACTTGGGAGGCTGAGGCAGGGAGATTGCAAGAACAAGGTCAGTCTGGAAATCTTAGCAAAAGCCTGTTTCATTAGTTAAATAAAAGGGGTTAGGAGTGTAGCCTAGTGGTAGAGCTCTTGCCTAGGATGTGCAAGGCCCTGGTTCAGGCAGAGGGAATTTTAGTATATTGTACTGGTTAATTTTTAGTTAACTGGAGATCGCTTTGAACTCTTAACTTTTCTGGTTCAGCAAGGCTTAATAGCTTTTAAAATGAAGTCATCTACTCTGTGATGATTAGCAATAAATATTTCTAAATTAAGACCATTCTGTTGTTTCTTGTGACTAGATTTAGTATGTAGAATGGTCTCAAAATAAGTTGCTCTGGGGGAATTTGGCAACATTGGGGGGACACAGAAAAACGACATCAGGTTGGAAAGGAGTCTGGGTTTATGATGTGCTGCTTGCCACATTGTCGTATTTCATTTTCATCATAACCTAGTGTAAATGTAATGCTGCTATTAATAATAAGTAGCTATAATATGCATTGATGTCCCATTCTCCAAATGAAAAAATGGAGGTACCTCTATTCCTGGAACCACACATTCTTTGGTAAGCAACTAGTTTTCACCCTCAGCCCCCTAACTCCAGTCTGGGCATTTTTCACCCCACTGACTGCTTCACCAGTGACCTCTGGCCGTTCCTCCTCTGCGGTGGAGGCTGTCCTCTTCTGCAATTGGAAATGCAATTACTTCCTAGAAACAATTGTAGAGTGGGATGGGGAATATTTGTGGTGGTTCTGGCAAGAATTATAAGTTTGTTGCTTAAATTTCTGGCTCCCGCATCTGACCATAGTGACGAGAAAGACTTGTTAGGTCCCATGTCAGGATGATTTTGCATCATTCATCTTCATGCTTTAAATTTGCTTTCATCCATCCCCAAGCACATTTACTACTTACTTGGTAAACAAAAAGTCATAACTGCCAGATATGATTTTCCTGAATTAGCAGAATATTATATTCCATCTAACTGTTGGTGGCATCTCTACCCTACAAAAACAGATTTCTGAACAGTTTTTATATTCAGTGTTTTTATATTTGATAGGAACTGCTCAAAAAACTCAAGGGCACAAATGCAATAATAACTCCTTGATTTCTTTCAGAATAACAAATAAATGGCTTAAGTCATCAAATTAGCTGGCTGTCCAGTATTTTCAAGGATGCCCTCCGTATCCCCAAACTATGCAAAGCCCACAGGATTTACAGAGGCCAAGTTGGGGGTGTTTGACTTTCTTGTCTAAGGAGGGAGCTCCACTTGTGTGTCTGTGTAGGGGCAATCACGAGTTATATCATCTGCAGAGGGTCTCACTCTGCCTGGAACACACATGTGAGCAGCTGGAACTGGCCATGAAACAGATGTGCACAGTTTCAGGGAAGCATTGTGCCTGGCACTTGCTGATTCCCTTGAAGCGGTCAGGTAAATGATCAGAACTCTCGGAGGAACTAGTTCATAGTTCATGGGTATGTTTCACATACTCCACATGTATGAAATTGTTGCAAAGATCAAGGGACGTGTTAAAGACGTAATGTACAAATTTGGGAAAATAAATCATCCATGTATCTTTTCAGCGAACAATTACGGAGCACTTGCTGCATACCTGGAGTTATGCTCTGTGATAGAGATTCTTGGGACCACAAACCAGCTGTTCCATAACTCTCACCAGCTTTTTACCTAGAAGTTCTCACATGGTGGCTCCTTTGAAGTTCATATCCCAAGCTGGTCATGACAGATGGAAGTGGCCCTCCCTGAGTTCCTTGGGCACTGACCCTGTAAGGAGGGTCAGAGGGGAATGGTTTAAGTGGGAGATGATCTCAGGATGACTTGAGGAGGGAGCAAGAGTCAAGGACAAGAAGGAGGCTTGTAGTGAGTTGTCTCTCAGAGTCCACTTCAGGGGCGCTGGGTGCCTGTGTGGGACATAGGGCTCTCCATCTCAGGACTACTCTCAGGGTGCTGATCCCAACCTGGAGGGTTACATGCAAACTGTCAAGAGTTCTTCTGCCTGTCTCTTGAGTGCCAGGATCCCAAGTGTGCACCACCATACCCACTTTTAAACTTGGTTGGATTTGATAGTCCAACTAGTCCCTCAATTTTCAGTCTTCCTGGAAGAAACATGCCCATTCCCCACCATTCTCTCGCTTACCTCATGCACAGTTCCTTGCCTGTGTTGGTGTGTGGGGGATGGGAGGTTGAGCTCCCTCTCCTCCCTTGAGGAAATAGAGTAAACTTGGGGGCATTAGCTGGGTGGCCTCTGCTCTCAAGAGATGGATCCCATGCCCCCTGGCCACTGCTTTTTCAGCCACACTAGTGGGCAGAGACTTTATTTTTCTAAAGCATAACCTGTGCTACTTAGGTTATCAAAGACCTACAGTGACATCCATTGGATTTTCAAAGATTCATAGCAGGGTACAGATACACTAGGGATGAGATTCTAGAGAGCATGTGTACACACATGCATGCATGTGGATAGACGAGACAGAAAGTTTTACACAATAACACCTAGAGTTGCAACAAAAGTTTTAGGATACACTTCTTACTACACTTCCCTCTCATCTTTTCGTTCAATTTTAGTTAATGACAGCAGCACTGGTTGGACCCCAGTAATTGAATAAGGTTATAACAGTGAGGTCTCGTCACCCTCTCAGCTTTATGAGAACCTAGTGTCACCCACTCACAGCCTAGTTCAGGGCTCACTGGTGTGGTGACGAGTGAGGTGATAGAACCTTTACGAGGTAAGGCCTAGTGGAAGGTGGATAGTCATTGGGGCCATTGCTTTGGATGAGATTAATGGTGTTGAACAGTGAATTTGCTCTGGCAAGAGCAGTTTGTTACACAAAAGCAAGGCTGGCCCCTTGATCCTTCTCTCACCTCCTGTGCACTATGTGATCTCCTCCTCTCTTGCACATGCATCTGCTCTAACGCCGTCTGCCTTGTTGTCATGAAGGCAAGGAGAACCTTACCAGAGCTGAGCAGATGGGGCTGCCCAGCCATGGACTTTCAGCCTGCAAAGCTGCAAGCTAAACAGGCTTTTTTTTTTCTTTATAAAGTATCTAGCTTTAGGTATGTTGTTATAGCAATAGAAAATGATGACTATGTACATAACTATTTCTTCATTTGTGCAGAACTTGTTTTCCTGTCATATTTTAGTCTCAAATTCACCTACACTAGATTTTTGTGCTAAGTGTATATTACACGCACACACATACACATGCATCAAATATATTACAAGCATATAATAGGTATATAAATATTGTGTATATTCAAACATAGATGTGTATGTATATTTCTACTTGCAGTTATATTTATATAATAATCTGTTGACAGTTTTATAGATATTCAATTGATCAGTTAAACTCATTAATTGAATTATACTTATAAGGAGTGACTAAAAGATATGGTGAATGGTTGAATAATAAAACAATTTATTACAATAAATGATATATTGCCAAGAACAATGGGATAAATATGGACTGAGAGGGAGTTTACACTTTGGAGGGAGGATGAGCACCAATGTGTCTTTTACTATAACTGTTTTTTAGAATTTAAAAACTCACTGTGATGATCAAACGTTTGTAGCAATTTCGGGTCATTAAAAACATCATGGTTCTGTCTTCATCCACCGGATTCACTGGATCTGGCGCCGTGTGATTTTGGGCTCCTCCCAAAGTCACAGTGGCCTTGAAAGGTGAACAATTTGAATCAATTCAGGACACGGAGGCAGCCACAGCCGTGTAGCTAATGGCACTGTTGAAAGAGGACTCCAGAACTGCTTCAGAAAATTGCAAGAAGGGTGGGATGAGCGTATTTGAAGCAAAGGGGAAGTATCTCCGAGGGGGATTCATGGTAGCCTGCCTTGCACTGTAATACAGTTTCAACATTTAAATATTCACTGTAGTCTTTATCATGAACACAAATCTAAAGCTGGATGGATTTTAAAAGTGAATATGCCCGTGTAAGTAGCACCTGTGCCAATAAATAAAACATTTGCTGTACCCAAGCCCTCTTTATGACCCTAAGCCACTAGCATCTGCAGAGTGATAAGTTATCTAATTTTGAATGTCATGGGCTAGTTTGCCTGTGTGTAAACTTTATATAAAAATAAGCATATAGCATCTCATCTTCTGGGATATTTTTGGCATACTATTATGGTTCTAGAATTCCTGCAGGGAATAGTTGTTGTAGGTGGCAATAATTTGTCCATTTTTATTGCTATATAATATTGTTTTCCCCCACCAGTTTGTATTATTAGGAAGAAAGCTGTATGATTTTCATGTGTTTCCTAGCGATCATATGCTAGGTACATAGAGGACTAATCGCTATGTCGAAGGGTATGCAGATGTTTAAGAAATAAATTTGATTTGGCACATTATTCTTGCGTCTAGAAGATTTCCCTTTCATATTCTGTTATTGTAAATTCTCTAGTATTTTTTACATAGGTACTCAATGACATCATTTGCAAATAATGACATTTGTATTATTTGCTAATTCTTACACTGATTATTTCTCTTCTTTTCCTTACCACACAGCCCCTCTAACATAGTACTGATCAGAAACCTTGAGTGTTGGTTTCTTTGGCTTCTTTCTGATCACACAAGAAATTTCCTCACTCTAAGTATGAAGTTGCCAAGGTGTTTTGTGGAAGCCCTTTGTGAAGTCCAATAAGTCCTTTTCAGTTTCTCAGATTCTACACATTATTTCCTCAATCTTACTTTTCTACTTTTATGGAGCTATTTATATGATTTTCTCCTTTAATGTTGTGAATTACATTAAAATATTAAGCTGACCTTGCATTTCTGAAATACCAGCTTTGTAAGATTAGCTTTTGTATTCATTGCTAAATTTGCTTTGAGAGTAATTTATAGGATTTTTACATCTGTTGCTCATGGTTAAGAAGTTGTAGACTTCTCTTCTTACCAAGTTTTGGTATCAGTGTTTTCCAAAGTCTAAAATGAGCCAGAGTCCTTTTTTTTAAAGTCTGGAAGTGTTTGTATAACATTAGAATTATGTATTCTTCATAGTGTTTGATAGTAGTTTGTTTATCCAGGACTCGTGTTTTTAGAAAGACTTACTTCCTAAAATTGATCTGCTAATTTAGTTTCTTTGTAGTAAGACTATTTTGGTGATCTTTTTCTTCTTGAATCCATTCTAGAAATTTATGAATTTCTAAGAATTTATTTCATCTAGCTTTTTAATACTTTGTGATAGTAGTCTCTTATTATCAATCTATTGCTATTGTAATTAGTTTTCTATTCCTAATATCACTTACATACTTACTGACTTTTTCTTTATCAGTATCCCCAGAATTTTGTTACTGTAGTTAATCTTTTCCAGAAAATTTTTAGTCTTATAGATCTTCTCCATGGTCTCTATTTCTGTATGATTTTTGCATATGTCTTTATTCTTTTTATTTTTTGTGTTTATTATTATTCCTAAGATGGCCATTTAGTTTATTATTTTTGAAAATTTCATTTCTAATATAAGAATGTCAGCTATCAAATAGAGCGTAATTACTGCTTCAATTCTGTCAGAGTTTTAATATGTAACATTTTAATTATTGTTCACCTCTAAGTAACTTCTAAATTATTACTTTTCTTTGTCCTGTGAATTATTTAAAAGTATTTTGTTAACAAGCATGGTAGTACATAATTGTAATTCCAGTACTCCAGGAGGATACGGCAGGAGGATTGCAAGTTGAAGTCCAGCCTGGGCAGTTTAATGATTTAGTGAGACTTTGCCCCAAAAATTGAGGAAAAAAAAAAAAAAAAAGAACTGGTGATGTAATTCAGTGTGAAGGACCTGAGTTCAAGCCTCAGTGCTGAAAAACAAACAAATAAAAAATGTCCTTTACCTTCACTTATAAGCTTATGGTATTTTTCAATTTCTCCTCTTTATTATTAATCCTAACAGTTGAGTTTTGGTCATAGAATTCAGACTTATGAGGCCATCCCTGTAACATTATGTCAAGATTAATAGAATTGCTTAAATCTTAAATTCATCAATTCTTTGATCTCTATTTCACTAGGAAAGGTATATTAAAACTTCTCACTCAGCCTAATGTCACTTTTCTCTTGATACATTTAGGATGTACATATTTAGAAGTCTATGTCCTTGGAGATGGAATCTTTTCTTTTGAAGAAGCAAGCTCTTTAACTCTCACAATGCTTTCTCTTTTCAAGTATGTTTTCTCTGATGTGAATGTAACAATATTAGATGACAGTAGGACATAATTAGCTTTCCTTTGATTATTTTTTGTCAATACATGTTTGTCCATTCCTTACTTTTTAAACTTTTTGTACCCTAATCAATATGTATTTTTATATGTAATATTTTGTTTTTATGCATTCTCTAAATAACCATCTTTTAACCGAAATATGTAATAGATTTATATTTATTGTAATTGCCAATATATTCCAATTTCTTTCCTTCTTTTTCCTTTTTTCTTCTTTTTCTCCTCCTCCTCCTTCTCCATCATCATTGTCTCCCCCCGCCATTACTAGGGATTGAACCTAAGGCCTTTGAGCTGAGCTACATTCCTGGCTCTTTTTTAAATTTTTAAATTTTGAGACAGGGTCTTGCTAAGCCACTTAATTGCCCAGGCTGAACACAAACTTGTGATTCTCCTGCCTCAGCCTTTCAGAGTGCTGAGATTATAGGTGTGTGCCACTATGCCCAGCTCCAATGTATTTCTTTGACTTATTTTATCCTTTTCATTTTCCTACCTTTCCCGTGTTCTTTTTCTTGATTGCTTTGTTTTGATTAGATTTTTTTCCTATTTTATGTATTTTTCTATAGTAGTTTGGAAATTTTATACTTTAGTATAATTCTTTAGTGAACCTCTAGAAATTTTAGCATGCATAGTTATGAGTGGCCAAAGCTAATTCCTATATTTGCCCTCAAATTCTACAAAGAATTTGAGCTCACTTAACTCCAATCTTTCTCTCAATTTAGGTCACATTTTACTCAGTGTTTTATTTTTATCTTTTAAGATATTATACTTTATCATTTTCACTTTAAACGGAAAATATTTGTTCTGATTAAACTATCCATGGTGATAGTTCCTTCTTCCCTATATAACTTCTTAAGTTTCATGTAGCCAGGATGCATGGATAAAAAATTCTTTCAGTTATTGTTTGTTGGAAAACATATTTTCCTCTTATTCTTTATGAAAACAAAGTCTAGGTCTAAAATATATTTTTGTTAGGCACAGAATTTAGTACTTTTCTCTCAACATATTAAAGATAATTGTTCAAGTATTTTCTGGCTTCTGCTGCTGAGAAATCTTTGCTAAGTCTAATTGCCATTTGTATTGAATGTATTCTTTCTCCAGGAGTATTGTGTTGAGCATTTTTAAGATAGTTTCTTTGTCTTTGATATAAAATATCTTGATGTGAATTTGGTTTTTTTTAATTAAATATTTTATTAGTACATGTTTGCAGTACATAGTACTTACATTCATAGTGGGGAGTTGGTATAGCTAGAATCCATCTTAATTCTTTTCACTTCCCCTTTCCCTCCTCTTTCTCCACTTTTCTTTTTATGTGTTTATTTGCTTTGGGTTTTTGAGACTTTGTGAATTTGTGGATTGACATTTTCATCAGTTCTGGAAGATTCTCAGAACGCGATCCTGTTCTGTAAATGTTTTCTGTGAGTCTAATGTTAGACTTTTATTCTGTCTTCTGTGTATTTTATCCTATTTTCTGTGTTTCTGTATCTTTATGTATTGTAGTCTTCTCTTCTAGTTTCCTGTACCCAATTTATCTATTGTTTGCTTTTAGTATACTTGTTCCTTTCCATTATTTATTTAAGCATTTATTTCATATTCAACACCTAATAATTTTAAATGTGAAGTTGTGGTTGTTTAATGTTTTCAATGTGTTGTTTCTGCTGATGGCTGTTCATGGTACTTTTTCCCCTGTGCATGTATATACGTATCTTGTTTTGCTTTATTTTACTTTACCATAACTTTGGGAGACTTTTCAGTAGGAATTCTTGAGTTTGAGTTGAGTTGAAGTGAGTTTCTCTATAATTCATATATACATTTTTTCCTTTTTTTTTTTTTTTTTTGGCCTGGCTCCTGGGAACATTACCATTTTGCAAAGCAAGGACTTAGAATTCTCAATTTAAGGTGTGGGGGACTGAATAGGTCATCGGTTCATCGTCCAAACCCATGTGAGGACCATATCTTGTGATTATAAATTCTTAGTTAAGACTTTTCCCCTTCCAGTTCTCACTAAGTTTTGAGGCAGCAATTCTGCGGGGAGGTACCAGGGATCGAACTCTGGTCCTTGTGCTTGTGAAGGCAGATGACAGAACCATGAGACAGCAATTTTGATAGAATGTGCTAGAGTCCTCTCTTTTTAGCTGGTTGCCTCCTATTATGCTCTGTTCCTTTGGAGGACCTAGATTTCTTAGTGACACCAGCTTTATCTGCTGTCCAGTCCCCTGCTACACTGTAACAACAGAAGCTCAAGTTTTTTCAGTGTGTTACGTATCTTCAAGTTGAAAACTGATATAAATATTCTCTTCTGAGTATGCCTGCTTTCTTAATGGCTCATGAATACATTTCAAATTATTTTCGAGGAAATATTTTGCTCAACATTTTTTAATGTTTTCAGTGGTAGGATTGTGCAGCTATCATACTGCTAGAAAAGGAACTTCTATATTTCTTTCTCTTTGTAGTCCTTCCTCAATAACTTTACTATTCCCCCAAACACATAAATGCTTTTGACCTACTAGCACAAAGATCCTATGTGCAAAGAGCAATAAAGAAAAAAGCAATCATTATTCTTAAAATATCACTTCCTTCCACACATATTCAGGTTTATATTAAGACCTAGCTTATATTAGTGTTGAGATAACACTAGCAGCTTTAACAAATGCAAAATAGTGCAGTGAATCAGAACAGCAGAGGTTTATGTCTTACAGATCCAGAATGGGTGGCCTGTTCTTGCTCACATAATGATTTAGGACATTGAACACTTTCCAGTTTAGGACTCTATCATTTTCAACCATGGTTCCCAAGGTCACACCAGCAGAAAGAGGACAGGATGTGGTGACCCTGAGTGATTAGTCAATGGACCATGCCTAGCTGCGGCACCTTCCACTTCTTCTCCTGTTCTGTTAGCTGGTACATGGGAAGGTGACCACATGTGACTTGCAGGGGGTGTTTGGAAAACATAGCCCAGATGTGTGCTTGGAAGAGGAAGAAATGAGTTTGACAAGTAGCCAGTCTCTTGCATATTTTCACTCTGAAACTTCAGTCCAATCCGATTTCTCACTTCTCTGAGTACCTATTTCACTCACGGTTGCACCAACAAGTTTAGGATTTAATTATCCCGAATTATTTCCTGTGTGTACAGCCTAAAGCACCAGCTATGTGTTCCTTGGAAGTGTGAATTTGATGCTGGACTTTGGAAACTGTCCTCTATCAGTTTTGAACAAATAGGATGGACCTAAAAACTAAACTTCTGAGCAAAGGAGAATATTCTTGTTCTAAGGAGGTGCCTGCTAACATATTTAGGGATCCAGTGTTGTAGCCTGGAGCTTACTCACTGTGATATTCCTTCAGCTTTACTTGAGGTGCCAAATTTGCCACAGTATCATTTTGGAGAAAACGCCACATCTCTGAAGTTTGGTGAAAGCCCTACAAGCCATAGTAGCATTTCCACAGGGGATCAGATTCATCTTGTGGTTTTTCCAAAATTGTTGTGTTGAAATGAGCCCTCTCTGCAGTATTCATAGCAGTCATTGTATTTTTGTTGAGGTCTAGAGATTACCAGTGTTGTGTGGTGGGTGAGCAATACAGATATGACCCTGCCCTAAGAGGGTTAGGTGAGTGAGTATAGACAACCTGCTTTGAAGGGGAAAGAGCTTTACAATTGGCTTGGATCGATACAGTGGTGGTAAGGCTCTAGGTTATTAGTATGATATAAAATGGCTTGAGTCCTTTAGCAGAGACCTTATATTTTTTTTCTTTGATTTTAGTTCTTGTGTAGAGAAGCAGACCTATCTCCAGGCCAATGTTTAGCAAATCAAGGGACAGAGTAGCTTAGCCCTTGAATGAATATTCCCCTGGGCCACAGAAAATCTTGGCTCAACTGGACCCTAGGTTATTGGCCTCAATACTACCCTGCGCTTGAGTTTAACTCATTATTTTGTTGCTAGGCTCAATGTTTCCAATGCTTCATTTTTGTTTTCAGTTGCTTAGTAAATGACAATGACATATGGACCTAAGTTAAATTGTTGGAATCATTGTTGGAATCATGTTTTGTTTTTACCGTGTAGTTTTCTTTCTCTGCTTCATTGTACTGTGGATGGGAAAATACACTGACATCTCAGTAACTCTAATCTATTATCCACCTGCTAGGAGGTAAACACAATGCATGTGGCAAATTACTTTATGTGTGCATAATGCTTGTGTTTTGGAAAAATGTTGGGACTGTTTGTATCCAAAACATTGTTTTGAATCAAGTAATCTAAAATATGCAGATTAGGAATAGGAAGTGATATCCTGAACAGCATCAACAAAATTCCAGGAAGGGACAGGCTGCAAAACACAAGATGTGATGAGTCTATAATTAGACATCAACCCTGCTTCTTTGAGCCTTTCCTTGAGTTGGAGAACCGCTCTCCAGGCCAGGGGCATTCACTTTAGAAGATGAACCAGAAGGCAAATCTAGCTCTCTGAAAAGCCAAGACAGAGCAAACCCTTCACTTATTATGTTGTTTCTTTCATAGAAGAGGGAGAGCATATAATTTAAGGCAGATGAGAGCAAGATACAGCATTTCTGATAAAATAGAAGGAAAGGAAGCCCAAGGCTTATCTTGCAAATTGTGTTCACTTCCTTCTCCACTCTAAAATTTCTCTGTTTATGATTTGGAAAGTTTTCACTTTTGTTTGAAAAAGTTTCCAACCTGCACCAAGGCACCAAATTTCAGCCAAGGACATTAATGAGATATAGGGCCCAGGAACTGGCAGGCTGGGTAGAATAGCTAATTTCTCTTGTTGATGTAGAGAGCTATGCATGGCCTCTTGCCCAGTGAGCCAGAGATCATTTCTTCAATACCAGATGGTCACCATAAAAGGAGAAGATGTAACTTCCATATTTTTCTTATGGCCAATATGATTTGGAAATTATATATTTTTTCAATCTAGTACTCCATGCATTATTATTGAGGTGACCATGTAGTCTGGTTTGTTTGTTGATGATTTTGGTTTATGCCTACTGCCCTAGTGTAAACATAAATAGTACCTCTCTTTTTTCAAAGGCATCATTTGTCTGATAAATTATAGACAGCTAGTTTACAATGGCAGTAAGTGTGTCTAGCTGTAGGTCAACAGTTCTGATCTGATCAACCCTTCCGTTGACTTTAATTCTGTTATTCAAAATTACAAGGAAAAAAAATGAATTTGGATGCTTCAGTGAGCTGTCAAGGCAATGAGAAATGATAGAATCAAAATCTGGGGTAAGAAGATAGTGACCAGGGAGATGGGCCTAGCTTTGGGGTCTATTTCTTAATATCAATGTGGTTGATGAATTTAAAGATGAGATTGAGGGCCAGGGATTTAGCTCAGTGGTTCGGCTACCTGCCTCACAAGCGCAAGGGCCCGAGTTGGATCCCTGGTACCAAAAAAAAAAAAAAAAAAAAAAAAAAAAAAAAAAAAAGATGAGATTGAAAAACTTTCCAGAGAACTGAAAGTTATAAATAGGAACCAAATAGACCTTCTAGAACTGAACAATTCACTCATTGCTGTTGAAGGCTAGAGAGATTAACTTTTTGGAATGATTCTAGTGCTCAAAGGTTGGAGTTGCTGATGGTTATGGTTACACAGTAGAATTAATTACTAAAACCAATGCGTATGGAGTTATAGTGGGTGACTTTGATGGTATGTAAATTATCATCTTAATAAAGCTGTTTAAAAAAACCAGATGGATGGGTTCAGGAGAATAGATACTTTCGAAAAAAGTCAGTGAACTAGAAGACAGAGAAGAAAGCAGCAAATGTAAAGGAGCGGGTAGTGGGGCAGCTCAGTGAGGCTTTGGGTTCAGTCCCTGGGTCCCAGTGATGAGGACGATGGAGACAATGGCAGTGCTGAAGCACGAAGAACCAAAAGGGTGGAAAGGAAACTCAAGACTGTGGGATATGAATATGGTGGAGACACCCAGTGTACGTTCAACACGCGAAAACGGGGTGGAAGAAATAATGGGCGAAAGTGACTGAGAATGTTGCTAAACTAGCAAATGGCACAAAGGATAGCATCGAGCATCCCTAGAACGCCACTGGGTGTGAATGCAAAAGTACTTGAACACAGTAAAATTTCTGCATGCGAAACCACAGAAAAGCTGACAAACAGGTGGGTCGGGTGGGCATTTCTTTGTTCTTGAAGGAACAACCATAAGATCGAAAACTAACCCTCCAACAGCAACAGTAAAAATGAGAGAGAAGTGGAAAGCTGTGTTCAATTGCAGACAAAGCAACTGTTCACGGTGAAATCCGTTTCTACCAGAAAGATTCCTCAAAAAATGAAAAATCGAAGTTATTAAAAAAATTACCATGAGATGAGCTGAACTAAAGAAAATAGTCACTAGCAGATATTACTGGGTAGAAGAAAAATTACCCCAGATCCAAGCTCATAGGTTCAAATGGAATGAAAAGTAATAGAAATAATACTTAGTTTAATGTAAATGAATATCAACCATATAAAATAATAATTCTGTTCTGTGTAATTTAAAATATATGGATGATAAAAAGGGTCATAAAGGAAGAGCATAAGTCTGGAGAGGTTAATGAAGTTAAATTGTTCTAAGATCCTTGTACAGGAAATGATAACTAATTTGTATTAAATATTAGTAAGTAAAGGATGAATACTTTAAACTCTGTATAATCTTTTTAAAAAGATGAAAGAATGTGTAACTAGTAAGCCAAGAGAGAGGTAAATAGCACAAAGAATACTGAAATAATTCAAAAGGAGATGGGGAATGTGAGAAAAAGGATTGTAAAATAAGTGAGAAAATAAAAACATAGCAGAATAACATACCCAGATATGTCTGTAGTTATATTAAATATAGGTAGACTAAATATTCTAATTAAAAATCAAAAGATGATAAAACTGGATTTTTAAAAATCCTGTGCACTGTTTTAAACACACATATCTTATTTTTAAAGATGTAGAAGGGTCAGATATAAAAGGACGAACCAAAAGAAAGATTGTACAGCTATATCAATATCAAATGAAGTAGACTCAAAGGGAAGCAATGCTGCTAGACATAATGGGAACTGTTTCACAATAAAAAAAAATTGAATTCACTTATTTGACACATACTGTAAGGCATAGAAGGAGCATTAGATGTATCCACATGACTAGGAATTTTAGGACATCCCTTTTAGTAATTGATACAACCAGCAGACAATAAAAATCATTAGTTAAAGTTAACTAGCAGGCTTTATCTAATTATAAAACCTTCTACTCAACGAAAGTAGAATATACATTCTTTTCTTCAGTTTTTATTTTTGTCAGCACATGTCTACAAAACATAATGACATTCCTCTGTGGAGTTGGTGTGTGTATATAACACATCTTAAATCTTTTTTCATCCCCCTCTGCTCCACTCCCTCCACTCACCCTCCATCTTTTGGTCCCTTTCTCTTTTGCAAAAGATCTATCTTTTATGCTGCTCTTTATTTATATGTTTTGGTTTCTCATAGAAGAGAAACCATGTGACATTTAAACTGTATGTCTGACTTACTTCACTTAACATGGTCTCAAGGCATTTCTGTTTTCTGAATATTTTCCAATGTTTTTTATATGCTAGGTCATAAAAGAAATTCTTAAGACAGTTCAAGGACTGAAATTATAGAGTCTATTTTCTGATCACAGTCACATTAAGCTGGCAATCGATAACAAAAAAGATAACTGAAAAATCCCCATGTGTTTAGAAATTAAGCAATTATAGGTCAAAGAGGAACTAGCAATGATAGTTGGAAAATATTTAGAAATTATTGGCAATGAAAATATGAAGTACCCAAGCTTGTGTAATGCAGCTAAAGTAACACTGCAAAGCCCCAGAAACATATATTAGAAAGGGAGATAGACTTAAATATTCTCAGCGTTAATTTCAATAAGTTACAAACAGAACATTAACTAAATTTTTAAAAAGGTAAGAGAAAAGCAATAATGATAATAGAAAACAAACATGATCAGCAGAGTCAAAGGAATAGTAACATCAATAAATCCTGGTGAAATTACGAAGAAGAAAAGAGGAATGCAAAACGGGTATAAGTGTACTCCCAAAATACTAAGGGAATATAATGAATACTCTCACAATACATTTGAAATTTTAGAAGAAATGTATGACTTTTTAAAAATGCAAGCTAGCACTTGAGAGGCCGAGACAGGAGGATTGCCATGAATTTAAGACCAGCCTGATACATGGTGAGTTCAGGGCCAGCGTGAACTATAAAGCAAGACCATGTCTCAAAAAGCCAAAAATAAATAAATAAATGCTAAACAATAAATAGATAACTGCCGTTTATCCAAACTGCTATAAGAAAAATAACAGTCTGAGTACCTATACATCTATACATATGAATATGAAATTAAAAACTTTCCCACAAGGAAAACCTCAGACCCAGATGGTTTTACTGTTGAATTCACCAAATATTTAAGAAATTACACACATTTTCCAGTCTCTTCCAGAGAATAGAAATAGTAGGAATATTCCCAACTTGTTTGAAGAAGCCAGCAGAATTTGGATACTAAAACCTGACAAAAATATTACAAGAAAGGAAAATTCCAGGTCAGTTTCACTCATGGGTATAAGTTCAAAAATCCTAACTAAAATACTAGCATTGTGAATACAATAATAGATCACTACATCATGGTGAAACTAGCCTGCAGGGAGGCGAGCTTACATAGCAAAACTACAAGGCCTGTGGTAACTGCAGACCTCAAGGTGATCACTGTGGAGGGGAGGGATGCGAATAGGAAAGAGTGAGGAGGGTTAATATAATCAAGGGTGTTTGTATATTTTGTGTTTCTTCTGTTTTTTTCTGTGTATGTTCTTTTCACAATGTAAATGTGTTGAAACTTAACATGCTAAGATCATTTTCTTGATTTTTAATCAATTTAAAATTACTCATTTACTTATTATTATTATACCTGACCCCTTTCCTTTCCTTTGAATTGACTTTCTGTTTATGTTGTGGTCAATGAGACCAGGGATGCTATATAATTACAAATCTTTCTTGTACAACTTTTAGTTTTTTTCCTGTTATTAACATTGCCTCTTTTTTATTTGTAATCTAAAGCCCCGTCTTTCCCTCTTTCTCTCCTTCCCTTCTCCCCTCCCTCCCTTCCTTTATTCCTGATCTTCCCATGTTTTCCAATTTTGCTCTTGTCCAGACGTGTCAGACAGTATACCCCTCCCGCTACTTTCCTGTTCTTATCTGACCTGGTTGCTCTCTATGTCTGCTCCGCCACTGTTTTTATGCAGAAATTTGTTTTCACCCATCTCCTGTTCCCTGTATCCCATGTTTTCTTTGTTTTGGTTAGTTGCTTTTGGTGTTTGGTGGAGCACATCTCGTGTTACGGTTTGGATCTAAAATGTCTGAAAGTCTCATGTGTGCAGAGTGTGGCTTTTGGAAGGTGATTGGCTTACGGTGCCGCTATCCTCATTAACAGATTGATCCATTGATGAGTTCATGGCGGAATGTGCCGTCAGGAGGTGGGGCGTGGTTGAAGGTGGGTGCTTGGAGTGTGAGCTACAAGGGTACATTCTTGTCCTTGGCTCCTCCTCCTCCTTCCCGCCCCGCCTCTTTCCAAGCTGTCATGGGTTGAGCAGCTTTCCTTCACCATGCTCTTCCACTGCGCTATTTCGGCCTTGGAGCCAGCCAACCATGAACCGAACCCTTGTAAACCATGAGCCAAAATAAATCTCTCCTCTTTTAAGTTGTGAAAGTTCGATATTTTGTCCCGGTGACAAGAAAGCGACTAATGCACGCCCTAATAGTTTCCTAGATGCCACGATCTGGATACGGTTTGCCCCCGAGAGTTTTATGTGCTGGAAACTTAGTCCCTAGTTTAACAGTACTGAAGTAGTGGAACCTTTATAAGAGGTGAGGGTAGTGAAAAATGATTAGGTTATAAGGCACCAATCCTGGAAGGGATTAATGCCTGTCTCTAGGGAGTGAGTTAGGTCTCATGTGACTGGATTAGTTCTCATGAGGCTGTGTTCTTATAAAGCTAGGCCTCTCCATGTGCTTAGCTCCTTCTGCAACTGGCTGGTTCCCTTTCTGCTTCTCTAACATGTTGTATCAGAGCTAGGGGGTTCAACATAAGGCCACTGTCATGCTGTGTGAACCTTTCAGCCACCGGAATCATGACTAACACCCAGACTCTAGTATTTTGTTATAACAGTTTAAAATGGACCAAGACACTGAGTAAACATCGGAGATAAATTTGCCAAGAACTCTGAAGATATCTTTAATCATTTTTCCTTTTAGTCCGTAGTTTGGTTAGATATATAACACCAGGCTGAAAATGAGTTTCCCTTAGTGTTTCAAAGGCAGTACTCAATTTCCAGCTTCTATTGCTGCAGCTGAGAAGTTCTGAGTGTTCATCTTCCCTATGTGAGAGATCTTTTTCTCTCTGGAAGGTTTCAGGATTTTAATTTTATCCCCAGTGTGAAACTGCATGATACTACACCCTTCTTAGGTCTTTATAAGTAAGTGTGCTGTGGATTTAATAAAATGTTGCAATTGGGAGACTTATGCTACTGTTCTAGGGAAGATTTTTGTGAACCTTGGGGCTTTGTTTGTGTATTTGCTTGACTTTGTGGAGTTTTTTTCTTTTGTTGTATTGAGGATTGAATCTAAGGCATTCACACTGAGCTACATTGCTATACTTTTGACATTGGTTTTATTTTGAGACCAGGTCATGCTGACTCCCCTACGTGGGGTTTGAGCTTCTTATTCTCCTTCCTAAGCCTACTAGTGTGAGATTACAGGTGTGCATCACACACGTGAGTGTTTTTAATTATTTTCTTCTCACTGTTTTCTCTGAAAATTAGAAACTCTATTTGTTGAATGTTGGGCGGTTCTTTTTTTCTCTCTCTCTTTTGATCATCCCGTTGTCTTATTTTCTGAATTATTTCCTTCATTTATTGAATTTTTTATTTTGTCCTTCATATTCTTTATTTCCAAGAACTTTAAGCTTTTCCCCAAATGTTTCCTATAAAACAATGTTCTCCCCCTCCCTCCTCCTTCCTTCCCTACCCTTTCCCTTCCTTCTTTCCTTCCTTCCTTTCTTTTTCCTTGTGATACAAGGGATTGAGCCCAAGGAGATGCTCTACTACTGAGTCACACTGCCAGCTCTTTTTATTTTTTATTTTGAGTCAGGGTCTCACTAAACTGCCCAGACTGGGATCTTGTGATCTTTCTGCCTCAGGCTCCCTCAGTGCTGGGACCATGGGTCTGCGCCCCCATGTCTGTCTGCCACTTGTTTTTCACAAAAATGATGCCTTCTCTTAGAGTATAAAAACTTTGATAGTCTCTTCTGTCTTCCGCATTATTTTTGCTTCCTGAGAGTTTTCCTGTTTTTTTATCATTTCTGCTTTGGGTGTCTAATTTTAACTGGCGATTTTCCTCAGATCCTTGCTGATCCTTGGGTCTCTGTTCATTCTGAAGTGGAAAGTTTTGTAGAGCTTATTGGAAGCTGTGTGCTTGAGTAGAGCTCATAGATTGGGAGTGAGCCGGTTTCTTCAAATTTCAGTCCCAGGCACTTTTCTTCCGCGGCTCTTCCTTCTCTGGAGGTGTCCTCTCCACAGGGGTGAATCTCCTAGTCCCCCGTGGAGGGAATGTAGGCCTGGGTGCTTGTATTCGGAGAGCCAGGTGGGATCTGTTGTTTAGTACATGGACTTTGACTCTCACCTCTGTTTTCCACCTGGGGTCATGTCCTGGCTCTCTTCTGAGCTGCAGTTCTCAAAGCTTGGGCTTCTTTTTTCTATTCTGCCAGCTCTAAACCTGATTCCTATATGGATGGGAAGAGGTTTGCTTTGGTTATACTCATCCAGTAGGGATGAGGACAAGAAGGTCTGACTTGGTGGTGGAGTCACACTCACTCCCTGTACCTCACTCCTACCTTCTAACTCATGAGCTTTTCTAGGATTCCTTGAGGACTCCTTGACTCTATCTGATCAATTCTCTTCTGCCGAAACTTTAGGGTCAGCTTTCTCAATTGTACCTCAGTCGAGCTTTCACTGCTCCTTTGAGCTGTCTTCCCAAAGTTGCTTGGTTTGTCTTGTCTGCTCTTTTCTCCTTTCTCATTCCCATTGTCCTTGGGGGTTCATGTTAACTCCGAGGGCAGAAAAGATGACTTGCAGGGCCAAGGAGGAGAATTTAAGGGCTGAAGCACAATTCCCTGATACTGGAATGACTCTGCCCTCTCTCTCTTTTGAAGCTTTATTCCACGTTCTCTGTGGTTGGTCAGCTACAGGCAAGCCGATTCAAATGACAGATCTACTTGGAAGCCAGGTCCAACTTTTCTTTTTTTTTTTTCCTTTGGTGGTGCTGGGGATGAAACTGAGAGCCTCCTGTATGCTAGACAAAACACCCTGCCACTGAGCTCCACCCCAGCCTTCTACTGCTGATAGTTTCCTCCTTCTGTCTGCTGCTTGGCTGCCTAGAAAGAAACCTGGGCCCTGCCAGGCACTGACCCATTATCTGTGCCAAGGACTTCTGCCTGTACTGGACAGACTCTTCCTCCCCGCACGCTGCCTGGAATTGAGGAATGGGGAAGGGAAACTCTGAAGTACCTGAGGAGTGGGCTGAGTTCCTCTTCCGCTCCTGAGCAGAGGGTGGGTGATTTTGAAATGGCTGGTGTGAATGTAGTCACACACCCTTTCTCGGGATTGGTTTATTTTGGAAATAAAGGTCACCTTCTTTAGCAGCTATTTGATTCACTTATTTGTTGTTATTAATTTTTATTACCGTTATTGTGGCCTGTCTCCCTCTACTAGAATGTCACCTTTACAAAGGCAGGGAGTTATCTGTATATTTCGCTCACTGATGTGACAACAACTGACTCTACTAACCCATGGGCGATGCTCAGTAAATACTTGTTTAATGATGTAAAGTAAAACTCAAAGATTTGAAAGGATGGATTTCTCAAATACACATGTAATAATGCAGACGTTATTTATAATTTTTAAAATTAAAAGCAATGACAATTATTATAATTATGCTAGGAAGTTACGAGTGGCAGAGGAAGGAAAATGTGGTGGGAGTTGGGATGGGGGAAACGTTACTCTCAGGGTGGGCTCCTGTGAGGCCGGAGGATGAATGTAGTGTCTCCTGAGAGGCTTGAAGGATAAGCAGAATTTGGACTGGGAGAATGGAGGCGAAGAAAGTTTTAAAGTTTTAAAGTGAAGGGGAACAGCATAGAAAAGCTTTAGAGGAAAGTGTAAGGTGTGAGTATAGGGGCTTATGAGTTGAGCTTGACCACAGCAAATGGAGCACAAAGAAGAATATGGAAAAAACTAAAAGTGAAAAGTGAGATTGACCAATAATAAAACCGAGAAATGATTTGAACAGATGCTTAACCAATTAAATTCATGTATAGGTGGCAAATAAGTACATGTGAATATGTTCCCCATCATTAGTCACTAGGGAAATTAGATCTATAATGTGATATGATGACACTTATTAGAATGGATAAAATTAAAAGGCCACAGTCTTAAGTCTTGACAAGGATGTAAGGAAACTGAAACTGATACATTGATGGTGGGAATGTACAATGGTATAACCACTTGAAAACAGTTTGGCAGTTTCTTAAACAGGTAAACATAGGATCTAGCCTTTCTATCCTCATGGATTCCAATTTAAGAGAAATAAAAAATACATCAACACAGAAACTCCTAAATATTTTCATAGTGGCTTTATATAGGGTTACCCCAAACTGGAAGGACCCATCAACAGGTGAATGGAAAAGGAAATTGATGTAGATCCGTACTATGGAACACTGTTCAGCAGTCTAGATGAATGGGCTACTGATATTTGCAACAAAATGAAGAATCTCAAAGTAATTCTGTTGAGTGAAAGAAGCCTGACTTTGGAGGGGCTGTGGGAGGAAAATGAACCCTTGTGCATTGTTTGTGGGAATGTAAACTGATACAACCACTGAGGAAATCAGCGTGGAAATTCCTCAAAAAACTAAAAAGAGAATTTCCATTAGCTATTTCTCTTCTAAACATCTTTCTGAAAGAGTTAGAGGTACTATACCACAGTGATACATGTACATCCATATTTATAGCAGCACAGGTCATAATAGCTAAATCTCTATGTCCATCATAGATGAATGGATAAAGGAGATGTGGTATTGATACACAATGGAGTACTACTCAGCCATAAACAAGGATAAACTTGAGTTATTCGTAGGAAAATAGATTAGGAGACCTTAATGTTCAGTGAAGTAAGTCAGACACACAAACATATATTGCACGGTTCTCTTATGTGAAAAACCCCAATATATAAATTAAGTACAAAATAAAAGACAGACAATAGGAAAAAGAGAAAAAAGTTATTGTAATAAAAAGAAGCCTAACCAGAAAAGACTATAGTTTATATGTTTCCCAATATGTACAATTTAGGAAATTCAAGCTAATCTGTAAGGACGGAAAACAGATGAGTGGCCGCCTGGAAATGTCAGGGGAGGGCTTAACGCATCTCCGCTGGCTTGAGTCACTGGTAGTACGTGCATGACTGTCCCATGCCGCCCGATGTACCACCAGTGGTTCAGAGTCTCCTGGCAGAAAGACAGGGATTGCAGCCCCATCGTGAATGTGTTAAAGGGGGCCGGAGGAGACTTTGGAGGTGATGATTGTCCTGATAGTTCGACAGTTATAAATATGTGTTAACACTTATTGAACTGTACTCTCTAAAGGTGTCAGATCTATTCCATAAAGCTGTTTTGAAAAGCTGAGGTTGGAGGGAACTTACCTGAAGTCTTCAGGACTAGGCTGAAGTGTTTATATTCTCTAGGAAGCTGTTTATTTACTCTTACACTAATTTATGACTTGCTGTGTGCCAAACACACACGCCCATTTATCGTAATAGACAACATGGGAGGGAGGACTGGGACATTTCAGTCCAACAGCTGAGTTGGAAATACCTAGTGTATTACCTGGTAGACATATGGAATGGGCAGTTGGAAACAGAGACATGCTTGGAACGAGAGCAAGGGTGGAAATAAGGGTTTGGATCCCTCCTAAAGAAAGAGGACCTTCAGAGCCATGCACTCTGTGTTAAGAAGATTAAAGTGGAAACAAGGAGAACATATGGCGTGATAGTGCTGGGCACATTCGTGTGTGTCTTGTTCTCACTGTGGCAGAAGACATAAAGAATTAGTTTAGTTTTTTTTCTCCCCTTCAAAGATAACAATGAAATGTTTGTGCTTTTGCCTCAGAGACGATGTTACAATGTCTTCCTGTCCTGAGATCGAATGTTGAGATTCAGATACCAAGACAGCGTCCTACCCAGACCTTCGTTAGGAAACACGATGCAAGTCAAGGGTGTGAGAAAGGCAGCTGCTGGGATCAGAAGGCACCAATATGGCTCAGGATGAAGGACGGAAGTTTTCCAGGGGCTGTGGGGCTTCTCCAACTCTAGGAGAGGGAATCCCTGGAATGGAATGGCAATGCCTATTTTCCTGTATATAAACCTGCGCTCAAACTCTGAGATGGGAGGGCATGTGGCTCCTGGAGGATCCTCATGTCAGGCACCGTGGCCTTAGGAGCCACAATCACAGGCTCTTGTTCCCTACTTGGAGCAGGTGCATGAATGAGTCAGACAAGAGCCATCATGTCGGTGGGCCCGGGGAACTGAAAACAGACTTTCCCCCTGTTCTCTGGATACCATGTAAGCCCCCAGCATGTTCCTCTGACACCACAAAGGGAAAGTCCCTAAAAACATACCTGAAATTAAATTTCTACTAAGTGAGGCTGTTGGATCTACATTTAATTTGATTTAGAAGAAATAAAGTAATATCATGTCCCTTTCACTCAACTTGCACCAATTATGGAACCAGTGGATTCCTACTGGAAATAAAACCAGGTCAGCATCCTTGGGGAACACATATTTGGAGGAGAGCCGTCTCCATTCTGGAGGGTGATTCAGGTGTTCAGTTTTGGAAAACAGATGGGGGTTGGCCATGGGTGAAGGCTGCCTGGAAATCACCTGTTTCCCAGTAAAATGAGGTGACAGCTCCTTCCAGGCAGTTTGGGAAAGTGTGGTTCGTATCTGGCACTATTGTGTGATCCCTAACTCTTCTCTCTCATTTTTTTTTGGTCCTGAGATCAAACTCTACCATGCAGCCACATTCCCAGTCCAGTACTTTTCCTTTTAAAAATTAAAAAAAAATTTTTTTAAAAAAATTTTGTGGCTTTTAACCCTCAACTTTATTTTTACAGTTATGTAGTATGAGATTCCTGCATGCTGCTTTCCTTTGAGTATAGAAGAGATTTTGGTCGAAACTACTGAGCGTAGTAATCCTTGAAAACTCACCTGAGAATTTACAAAACACTTCGTAATCTGTAAGTGAATGATTCCTTCTAACATATTTATTAGACACTCGTATCCACCCATCTAATAGATGAGGACATTGTGGTCAAAAAAGAAATTCAGAGCCTAATACAAGTTCCTGGATAACTTGTTTCTGGAAAAATTTCTGCACAAATTTCCTATCCCTGACTGATTTTCCTACCTCCTCTAGAAATACCCATCTGAAGCCTGGAAATGGTTGTTGGAGCCAGGGAATTTAGGGTTAAAATTGTGGCTTTGCCTCCAGTTACCTGGATAACCATGCACCTACCCCTGTGATCCAAATTTAAGAGAAAAAATAGAGGGAAGTTGATTTATATATTTGTTTCTTGAGTAAATACGGTTGGGTGTCCGTTCTGCAACAGTGATGAAATAGTCAGGGTTCCCACTATCATTTGAGAGAAGAGAAAGATAATAAAGAATATAAGAAATAATCACTTATGAAACAACCATACTCGGAAAATTACAATAAAGTGATAGTGAGACCATTTCAATAAAAATAGCCAGAGGAAGACCCTCTGGATATAAGGGACCAGCTGAAGGGTGCGGCACATGCAAAGGCTATAGGTGGGACAGGCTTTCACTGTTGAGGAACTGGAAGCAGGACCAGCATGGCTGGAGGTTGGTGAGTCGTGTCCAGTGACTAGAAGGTGAAATGGCAGGGCCCCCATCATGCCGGCTCTTGCAGACAAGGGAAGTGTGGGTTTTGCTGCAGGTACAATGGAAAACTGCTAGCGGATTTTAAGCAAAGGAGTCTCCAGGTCAGTTTTTTTTTATTTTAAGGACACTCTGGCTACGAGAATGGAGAGGGTGTGATGTTGTCTGGGAGAGTCGGGGGCATCTGGCAGAGTAGGGAAGCGAGGTGGTGAGCAGGGGGAAGGTCCAGGATGTAATTTGGAAGTAGAGCCAGCAGGTCTTGTTGATGGATTGGGAGTAGAGGGGAGGAGAAGGGCAGATTAGAGGATGCAAGATTTTATAAGGTGTCATTATCTCCTGAAGTTGGGAAGACATCAGGGGCTGCCTGAGTTTGAGATGGCTGCTGCTTATGTCACCAGGGCAGCTGCGTGTGTCCTGCAAAGCATGGGGGGAGAGTCATGGGATTTAAATCCCTGACACAATGTGGTAAAAGCTAACAATTTGGGTAAGATTATCCAAGAGCAGGGCGTGAGAGAGAGAAAGCCTCCAAAGAGCTCTGAGCACTAAGATTTAGACACTGGATCAAGAAAGATGAGCCAGCAAAGATCACTGTAAAGGACTTCTCACTGAAGTTGAGGGAGAATTGGGTGTGTGGCATAACGGAAGCCACCAGAAGAATCGCACTGGGCAGCCAGCTCTGGAAGCACCATAGACAGCGTTAGTCTCCTCTTTAATTGGAATAATATCATTCACTCATTTTAGAGCTTTCCAAAGATAGAACATTACCTTTTATCCCGGCATAAATTCAATTTGCAGTGGCATTTTCTGCTATGTCTTTCAAGGTTGAAATATAGAGCCCTTGAAAAGCC
Organism: Fukomys damarensis; assembly: GCF_012274545.1. Taxonomy (NCBI): domain Eukaryota; kingdom Metazoa; phylum Chordata; class Mammalia; order Rodentia; family Bathyergidae; genus Fukomys; species Fukomys damarensis. The sequence goes on along the minus strand of NW_022900933.1, from coordinate 29,612,778 downwards.
ATGGCTGGTCACCCTTCTTCGAAAGCATGCATTTACCAGGCTGCAGATCCACCATGGAAAGGTTTCTCATTTTTCCACTGGAAGTTCACACGATTTAATTTGCCTGAGTAACCTGCTGTCCTAGGTTTTCAGAGTCCTGACATCTAACAGAGCAATGAATGCTTTAGGCTTTTAGGAACTGTTTCAGGTTTTTATTAATCACCGTTGTTATTGCTCACATGAATTATGAAGAAGTTATTTTGGTAGCTGGAGTCCCCTCAGAAAAAGTTCTGCATTTGTTCAGTATGAACGGACGGCCTGCAGAAGAAGAAAATGGAGAATGCTCCCTGGGTCCGAGGCAGACGTTCCATATGGTCCTGAGTAAGGACTACCTTGTGGTTACCGGAAGAGTGTGAGTGTTTGAAGTTGGTAGTCAAATGGGTTCTCCCTCCCTCGCTGTAGTTTAATTAGAAATTTCCTGTGATCTGCCCCCCTGCAATATGGATTGTGCGAGCTGCTTAAAGATGCGTGAACATCACATGGAATTTGTGGGTTTTGTTTGATTTCTCCACGACACCCCCCTTTGCAGGAATCATTCCTAGGACCTTCAAGATTAAATGTGCTGGTCTTGGGGGGGGGTTCCCAGGAGATGGAGGTAGCTAGGTAACTGCGAAGAGATAGAAACCTGTCCTTCTAATTTTATTTAGGGAAAACACCATGGATTTTCAGAATTGCGCGATTGTATTTGAGATCATTGTCCAAAAAAAGAAAGTGAACAGGGAAATGTGATGAGTACAGTCTAGTCCTTAGGATCCCATTCAGAAGTGTGAAAAGGAAAACACAGTGAGTGTTTTCTCGGAAAGCCCTTTCCTGCAGGCTTCCTCAGATGCCCTAGGCATTTGCAAGTTTCCTGCATAAATGCCACTGTGGCTGTGCCTGGGCCCAGTTGCCATTTTCCTAGGTGTGGGGGTAAATGTAGGCTTCCCCTGTGTTTACAGGAGATTTTACTCCAAGCCTTTTACACCGGTGAAAGACTTGCTGCTTTACTCCCTCAGCACACAGCTCTTTTCAGTGATGAGAGTGATTGTCTGTGATTCTGCTCTACTTGGGGAAGATTTTCCAGACTACAAATAAAAGACAAGTAGCTATATGAGTGCAGGAAGGGAAGCAGCTGCTCTGCTACGATCCAGTGCCTTGACTATGGAGTGAAAAATACCTGTTATTGCTCTAACTGCCATTTTTACTATTCCTGAGAGGCCAGTTGGCAGGGATGGGGGCGGGGAGGGAAGGAGCTGGGCCAGGCAGGAGGAGGTCCATTCATCAAATCCACGGAAGGATTCAGACTGACATCTGAGTTGACTTCGATATAGATAAGGGAAGGCTCAGTACCCGGCAGATGGGCCACCCTCTCGATTCTGCAGTAGCTCGCTGTGACAGACTTTTAATCTGATGGTATTTTCATCTTAATTTATTTGCAACCTGTTTTTTGTACGTACCAGCATTTCTGACAAAGGTGATGAATTTGCTGAAGCTTAACATTCAGATTCTTTCCTCATCTGAGTGTTACATAATTATATATACATTTGGGCTCAAAGGTCCCAGTCTAACATATTCCCTTCGCAGGAGGACCATTTGAGTGCCCATTCTCTCATTAATTTTATTTGACATTTGTGTCAACATTACATTCCTAGTCTAAAAGGAGAAATCATGAGTACGCAGGGGTGTATTTTAAAGTGGAGTATTTAGTTTGGCAGTGAAAAGCAGCCAGCTCAGTGTGCTAAAGCAAAATTTTCTAAATTAATCAATAGAAAGTGGTCTAAATGCACTAAATTTAAATTGTTCTACAAAGTGCTAAATGCTGCACCACGTGGTTGTGTTGATATTTCTAACATTTTGCCTCCGGGGCTCCCAGAGTTGATGAAAATGGGTGTCTCTGGAAAATTAACTTGGGAGCCATGGGGGGGGCGTGTAAGAAACAGACTGAAAATAAGTCACTTATGATGTCAGGAGTGGAGTTTGCTTCTGTGAGATGTTGTGTGCAAATCAAAGACTTGATTCTTCTCCCATTTACTCTCACTCTGGAGCCAGGATTTTATTAGGTAAGTGTGTAAGCATGGGACTCCCGGTGCGGCAGATGGAGAGTTTCCCAGACACAGCAGTGGAGATGGGATTCCTGTGACCAATTGATCACTTGCCCACAACATTGCCCTGGGCTCCCAAAACTAGACAAAAGCATTATCTGAGCTTTTTACCCTAAATAAGAAACAACTGTTAGAGAGCATTGATGGCCCCCGATGTGGGTGTCTAGGTTGATTTTCCAATCAGTAGATGCCAGGGGAGAGGAGAGGAGCTGTCACTAAGCAGCGGCCAAGGGACCAGGGTGGCAGTTCCTGCTGGTTCCAAAGCGCTGACTTGCGCATACCTTGTGGTTTGTGTGCTCTGGAGCTTTTGGCTCTAATGATGAGCTGAGTCTGGGCTTTTGTTTGTGGAGTTTACCAGCCCTGGAAAGGACCCTTGGCAAAAGTTGGCCATTTGCCAAGCTTCCTTTGCTTGTCTTTCTTCTAGTGTTCATCTCTACCTTCTGTTGCCCTCCCATCCAGCCAAGACAAACCCTCCAGTCCTCGTCAGGCTGCTCTCATCAGGAATCTGAAGGCTGACCCATGAGCCTATCCAGATGGCAAGGTCATTCAAGGTCATCACTAGAGCACTTTCTGGCCTACTGTGGTCAGTATCTCTTGGGGACTTCCTTGTGGGGGTTGGTGGAATGATAGAGATCTTATCAGGCATGATAGAGGAGGAGGGACAATTGCGGTTTATGAAGGAGGAACCATGTCTGGCTTAGTCTTTCTTGAAATTAACATAGACAGCCATGCTCCCAGAGCCTCACGGGCCTAGAGGACTCAGATTTTTCTTACCTAATCTTGCGTGGTTGAGCTTCCTGCTGCCCTTGTTGAGTGCATACAGCCTGAGCTGCTGCTGCTGCTGCTGCTGCTGGAAGTAGGCTGCTTTTTTTCAGATTAATAGTGTGCCCTTCCCCCCAAAAAAACAAACCGCACAATATGCAGAAAAACTAAGATGCTCATAGTTTTCTTCTATAAAGCAAATCTGAATCTCAGAGGGAAGGGACTTTGAGAGCCAGAAGATCCTTGGAGGTCTGAGGCTACCTTTGCCTGCACATAGAAGCCCAGGGAGGAGGGGAGCCCAACTTCCTGACATTGGCCAGTCTTCTTTTTTCGTTCTGGCTGCACTTTGTAGGGCAATCACAGAAGCTTCCCATCTAGTTGCTAGTGTAGGGCCAGAGAGTGGCAGGAAATCTCCCCTCTGAAAGCTGAAAGCAGTGCTGTTCCAGCCCTGTCAAGTAGAAGAGACCTTGGCGATAGTGGGGTCGAATCCTGGGGCCATGGCTCCCTCCAGCTCCTAGCTCAGGTGTCCCTGCAACACTTTCTGATGGGAGGTGATGAGAGGCACCCATCTGTGCTCTCTCTGCCAGGCACCAGATGCTGGGCCCTTGTCATCCAGATAAGACCTGCAACCTTCTTAAGGAACTCACCTGTCTTTGTTTAGGCCACACCTCTGCTGTTAATTCCGATAAATCAGCTACTGTTCTCTTAGAAAACTCCCATTCTTCTGAAATTCTTTTCATTGACATTGACAGCCCTGGCTGGAGGGGAGAGGAGAGACACTTTTTCGCCAGGAAGTGGTGAGGGTCTACTTTGGAGTAGCTGCTGCAGAGAGAGGGCCCTAGATCCTCAATAATTACACCAACCATGTGTGTCATTCCCTTCCCTCTGACTCCTGCTGGGTATAGTGGTGCACACCTCTGATCTCAGCACTCGGGGTGGCTGATGTAGGAGAATCACAAGTTTGGTCACAGTGAGACCCTGTCTCAAATAATGAATAAATAAAAAGGGCTGGGGATGTAGCTGTGTGCAAAGGCCCTGAGTTCAATCTGCAGGACACACACACACACACACACACACACACACACACGACTCCTTTGCTGCCTGAGACCTGGAGACCTGGTTTAATCAGATTCCTGCGTCCTCTCGGAGCCCTCAGATGCAGAATGCACATGCAGACACCCCTCATTCTCATCCCCAGCACTTGTAGCTGTGGCATCTGCCACACTGCTTGGCCTGAGTATGGGAGCTCAAGTAATTTCTGTTTGCAGACTTTCTTTTCCGGAGCAATTTCGAAATGGCCAGTGGGCTAGTCCTGTGGGTGGAGGGCTCAGTCCCTTCCTTAACATAACATTCAGAAAGCAACAAGTGGAGCTGGTCTTCTGAATTCAGCTTTATTGGCATTTGGCTGCTCGCAGTATATTTTTAATATACTATGTATGCTGTATCTGAGTAAATCAGCAGGTATGTTTTGAAATTAAATATTTGCTAAGGGCTAGGCTCTTCTCGTGTTAAATTATTGATAACAAACTTCACAGACACAGTATAAGATTTGATGATATATGATTTTTGAGTGACCTGCCGTTTATTAGAATTTATCTGCCCATGAAATCCATTTCCAATTCAGACCCTATCTACTCCAGGATTACTTGCCAGAAATCTATTCCCAGGTTTCTCCTTATTTCAGTGAAATATCTGTAGCTCAGCACCTTTCCCAAGGTGGCTGATGTAATCGGGGCCGATCACTTATCACTTCTCATTTCCTTTGGCAGAACTGTCAAACTGGAAGTGCATCTCAGGGACACTTGGAGAGATGGGGTGTCCCACCCCTGCAGTCTTTTCTTCTAGGAGGGAGGTGGAAAGAGGTGAACTCCCCAGACCAGGGCAGTGTTCTAAGGCCTGTTTACAGACAGGACCAGCCCTGCTTGCCCCTATCAGGTGTCTCTCCTGGGTGGTGACTGAGCAATCAGAACTCATCTGGGTGGTACAGGAGGCTGCTGAGTCCCCAAGGTCTTAGCAGCCCCCCTTCCTGCCTGGCTCCTCTGTGGACAGGTGCCTGCTTCTGGCTGCTGCAAGGGCCAGCTGGCAGGAGAACTCTAACTTGTCATCACAGAAATAAAATTTGTCACCTCTGTGTTCCCAACCTCTGTTCTTTCATGTTTAACTAGCACTCTGCATCTTTATAAACATGTCACGGTTTCTATTTTTATTTCCTAATTAATTCAGAAAAGGAGCAAAGACATTACTAATGAAAGAATAGAAAGGGGACAGGTAAGACTGGGGTGGCTGTTGATTTTTGGTTGGAGAAAGTAATTGAATGAGGATGGGGTGTCCAGCAAGTACAGGAATTACGTGAGGCCTGCCAGTGCGCTGATGATTTGTGGGTGATCCCGAAAATAGCCAGAATTTATGAACATATCTCAACTATCAAACATGATGACAAGCTTTTCTTCTTCTCCTAAAGGACAGTGATACCTTGTTTTCCCACCCACAAAGGAGAAAAAGAGTTTGCACACATATTAATTTTTTAATTTTTTGGATTATATTGTTATTACTACTTTTGAAGTTATGTTCCCTGAGTACATTACAGCTAATTTAACCTTTGTCTTGATGATTCAAAAATAATCTTTATAAACATTTAGGACCGTGTACTTTTGCAATTTCAGATTCTTGACAATCTCAGGAGTGTGGTATTTAATTAAATGAGTGTTTCCTCCTTTCTGCTGTTGCCAAAAAGTCCGCAGTAATAGGCATGAAATGATGGAAAGAGTTCTAAACCTAGAGTCAAAACTATAGTTCTAATGAGTCATTAATTAGCTGTGTGACCTTTAGTAAGTGTTTTAAGCTGTCTGAACATTTATTTCTTCATTTATGAAAATGAGAAATTGAACTATGTATTTTCAAGGTTGTTTAGCTTTCTAAAATTCTATGGTTATGATCCAGAACCAGGCTACTCAGTAACACCACATGTCCTAAAAGCTTTTGTTTTAAGCTGGGCATGGTGGTGTACAACTGTAATCCCAGAACTCTGGGAGGCTGAGGCAGGAAGACCACAAGTTGAAGCCAGGCCTGGATAATTTAGCAAAAACCTGTCTCAAACAAACAAACAACCAACCAAAAAGAAAAGAATAGAACGAGTGGAAAAGCTTTTGTTTTCTTTTGAAATTGCCCGAAATTCCTAACATTGTGTTGGCTTAGTAGGCAAACAACAGCCTATGGCCCAAACATGGCCCACCACCTGTTTTGATAAATAAAGTTTCATTAGCAGAGAGCTGCATGCAGTCCTTTTCCTATTTTCCCTTGGAGCTACACTAGTGAGCTGAGTACTTAGAACACGGATAGTACGGTACACCGTGTCTAATATATTTACTATCTGATCTTTATGGAAAAAGTTTGTCAACCTCTACCTTTCGCTTTTATTTCATTCTCAGTCTGTCACTTTTCATTGCATTCTCTTTCTCTCCACATTTACCTAGCTGGAGGTGGAGAAAAGAGCCAGACAACAGGGTGAGTTAGAGCCATGTTCAAAGTAAGAGTCGCTGGGTTTTGAGCTACAGTTTGAGGGTACCAGTTTGGAGTGCAGGACTGAGTACGTGGCCTTTTAGCTACTTCAGGTCCTTTCTTATTTAACTCCCTGAGTCTTTGTGGCTAGTTAGAGTTGAAATATTACTACAATATGAAGTTTCTAGAAAGAGTTGTTTTGATGTTGCAGACTGATTATGGATTTGCTGTGCAACCCTCTTCTTATACGTGGCATGCTACTATGATTAGGCCCAAGGCAAACTGAACTGAGACCAAAAGACCTGACTTTAGGTCCTGTGGCCTCGTGGCCCCAGGAAGTTCAGCCCTTCCATTTTCCCAAGACTCCTAGGAAATGGGAAAGATCCTGAATGTAGTGTAGAGCCTGAGGCGGGGGACACCCTGGGACTCGGCTCCACCCCTCAGCTGCCCTGTGCACCATCAGGTTGTAGCAGTTGAGAACATTTGTCTAATGAAATGGCCCAGAGATGCTGGTGGTCAAGAGCACTGTGCCTTCAAAATCACCACATGGTGCCAGGCTGAAATCCCAGCACTCTGAGAGGCTCACGCTGAAGGATCACAAGTTTGAGCCCAGTTTGGGCAGCGTAGTGAGACTCTGTCTCAAAAATTTAAGAAAGGGCTGGGGATATAACAAGTGCAGAGGCCCCAAGTTCGATCTTTAGTGTGGGAAGAAGAAAGCACCATGGGACCTGAGGTGCATCTTGTCTTCCCAGTGGCCTGGTGAGTAAGCCTCGTCTTGCCAAAGCACTGTGCTGGCCAAGCTCTTAATCAACTCAATCTTTGATTCCTTTTAGGCTCTCTCCTTGTGCAGAGCTCTCTGAGAGGGAAGGAGGAAGGGTCCGGGGGCAAGGACAAAATGCAGATGGTCCTGGGTTCCTGGTCCCAACAGTGTCAGCCCCTGTTCCCTGTCATTGGTGATGGTGCCATTGAGTGGACACAGATCTGAGCTGTGTGTGCATGGATGACGATGCCTCCCTCTCTGGTTGACATCCTTTCAAGGCAGAACATAGTTTTTAAGTTTAACTGAATCTTCATTGACTAGAGCAGTGTCTGGCTTCAACAAATACATGTGGAGTTAACTTGTCATGACCAGGGTTTTCCTTGGAAGTTGACGTGGAGGCTCTTTGAGGTTGATTATCCCTGTTGCCTGTGTGTCTGGGCAGACTCCGTAGTGGCCGTGCATGCTAAATCAGTTCACTTTATGTGGCCCAGTGTACAGCCTCAGTCGCCTCGTGGGGAAGTGGCTCTTCCTGTACGAGATGGAAATAGAAGTTCAGCAACAGCTGCAGTGGGGCAGAGCTGGGCTGAAGTCTTCTCGGGAAGCCTTGTCTCAGCCTGGCTGTGCACCCAAGATCACCTTGCTCTCTAGCAGGGACAGCCCTCCTTGATTCTGAGGCAGGCACCATCTCCATCTCTTCTGCCCTTTTGCTGTCAGTGGATAACCTGGATTGCACAGTGGAGTCAAAAACGAAAACAAAAAACAAATCAAGGATTGACATTTTTCAGCATGAATATATAGGCCATCATGAAGGTTATCTAGGAAAGAGCCAAACCATCTGCTGTGTTTTGATCTGGTTTGCCCCTCCTCCAAAGTTTGGTGTCCTGGAAGCTTGGTCTTCAATGTAATGGCTTGGGGAGGTAGTGGGTCCTTAAAAGGTGAGGGCCATGGAAGGTGATTAGGTCTCAGAGGTCATGTGACCTTATTAGCTCTTGAGTGACAAAGCTGTGAAAAAGTGAAGCCACTCCAGGTGCTTGGCTCCTGTGTCTTTCCTCTCCTTTTCCACGTTTGATGACCTCACAGATGCCAGCACCATGCTGTTTGGACTTTCCAGCTTGAACCAAATAAACCTGTGTACTTCATCGGTTATTCACGCTCAGGTATTCAAACTATGTACAATTGGCTACAGGAACTTGCTTCTGTTACATCCACTTTCTTAGGAAATGAATAACTAACCTTTCATTCATTCATTTAAAACAGACTTTCTCACGTGTGGTAGACTTTATGTTAGTTGTTGTGGTGATGGCAGTTAAAAGGACAGGGGAGACCCTCATCAGCAAAGAATTTCTATGCAATGAACAAGTAAACAAGCAAATGAAACTATTGCAAATTGTATGAGAAGCATCCAAAGAGGTTGGGGGCCCACCTCTGAGATGTGACGTTTACAGCATCCTATGAATCCAGAAGGAGCTCCCTATGCAAGTAGCAGAGAGAAGAACTTCCAGGCTGAAGGCATAGCATGTCCAAAGTGTGTCTGGAGACCAAGAGTGGTGCAGGTGTGTGTGAACATGGTGACAGGCTGGCTTGGGACAAGGTTGGATGTGTCAGAGCTCCCGTGGGAAGCCACTGGCCGATTTCAAGCCTGGGAATGACGTGGTCAGGTTTCTGATTTGAAAGGGCATCCTCGCTGTTCTGTGCACCGTGGTTTGGATGTGGGCAGAGCACAGTCATGTAGACCAGGGCAGAGCTGTCCCCACTCTGAAGTGGTAAAAAGGTGAAGAGAACTTCCTAGTGGACTGGAACAGAAGTGGGGAAGGAAGCAAAGGTCCTGGAATGCTGACATTTACAAAGATAGAAGAAATCAGGGGAAGAGGGCACAAATGGGAGAAAGTCTCAAGTTTTTGTAGAAATCGAGTCGAGCTCACAAGTGAGAACCCCTGGAATCTGTCTTGTGCTGGCCACTGATGAACGGTGCCAGGCTCTGATTAGGGGCTGGCTTTTTTCCTACATGTGACTCTCTCCTTGATACCACTTTGGGTCCAGATTTATACCACTTGGTACCCTCAGGAATGAACATGGTTGCTCATCCACAATAGATGCTCAATAAAGAATTGCTGATGGGCTGGGGATTTAGCTCAGTGGTGCCGCTGCCTGCCTTGCAAGTACAAGGTCCTGAGTTCGATCCCCGGTACCAAAAAAAGGGCTGGTGTTTCGCCTGTGCCAGGCATTGCCAGCTTTATTGAAGAGCAGGACTGGAAAGCAATGGAAAAAGGGCTGGGAGTGGTGGTACACGCCTACCATCCCAACACTCAGCAGGTTGAGGCAGGAGGACCTCCATGAGTTTGAGGCCAGGCTGGACTACATAGGGAGATCCTTCTCAAAAAAAGAGAAAAAGAAAGGAAGGAAGAGAGAAAGAAAGAAAGAAAGACAAGAAAAGAAAAGAGAAAAGAAAGAAAAAGGGAACTGATTAAAGGGGACAAAAGCCAGGGGAAGAAAGGCAGGCAAAGGGCTTTTTGTGGTAATGACTGTATGGCTATTTTTCTGGAAAAAAGACTTGACACGATGAGAAAGAAATTAAAGAGGAAAGAGTAGCTAGTTTTAGGGGACTTACCTAGACATCTGTCTCTTATGCTTCCATTACATTTGTAAGCCTGGGTCATTTATTGGTTGGGAGTCACAAACACATGCCTGCCTCCTCTTTCCACTTAACAGCTTCTTCTGCTTCCCACTCTTTTACTCCTAAAGAAGAGCCTTGAGGCTGAGGGCACAACATGTACAAAAGCCCTGAGGCTGGCAGAGAGAACTTGGCAGATCTGTAGAAAAAGGCAAGTAACAAAGAGGAGGGGAGCAGAGCCAGAGATTTCTTTCAAGGGCCATGGGGGCAGGAGAAGTTTGGAATGTGCTGCTGCTGTCACCCACAAACATGAATGAGTCCTGAATAATCGTCTCTCCAAAACGAGTACAATGAATGCAGTTTTCCCTCCATGGCTTCATTGTCTTGGAAGATTGAAACTAGTGATAGTAGAACCACTTATTAACCTCAAAGTACATCTCTGTGATATGCCCCGTGTCTGTGAACAAGTAATTTTTGACAAAGAAAAATACTGACAGCAGTATCTTGTGATGTTAAAAGCTAAGCATTTGTTGCACTTTTTAAAAATTTTAAGTTATTTCTTCTCGGTAGGAAAGTAAAGAAATCCGTGATAAAATAATAATTAAATGCTGACAATGCTAAATCTCTACCCAGCGTGAGCTGGCAGCAGCTTCATACCACAGCATTAGGTCATTTGAAGAAAAAAATCTGATTAAATACCTCTGTAGGCTTTTCTGATTAGCCGTTCTTAAAAGCGCCAGTGACAGTAATGAAAGGGTGTAATTTGACAGCCGCAATTTGCTTTAGGGGAAAAAAAGGTAAAATAGTATAGTGCATATGTGCAAGGTTTTCACAGGAATTTCTTGTTGGTCTTTACTAGTGGGGTTTGTTTTACTAATCATTAGTTTCTAGCAGTTCTGAGTTGCCCACCAGCCAGGAATTGTTCGAGGTGAAAGTCGGCTGTGTTTCCGGGTAGAGGGCTGAGGGTGTGGTTTAAAAGCCAGCTTTTCTTTTCCTTCTTTCTTTCTTTTTCCTGCTCCACACAGCAGGTTTCATATTTCCAGGGTTAAATGACCTTGACACGAGCAGTTTTGGGAACTGCGAGATCCTCCTCCCATCTCGTGCATTAATTGTCTGCATCTGGCGGCTCCAGCATCTCTGTATTAACTTGCTGTGGCATGAGGGCTGCAGGCCAGCTTTGACCGAAGATGTAGCAATTATGTGACATATGGTAAACACAGCCACCACCTCTAATTACTCTTCCTTTGAACTTTCTCCTTGACTTTTGCTGCTGACTGCAGGTGTCTTGGGTAGGAAGTGTTTTCCATTTTTCAGCCTCAGGATGGTCTCACCTTGAGTACACGGAAGGGGGCCATTGGCATCTTCGGCTGTGCTGTGATAGAATTACAGAGCTTCAAACCCACAGGAGGCCTTAGGCTGCACCCAGCCCAATTATTTCATCTCAAAGATGAGGACATTGAGTCTACGGAGGTGAGTGGAACAATCAAGTCTCCCAAGTCTCAAAGTAGCCTGACTCTGTCCTTTCAGGTCCTTCCTCTCTAACATGGAAGTAAAGCCAGTATGGGAGTTTTCCAGGCCAGCCATAACAAAGCATCAGAAGCCAGAAGCCGGAAAGCAACAGAAATGTGTGCCCTCAGAGCCAGAAGTCTAAAGCCAAGGTGTTGGTAATGCTACGCAGACAGAATTTGTTGTTTTGGAGAATCTGTCACATAGCTTTCTGACAGCCTCCAGTGTGGGTGGCGACCCAGCAGTCCTTGGCTTGTGGGGGCATCCCTCCACCCTCTGCCTCCATCACCATGTGGCCTTCTCCCCGTGTGTCTCTCTAGCCAGATCCTGTTTCCAAGTAAGGCCACATTCTGAGGTTGCAGGCGTGAAGAAGGCTTCAGTCGATCTTTTTGCGGGGGGACACAGCTCAGTGCATAGCAGGTGAGGCTGGGTAAGGTTTTCCTTTCCAGAGTCCTTGGAGAGGCTTGGCTGCAATGAATCATCATCACCTTCAACTGTACTTTCAGAGGTTGTTCTGTCTTTATGCTTTTTCTGTCAAGTGAGGAACCTGAGTCCCTTCCATTCATTATTAATGATGATGATATGTAGCTTTTACTTTTAGCACAGAGTGAGAGAATGTAAGTCAATCTGAGGGTTTGCCCATAAAAAAAGAAGTTAGAAATAATTCAGAGACAAGATTCGAGTTGTGGACATTTACTTGTAGAGATTCTGTGGGTTCTTTTTTTTTTTGTACCAGGGATCAAACCTGGGTCCTTGTGCTTACAGGGCAGGCAGTAGAACCACTGAGCTAAATCCCCAGCCCTTTTGGGTTCTTAAAAGAAGCATCAGACCCCTCCAATTTGGAGAGTTAGTTCTATTTATATTTATGCTTATTCTATAATTATGTATAATTCAGAAAAGTTGTAATTTAGATTATGTAATAATTTATTCTGTGTTATTATTCTATCATTTATTGAGCAGCCACAGTCAAATCCTACATTCCTCCTTAACTATGATTCGTTTTCACCTTTCTCTCATTCTAACTTCACCTTCCGAGAAGGTTGACCATTTAAATATCTTCAGTCCTTTCACACTCTGCTCCAAATCTATAAAGGGTCTGGTTTTCAGCCCTGATTGTCTCCTACTGTGGCCCACTGTTCCTCCCTAAAACCAAACAGCTCTTCATCTGGTCCCAAGTGTACCTGGTACCTGCCCTTCTCCAGACTTGGCTCCTCCAGCCCTTTGGGATGATGTGCTCTTTCCTTTCTGCCACTGCAAAGGGTGCCTCTGCCATGGCTGCTGGCTGGGCATCCTCCACAGGACATGCCAAAGTCCTACAGAATGCCTTCTCCATACCTCATGAGGATCAGGGGCTGCCACCCAATGGCATCTGAGGAAGTAGTGGACTGGCAGCCATAGAACTCTACTCTGGGCTCTGCCGTTAGTGTCCTGTGTGGCTCTAAGTTACCTGGCTACTGCCTGCCTCACTGTGGTCCTGAGAATCAGATGAGATATCAAAATTATTTTGAGGCCCGGCGTGGTGGCGCATACCTATAATCCCAGCAGTCTGGTGGCTGAGGCAGGAGGATCGCTGTGAGTTCGAGACCAGCCTGGGCTACATAGTGAGTTCCAGGTCAGTCTCAACTACATAGTGAGACCCTGTCTCAAAAAAACCAAAAAAAAAAAAAAAAGTTTTTGAAACTCATCTATGAGAAGTACTATTCAAGTATTAATTACTTCATAGAACTCCACTCATTCGCCTGTAAAATGGATTTAGTAAATCACATGGATCAGTACCTGGCTTGCAGCAAGTCATCAATAAGAATTAGCTTTCCTCATCCATCATCAAACTCATTGTCAGTATCTTTGCAGGTAAGACTGCAAGACCTGGTAGGACTGGGTTGTGTTGTGGACTTTGCTCCATGCATAGGATGGATCCTTATAGTAGCTGCTTAATATATAATTTCCTGGATAAATGGAGAGTTCCAGTCTTGTTGCTATATGCACTACTTAGGCTCTCTCTCTCTCTCTTTTTCTCCCTTTTCCTAAGACATTAAAATTCCCACTGATCACTCTAGCCTGGAAGTTCTTAAATGAGTAGAAGTAAACTCTCTGACAGCAGTGTTGATTTTGACTCTAAACCTAAATTAGTTGGATAAGTGAATCACTGTGGTAATGCAGATGTCATCATTCAGTCATCATTCAGAAATGGCCCAAATTCATTTTCTTCTGATATCTGCTCATCAGGATGTAACACGGGCATGTTTTGAAATGGAACATCCTCTATTAGTTTAATTGAGTGTAGTTTTGACAGTGTCGAGGTTTGTATAATGTCCTCATAATAACGCTTTGAAGGGTTACATGAGGACAGAATTGTTCTACAAATGGGGGACAGGACATTTCTGGTATAGCTTTCTGCTCCACCATCCTCTATAGGGAAGCCACATAAATGAAAAGAGAAAGAAAAACCCTGCAGATGACAACACAGACATGAAAATTTTGTAAATGCCTAAAATACTGCTCATATATCTACTGCTCACAAACTGCTCACATATCTAAATATTTGCAAATTACCCACTATTTGATATTAGTTCAATTTTTGAATTCCTTTTGACTCTCCTTTAGTAGCACCATGTATTTTCTTTCCACATTTAAGTTTCCTTATCCCTATTTTTTTTTTTTTACAGAAATACAAAGAAAGCCCACTTGGGCTAATATGAGTTCAAATTGAGAATTCCTGTCTGGAGCGCTTTGGATGT
>NW_022900933.1:29593714-29598723 GCF_012274545.1 Fukomys damarensis | reverse complement strand
ATGTAGAAATAAGGTATCTTGGGGATGGGACCTAGTCTAAAAACAAAATTTGTTTGTTTCATACACACCTCATAATGTAACTGGAAGGCAATTCTATGCAATAGTTTCGGTGCTGTTATGTTCTGACTGTGAAGTGTCTGTTACTTGAGGTCAAGTGTGGAATTTTCCACTAGTGGCTCATGTCAATTCTCAAAAACCCTCAGATTCTGGAACATTTGGGATTTTGAATTTTCAGGATAGGAATGGACAACTTGTATTTTTTTCCTTCCATATGCTAATAAATAAATAGCACTGATGCTCAAAATCTGTTGACAGCTAATTCTCTTCCTAGGCCATATGATTTGAGTAATTTTACCAAGAACTAGAGATGTGGCAGCAAAATTAGTGATGTGTGTTTAGGAGAAGTTTTCCTAAATAGGGAGGCTGAGTGGAGAAGTGTTAAACTCCTTCTTCCTAGCTTCAAATTGAGGAACAGAAGTAGATACAGCTATAGGTAGGGCCTAAGAGGCAAAAGAGGTCTTATTATTTTTATGTAATGTGAAAACATCAGCACACTAGGCCCTCTTTCTTTACACATATGCACACACGCACACACACACACACACACACACACACAAAACCTTCCTTCTTCAGGATCACAGCAACCTAAACCAGAACAACTGTGATTATAATAATCTTTTCCACAAATGCCACTGTTCAGAATTGTACACATCTTTGGGTATTGTGACTGTTAAATCTTGATATGTCAGCTTCATTAGATTAAGAAGCACCTAGGACATTAGTAAAGCATGTTCCTGTGTGTGTCTGAGTGGGATACAGAGGGATGACCTTGGGTACTATGTATGGTCTTCACTCATGCTTCTCTGACATCACTTCCCTGCTCTGCTTCATGGCCACCATGAACTAAGCCTTACTTTGCCGTGCCCCTCCAGCATGACGTCTCTGCCTGGGAGCCAACTGGTCATGGGCTGAAATTGTAAGCAAATTAAATCTCTCCTGCTTTAAGTTCTGAGTATTTGGTGTTGTGTCTCAAGCAACAAGAAAGCTAATAAAGAAAATTGGTACCAGAGAAGTGAGATGGTTGCTGTGACTGTATCTGACTGTGATTTAGAAGTCTTTGGAACTGGTTTATTGGAGGAGTTTGGAAAAGTTTGGAGAAGCAGGCCAGAGAAGCCTTAGAATGCTGTAAGCAGAGCTTGAGGGGTGATTCTGGTCAGAGCCCAGAAGACCCGGATGCTGATAGGAATGAGAACAGTAAAGGCCAGGCTCATGAGGTTTCAGTTGGGAACAAGGACTCCATTGGCAGTTGGACTACAGGACATGTGAGTTACATTCTGGAAGAAAATTTGTCTACATTTGCCCATGTCCTGAGGTTTTGCAGGAAACTAAGATTAAGTGTGGTGGACTACCTAATCTGGCAGAGGAACTTTCAAGACACTTCTGCATTCAGGCTGTGCTACTGCCTGCTTTTAGCCAGATTTACAGTGAAAATCAAAAGCACAAGGCATAAAAATTTGAAAATTTTAAATTTTGGATCAGAAGGAGCCATGTGTAAAGTTGGGGCCAAAGGAGGTGTGGCTACAGTAAGTACCTGACTTACAAATGAATTCCATTCCAGGAGAATTAGCTTAGATTACTCCCCTGTTCTGCTTCCTGGCTGCCACAAACTAAGCAGTTTTCCTCTACCATGTCCCTTCGGCCATGATATCGCTGCCTTTTAAAAGTTGTGAGTGTCGGGTATTATATCTCAGCCATGAGAATGTTAATGTAGGCAATTTAAGAAGACTCCTCCTCTGCTGCAATACTTCCTTCATTGTGGTACTAGGAATTGCCTATGAGGGCCTCCCAAAGCCATAGTGAAGAATTGAAGTCACTGTGAAACTTCACACTTTTGTCAAGCAACAGCCTGTGGTGACGCTCACCTAGAAATTTTGCTATTTCTTGCTAAATACTGCAATAAGTGGGGTCTTGATGATTCCTGAGATGCTCTCAGAGTATCTTTCTTCTGGTCTTCCTTTGCTTCTTCTCTGTAGAGACCCTTTCTGTTCCAGGCCAGTTGGTCTTTCTACACTGCATTCATCTCAGCCAAAGCCATGCCAAGGATACTCCTCAGGAGACCTCAAGACTGGTTTTCAACCAGAAGCCCCTATTGCAGCATCTTCCTATGAGTCTAGGCATGGGGTGTTGTGGTTATAACATATTTCAAATAATGGGGATCACCTCTGTTGGAAATTTTTGAACAGGGGATATGTCTTAAAGCCACAAAGCAAGGTTAAGAGAGGGAGACCTGTTTTCTAATGTCAGATTCTTTCCTGATTGCAAGATTTCTCAAGAAAAGCCAATTACCTCCAAGAGCCAGATGGATGTAGGTAAAGTGCTTCTCCCAGTAACTGGCCCTGTAGCCCACAACTAGTAAGTGGTAACTGGATTTCTACTTCTTTTGCATATCCTCAGGGATAGCAAAAGGTAAATCATTGGAAAGCAGGTGGTGTTTGCTGGGTAATATTGATTTGGGACCAATAATAATAATCTGCTATAAAGTAATGAGACTCAGACTTATAACTGCCCTTAGAGTTGATCCTAAAATCTGGGACAAGTTGTACAATTGTTCACAAAACCAGTGGATTTCAGGGCTATGATTTTGTTGTCTGAATCTTTTCCATTGATTGAGATCTATAGGATCTATAGTCCAGACAGGCTCTGTGAAGAAGGGATCCTTGATTTGGTTTTCTGTCCCTTATCAGTCATCCTGGGGCTGTAGTGGCCACAGCTGGCCAGCCCCTGGATTCTGCTCACTCTTGGTTTTGCTAGGAAATGTAGTCAGCAGCCCCTTTCCATTTGTGGGAACCTCTTCTTTCTCCAGTACCTGTGAGCTACAGCAACTGCTTCTGTTCCCCTTGCTGTTACTTTACTGTCCCAGAGCTAAGAGGCTGACATCATTCAGCCCCTTCCTTCCTTCACTCCGTTAAGAGGAGCTTTCCTGGCAGATGCCATTTATATTTTACTCTTCTGCCTTAGTTAAACTAGATGACTTTTAGGACTTAGTAATCGCACTTGTCTTATTGCCTATTGGTAGCACTGTGCCTTCCAGAGAAGACAGGCAATACTCTGAAGTGATAAATGGGAAGAGGTTTTTTTGTTCTGGGAAGCCCAGTCTTGCACAAATGTGAGTGGGTTGCATAAGATAATATAAGCTCTTTGTCAGGTAATGACAATCGCTAGTGGCCCACTTGGCCCTACTACCACCCCTACGTTCCAGCTGGCTCCCAGCACCTGCCATTGCTGTGGTGATGGGGCCACTTGGTCTGTTTCTTCCCTCCCATCTGGTGTAGACTCTGGGCTCTCCACACTCAGCCATCCCTTGCTGATAGATGGGGCTTGTCCAGTCCCTGAGACTAATTTTGACCAAAGGTTGTGTTTGGGGAACTTGGATCCCCCCCCCTTTTTGCCTATTCTTGTCTTGACATTGAGTCTTGGTTCTTTTATTGGCCTAAAAACTGGTACTCATATTTCTACCTTGTTTCTGGACCCAAACTTTCTATCTTGTCTACCTGGCTGGCTCTGGAACTGGGGTCCTGTGCTGTCCAGTGGTACAGCCTTTTCTTGGTATCAGCCCAGCAGGTGGGGCTCTGCTTGCCCCATGGATTTCTACTCATCACCTTTGATTTTTGCACTGTGATTTCCCTGATGACTTCTTTTTTTGTTTACTCTGCAAGTCAGGGCATTTTGTTTTCTGACTTCATGCTACTTTTTTGCCTGCTCTCCCATTTGCTTTTTTCTACCCTGCCCTCTCTTGTTTTTGTTGCCTCTCCCCTTTGTTTACTTCATGTAGGACATAGCTATATATGCTGTTGGCCATGATAGATAGATAGATAGATAGATAGAAAGATAGATACATAGATAGATAGATTATAGACAAATTTTGTGACAAAGTAGAAATGAGTCTTCAATACCCATCTTCATGATCTCATCAGTAACCACACATTGTGAATTTTTACATCTATATGTTTATTCTGTTTACCTATGATTTTTACATTTTAAAACAATTATCTGTTTAAAACCACCTGTTTTTTTGCTTTATGTTTTGGCTTTGGTACCTGATTTTTGCTTAATGTGAGACCCATACTTTGTGTTTTGTCGAAGATGTCTATCCAATGTTTATATCTGATTATCAGCCTTCATTGTCTGCTCCACCCCAGTGAGTGGATCTGTCCCTGAAGCTCTTCCAAGAAGGCCACATTTATAACTGCTCAGGTGAGGTCAGGCTGAAGTCCAGGACAGGGGCCAGCTCTGGAGTTGGCAGACTCAAGCCAGCCGTGGTGTCATTAGATTCCGCCTGGAGCTTGCTTGGATCCCCCTGGACTATTCCATTGCCTCCATATTGTCCTGTACTGGGCAGTAGTGCTGTCAGACTACCCTGAAATTTCCAGACAATCCTAGCATGTTTACTCTGCCAGGATTTTCCAGCTGTTAAATACTAAAATGTCAGTAAGAGTGAGAATTCGGAGAAGAGTTGTTCCTATCATTCTATAGAAAAGACAATAGAGTGACTAATAAGATTGGCACCTTTGGCTAAAGGTGAGAGGATAGATTTGTGAACTGTTATTCATCTTGTGCTCTGGCCAAACTGGCCTTGGGTGACAATCACTGGGTTTTGGACCTTTAATCTGATTTAATACTAGAATACGGAACCTTGGCTTAGATTACTCAACTGCTGCCATGGCTGCCAGTTTTTCCTCCCCGCTCCAGTCCCGGTGGTTGCATGCCAGGTGCTCAGTGGCAGCTCTGACTATGTTCTACCTCTTTCTTTTTTATCCCCATCACTCGCAGCTCTGGCTGCTCTGTGTGTGTGCCCCCCAGAGTGAGGTAGAATACTGGATAGCTCTTCCTGTTCCCTTTCCTAAATGAGCTGGATACTTCCCGTCAAGCAGCTCTTCTCAGATGGAGACCAACTCCCCAGGAACAGGCCGGAAAACACTTAGAAATCCGTGTCTTTTTTTTTTTTTTTT
>NW_022900933.1:29593065-29593662 GCF_012274545.1 Fukomys damarensis | reverse complement strand
TTTTTTTTTTTTTTTTTTGGTACCGGGGATTGAACTTGGGTCCTTGCGCTTGCAAGGCAGGCCACCGAACCACTGAGCTAAATCCCCGGCCCCCGAAATCCGTGTCTTAAGCTGAAGCCAGAAACATTCCTTGTCAATAGCCAGACAATGGTAGGCCCATGGCACTTGTGATCTTCCCCTTTAAGTACATTCTCTGCTCTCCCAGGAGGCTCCTACCTCCACCCTCTCATAGGAATTTGAGCATCATTCTTCCCTCACGTTATTCAGTTAGACAAGGCCCGTCCAGGGTTCCCAGGGCTCCAGGGTTGGCTATGCTGTCATCCCCCTCTAATTCCTCTCCACTTCAATACCTTGCCCACCCATGAATAGCAGGTTGATACTTTGGTGACATACACAGAGAGTCTGATGCTTATCTCTGGGCTTTGGCCCAAACAATAAACTAAGAACAAATAAAGTTTTAGTACCCCCTTATGTACTTGTTATACATTGAAAAACAGCTGGTAAACAGAAAGTATAAAGAGAATAAATTCATCATCGGACAAAAAGAGAATATTTCTTTTCTACAAGTCTAATAGTTTTTTTTTTTTTTTTTTTTTT
>NW_022900933.1:29568840-29592749 GCF_012274545.1 Fukomys damarensis | reverse complement strand
ATTTTTTTTTTTTTTTTTTTTTTTTAAGTTCTGGGTATCAACCCCTGGGCCTTGCATATGTTAGCCAAGCACAGTGCCACTGAACTACCTCCAACCCCTAAGAGGCATTTTGATGTAGTAACAAAACACACAAATACATCATTAGAGTGGGAGGCAAACAATGTGAATTCTAGTTCTGGCTATAAACAGAGTGGTTACTTCCGTCAGATTTGCTAACCAGCTAATCCGTGGCTCTCTCAGTTTCCAAATCAGAGTAATATCTGGTGCTGTTTTACTATGTTGGTGTGATTATTAAATTATGTAATGTATACATGGGCCTAGGAAATTACAAAGCATTGTATACAAAATATGGGTATGGATGTTATGTGCTAGAAAGATTGCCTTAAATAAAGTAAAGGAAATAGAAATTCACTTAACATACGAACATGCAGTTGACAGAAAAAAATATGGAAGGCTCTTGTACATATGAAAGGGTGCTTATACTTACTAATAATAAGGAAAGTATTTTTTAACATTACGATATTAACTCTCTCTGTCAGTTTGGTGAAGTTCAAAATAGTTGATAGTACTCTGTGTTGGCCAGGCAGGAAGCAAAGACTCCACGTCTTTCTGATGGGAGTATACAGGGCAATGATCTCTGTGAAGAACAACTTGGTGATATTAATTGAAATAGAAAAAGCATGTGTCTTTGGCCAAGCAATTCCATTTCTTAAAATTGATCCTGCAACCCTACTTGTATTTGTACAAAACGAGGCCACTTTATTTATGGGTTGCTGTGGAATGCTGTCTATGTTAGGTGAGAAATGCAGGACAGAAGAGTTTACATGAAACATTTTTTTTGACAAAGGAGTGGAAAGCTAGTATTTGCATATATATGCCCAGAAGAATTCACCACGTTTAATAATATTTTAGGGATATTTCCTTTTGTTTGTTTTTTAATAGCATTTGCTGTTTTGTGTTTGTTTAGGTTATTGGGGGATTTTTGGGGGGTTTGTTTTATATCCTTTGGCTGCTGAGTAGAACTAGGTGACCAGTGATGGGGTGGGAGGCTGGCTTACTGTATACATAGGCAAGTCTTCACTACATATTCTCCTGGACTCCAAAGTTTTACCTTATGCATGTATTTTTGATTCTGTAAAAACTGAAACACAACAAAATTTTTACAACCTAAAATGACCAACAAAATAAAAATATGAGTAAAGCCCCAACTTCCCTCCCAATAAAATAAAAATACAAATGAAAGGAAGAAAGTCACTTAAGAATTATTCTATATTTTCCTTCTTTTTGCTGTCTGTATTGCTTGACTTTCATTTGACTTTTTGTTTGTTTAAGTTTTTCCTTTTACATTTGGGCTCTGGGAAACTAACGAGTCTAGTCCTTATAACTACAGGAAGTGATTTTTATTTTCACCATTCTAATGAACCAAGTAGTTATGTCTGGCTTTTCCCTTGATCTGCCAATCTTTATTTCTGAGATCTAAGTAACCCTTGAAAGTTGTAAGCATCAAACCAAACCTAGATGTTTGTTTCCTGAGCTTCCCAATGGGCAATAGTGTTGGCTGGGAAAGCTGATTGGGGGCTGTACCCAGGGAGTGAATTGCTGGAGTAATTAGGGAGCTGCTCAGGGCTGAGCTTCCTAATTGGGGTACTGAGCAACTTGCAGAATGACTCAAGTTCTTCCTCTTGCTTTATTAGAAATTTAAAGAGTTAGTTTTTGCTGATTTCACTTCTTGAGTTTTGCTCCTTAGATGTATTTTCCTCTTTTTTTTTTTCAATTTCATATATTTAAGCAAGTGACTATTTTAATTAGGCTTGTCTTCTAACTCAACCCACCACCACTACTATATAGGTTTTCTTTACCAAATTGGCCCCTTTGTGTAATTCTGGGTACCCGTGTGGCCTCTTTGCTTGGAAGGCTAAATGCAGCCCCCCAAACAAGGCCTGGCTTCTTGAAGATTTTCAGATGCAGAGGTCCCTCTGTGAACATGTGCCAAAGGGGAGTTTGAAAAACCCCTTCATGTGGACTCACTAGTGCCTTCAATTAGGAGAATTCATCCCAACCATGTGGAGACACCCTCCAGGGCCCGGCAGAGGCTGGTTTCATTGTGTATATAGACAATTTGAAATAAAAGGCTAACTTGAACCAAGGGTTATATTTATGCCTCCACTGTGATCTCAACACACTTGCTTGTTTGAATGGGGTATGGCTGATTTATGCATTATTCAAACCTATAAGTCAGAGAGAATACACAAGACTGTGGCACATATGTGAACTGAGGTCTTCTATTTGCTGGTAGGGACTTGAGCTTAGCTAATATTTTCTCTGAACTTTTCCTGCAAACAGCCTCACTTAAGCAAACAAATAGTTATATCCTTCACAAAACAACCGAGAACATGATCCTGAGGGATTTTCTCTTTTTTTTGCTGTGTTTGGGATTGAATTCAGGGACTAAACAAGTACTCTACCACTGAGCTACATCTTTAGCCCACTGAATTATTTTTCTAATTCTCTTTACAATGACTGGCCTAACACCTACTATAGAAGCAACAGTAAGCTTATCTCTGTGGAAAAAAAAAAGGTAAACAAATTTCCTTCTGGTTTCCTTTACATAGCGTCGATTCGGTAATTAATTTTATGGAGATCACCAAATCATGATAATGACAGCATAGAATATCCTTATCTTTTCTTATATGACAGTTCCTAGGTTCTCAGCATCTTGGGAGTCTCGGCTTTTTAGGGTGTTGGATAAGAACTTTTGACCTGGCGTGAGGTTAAAATGAAAACAAACGTACCAAAGAACTCTAGTAAGCTAGTGTTCTAATGTCCAGGGTTAAACCATAGTGAAAGCCCTAACAAAGTAGACACATATCTATCAGAAAGGAAAGAGAGTGTGTTGGTAGTGGGAGTAACCAGGGCTTTGCCCTACAAGTGTGTTGTACATTCAGCACTGGGCCTTCTGGAGACAAAGTTGCAGGGTTACAGGGTTGACCAGATAGACAGAGCCCACCATAAAGAGAATACCCTAGTCCAGATGGCCTACAGGACTGAGTGGAAGCAGTAACTGGCCCATTGCTTCCTTAAGTCCCCACCTATGGGAAATGACACCAGCCTTGTGGACTTCCACTTGAGGAACAACTGTGCAGGGAGCTGGATGTGAGATATGGCACAGAGATACAGGGGTGCTGGTAGGACAGGTGGGACCAGGGTGGCTTAGATACAGGGAAGGAAGCATCCAAACCTAATTCTGCTACTGTGACTTAACTTTTGGTCCCATGAAGCTGACCTGAGTAGTGCAGAGGACTGAAAATGAGCCCCAGAAAATTAGACTTACACCCTTGAGCCCCTTGGCACAGGGGGGAGCTCTACGTACAAGCGGTTTCTCCACACCTCACCATCATATCATTTGCTCTTTAAAAAGTCAGCTCTTCTGCCTTGCACTGCAGTGGAAATATTTCTACAATTCTTAGTAAGTAAATGGAGTCTTAAAGCTTAAACCTCTGCCCTGGGCAAGGAACCGAAGGATGTCATTATACATAACTTCAAAGGCTGGTAAGATGTTTAAGGTCTCTGCTCTCTGAAAGCCTTTCTTTCTTTTAAGGCCAGCAAGAAACATTCATGTGCATGTCCTACCATTATTCCAACAAGAAGCAGAGGACTATTTCTGTAATGTGTGTTTTTCCGGGCTAAAGTTTGCATGTTTCTACCCTACAGAACATATTCTCTCTGCTTTACATTGACTACATTGTGTTTAGGTGATGCATGTCTGGTAAGCAAGCATGATATGAAAAGAAATACCAGGACTGGGGGTGTAGCTCAGTGTTAGTATGCTTACCTGGCATGTGAGAGGCCCTGGGTTCAATCCCTAGTACTGCAAGAAAGAAAGGAAGCTCAGGGTCTTGGTTGCAACATCTGTGTTTGCATGGAGCCATCACCCATAAACTCAGGAGGTCTTGTTCCAGGGAAATTATGACTAGTGTAAAATTATGAGCTGATAAAAACTAAAATGAGTAGTTCTTTTCATCTCTGACCATCCACCGTGTAATGTTTCTTGGTGACAAGTCACACAAGTGTAGTGCATTGCCCGTTTGCCGAGGACACGCCCCACCTCTCTCTTTCTTCAGTTTTATTCCTCAGCAGTGCAGGATATGTTCATGTCTCTCTGTCTCCAGTGGACATTTTGGTACAGCAGATGCCCTCAGTCTGTGTAGAATGAGGAGGAATTTCGGTCACTTGTTTAGGAAACAGTGGCAAAACTGCTGGACATATATGTTGCTAACTGCACATTTCTTTACGCAGAATGGCTCCACCTATCTCAAGGTTTTATACATTTTGCTTTTGAGAATGAAGGCCTGGGAAGAGAAGTGGATGGGGTCCTTGGAAGGATTCGTTTCCTCCAGAGATAGGGGAGCATGGTTACTCTGATGGCCCGACTGTGATAGTTTTTTTGTATCTCATAGTCTGGTGCTCAGTGAATGCCTGTGAGATGATGAATGAAAATATATGAAGGGCCAGGATTTAGCTCAGTGGTTCTGCTGCCTGCCTCACAACACAAAGGACCCAAGTTCAATTCCCGGTACCAGAAAAAAAAGAAAAAGAAAAAGAAGAAGAAAATATACGAGATGTGATTTAATAATGTGGTGAATGTTTAAAGTTTTTTCTTTTACAGTAAAAGACATTGCCTATGAGCCCCCTGAGAACACCCCTTTCTTTGAACACACTTATCCCATCGCTCTTGCTTGCCACGCTGGGAGTCCTCTTTCATGAGGGTCTTTAGTTGTGCTGTCCTGGCTGCCTTGATGCCTGAATCCACTCAAAACATTTACCTTTCATGGTCATTTTGACTTTGGGGAAGAGCCAGAGGTCACACAGTGCCAGATCTGCCGAACAACATGGATGAGGACATGCTAATATTTTTGACAGAAATGACTCTAAATGTGTAATCAGTGCAGGGTGATCATAAAATACAGTGAATGTTTACATTTTAAAAGTGTATCACGCATTGCCATTCATTCCCCTCAAAATATTTCCCATTGCTTTGAACACAACTATCCCATCATTCTTGGCATTCTGTGTCTTTTACTGTACTAAGATTTTAAAATTTCAAACCTTAACCATATCTTTTGATTACCCCTTGTAACCTAGGGTCCTGTTGCTTGCAGTAGTTTCTTGTCCTTCGCTTGAATTCCTGGCCCAGAGGATAGAGACAAAACTTACGATCCTGTCATATAGTCCTGTTCCATGTCACTGGGGTCCATGGGCATTACACTGCTGCATTCCATAGAAGAAGCATTAACCAGCCTGCCAGAAAAAAATGCAATGTGAATGAAGACTTGGGAACCTCACAGTCTGAAGCTCCCTTCCTTGCATTCCAGGCTGATGCCCTCAGGCAGACTGGAGATAGCTTAATACAAGCATATTTGTAACACTCTGATTCCATCCAGATCAAAGGGCAGAGAGCCTGCCTGGGTTGCAGTCTCCGAGATGAAAACTGGACCCTGGATATAAGCCTGTGTGTGTTGGCCATGCCTTGAATCTGAAAAGAAATACCAATTCTGTTATGGATGTTTGAACCATCACATGGAGACTTTGAAGTCTCTTTGCCTGTAATAAGTTGGATTCAGTTCTTCTCTCATTCTGCCCCTGCCCTGTATTAGTTTAAGGTTTGGGGTTTCTTCAAATGTGGTGCTCTTTGTAGGGGCTGCTGGGAAAAATAGAGTGCACACTAGCCCATAGGTGCCGCTGTGCCAGGAGAGGGGGTTTGAGCTTGGGGGACTGTTCTGATCAGAGGTGGGTCCTTGGGGTATTCCCAATGTCACTGCAATTGGGATTGTTGAAGGTGAAGGGGACCTGGTTGTCCTCCCTCATATAAAGATGGACGCTTTGGTTTCTTCCCTTAGCTTCTTTCAGACTTTTAGATTCTATGGTTAGTAACATTTCAAAAGTGAATTTTGGTTTTTTTAAAATGAGAATTGTAAAAAACAATCACTTGTTATCGTTTCATCAAACAAAGACTCTTTAAAACAAACCAAGAAAATCAGTAAGAATTTAATTTCAGAATTGCAGGAGACTGCAGGGTTGATCATGCCCAAAGCAGGCTGTAAGCACAGGCTGTAAAGAGTTAACCCCACAACTGGCTTGTTTATAGACATAAGTCCAGCCAATGCTGAGGTCAGAGTAATTCCAGTCCCACAACTAAAACTGTCTTAACTAGAAGGACAATGTTCTAATTTACAACCCTGTATTTTGTGTATTCTGTTCCCAGTTTGAGAATGCTTTGTCTTGTATTATACTAGCCTTGCTTACATTAATTTCCATAGAAACTGCACAACAGCTCCTTGCTGCATGTCATCCTGCCCATGCACTAGCTTGCCTGTATCCCAGTTGATTGCCAGTAAAAATCACTGCCTTGGACTGGCCAGCACCTTTGTCAGTTGCACTGGCATTCGCAATCCTGCCACCCCGCTTTCTTAATCTCTTAGGTCTCTTTTACTTTTGTCCCCCCCGCCCACTCAGGCCTGTGTCATACACTGAGCAGGAGACTGGAGCCTACTACAGAGGTTTCCAGTAATGTTTCAGGGGTCCCAGTAAAGAATAAAGAACAGACTTTTAAATAAAATACATTTATCATGATAACAGCTTTACAATATTCAGGCAAAATGGGGCATGCCTATAATCCCAGCTTCTCAGGAGGCTGAGACAGGATAATGGCAGGTTAGTGAGAAGTTGTTTTAAAATTAACAAAAAATTGATGGACTGTAGCTCAGTGCTTGCCTAGCATGCCCAGGACCTGGGTTCAGTATCCACTACTGTACAATAAAAACAAAAATAAAAAACTTAATACATTTTGAAAACTCACTGACCTGTGCTGGGCTATGAACGGGTATTACAGATATATAATATGTAGACATACATACACACAAAATCATAGTTATTATGGTAATAACTTACATCTACACTAGGCATTTAATTGCAGAATACTTTTACATACATTATTCTGTGTGATCAGTTAGTGTGTACCTTTAAAACATAAATTAGTCTTAATAGCCTAAGCTAAATAGAATTAAGAATAGTAGGGAAGTCTGGTGTTTAAGTAAACTGTTGGTGTCTTAAGAGTCAAATGTGAATAATTTTTAAATTATCTACTGTTTTGATTTTCTCTTTGTCCCTATTACCTTACTATATTAGAGTAAATAAACAGACAGTGCTGTAATGATATGAACATTTCTTTATAACCACGTATATATAACTGAGCTGGATACTTGCATGTATTTACAATGCCTTCTTCTGCATAAAAATTAGAGCTTATACTGTGACAAGCATAAATGTACATGTGTGGAACAATAAGGAAATTATTTGAAATACAGTATGAGAAAATCTTAAGACTTATTGGGTAGAGACTAAGGGTAGGAAAAAGTACACTCAAAAGTAAGCAAGTGAGGGCTGGGGATTTAGCTCAGTGGTTCCCCTCCCTACCTCACAAGTGCACAGTCCCGAGTTCGATCCCCGGTACCAAAAACAAAAGAAAACAAAAAGTAAGCAAGTGAAAAAAGAAGAGAAAAGTTTTACTCTTGCTGAATAGAGATGTCTTGTCCCAAACCTGTTTTTAAAAATCACAGGTATGTTTGACTTCAACACAAGTATTGCATTATGAATATCTGAATATAGGTGCATTCCATTTTGAGCAAGAGAAGACATGAGTTTCCCTTGCCAGTTCCTCTTTCCACCCGCTACTTTCTCACTTAGGGTTAAGGGCCGGCTTCTGAAGCTTCCCTAAAGAAGAGTGGTAGTTTGCAAATGTTTCTCTGTTGCAAGAGCAGTAGCCTAGTTCTAAGTCTCCAGAAATATTTTGAAAACTTTCAACCAAGCTAGAATGTCAGTTAGATATTAATTATTTAATAAATTAGACAATGATCATTCAACAAATACTGACAAGTGCCTCCTCCAACGAAGGTTTGGTACTAGGCAGCGGGGATATAGTAGAGTATGGATGGAAGTAGTTTCTACCCTAGAAGGACTCTGTCTTTAGGAAGACCAATAAACTAGGAAATAACAAATAGTGACAAATAATGATGAGTTCTAGATAGGAAACAATTGGGCAGTATTACCGATAAATCTTAAAGAAGAAGTCTTGCAAACATCAAGCAAAGACAAAATTCATTTGATGATCTACAACTGACACGATACTGTGTGTGTATAAACATATTTATGTTTATGTATGTATAAAAAAGGAAAAGATTATGCAATAAATACATACTGCTTTTATATTGTAAAAAATTAAGAAAGCAGTTACTGGGGATGGGAATCATCAACTCTTAATTTTCTCATCAACTCTGTTGACTGAATAATTCCTCTGCAAAACCATCATTTGCAAGATTATTTCCATGGAGCAAAGAGCCCTCCTATAGAAAGGGCAAAGCTGGTTGGACAGCTTCACATTCATACCGAAGACTCTTCTTTCCATATCATGGGGTGAATGATTTGTCTCAAATCATTCCTATTTATGGAGAACCTGATGTCTCAGGTTCTCCACAAACTAAAAGAATTCTGCTTTGCAGGGGCTATGTTGATGTGCCATTTTGTTCTCCAGTGAAAACCAAATCATCTAATTTTCACCAAGCATCTGCTCTGTGAATCAGGCTCTGGGCTCGCACATACCTGGGAGCACATACCTGGTAGGAGAGAGGATAGTTACACTCCAGGAATTAATATACAGCAGAAAAGATTGTGCAGAGGTGAAGCATTTACAGAGGTGGCATTTGGACTTGATCCTTAAAAGGTTGGCAAGCATTAGACTAATGGAGACTGGCAGTGCCATGCACCTGCTCAGCCACCTCCTACAAGCTCATGGGAATACCCATTAAGTCACTTTTTCATATTAAAACTAACAACTGTTTGTTTCCTGAGGGTATATGTCTTGTTAGGGAGCAATAATAATATATCAATTTCCATCAAGTTGCATTTTATCATCGTAATGGTTTCAGAGGAGGCTGCTTTTAGCTCTTGCAGTGCATTTTAATGTGTTGCAAGAAACATGGAAACTGACTGAGGACATAATGGATCCATAATGGATGAGGAGCAGGCAGGGCTACGAGCAGGGCATGCCACGGCTACAACATGCCAGCGCATCTCCTAGGCCCCTATGCACTCCCCACATTACAAGGAGCCAGTAGGAACAATTTGATTTTGCCCGACAATCCTGAGAGATGAGTGGGCAAAATTGCTCATCTCTAAGGTCTGGTTGCTTTTGTCCTCAGTCACTCGTCTGGTGGCCCCGTACCCACTAATGATCACAGGTTTGGGACCGTGCAGGAACACAAGTGCCCTACCAGCGCAGGTATGTGCAGCTTCCTGAAGAGGCTGTTATCCAAGGAGACGGTGTATTATGCATGTTGTAAAGGTGGTTTTTCTCCAAGAAAAATAAAAGTCAGAAAGCAAGTATGTTTAAGGCATTCAAGGCCACAGCAGGTAGGCCTGCTTTATACCAGGGTCTTGGGGACAGACATGGCATTCAAGGTGTCAACACCGATTGCAGAGTCTCATCAGTGGAGTCTGTATATCTTGGAGGGAGTTCTCATAAATAAACACAGTGAATGCCAAATTAATCTTCCGGGAGGACTTGGCTGGAAAGAAGCAGAAGTTTTACTTTTTGCCCTAATACCAATATGTTCTCACCCAAAATCTTACATCTCTCTCGAATTCCATAACAGGGTTCGGATCTCGGAGCCCTGAGTAAAGACTTGTGGATCATTGACTAGTAATGTTTTCAGATATTTGCCACAGATAGCATTGCTGAAGAATTATAGCTCGAGGAATAGAGGAATAGCTATGGAGGTGTAGGACTGGAGTCTGTAGCTAGCTCAATGGTAAAGCGCTTGCCAAGCATGAGTAAGACACTGAATTCAATCCCCAGCAACAGGAGAAAAATAGAAAAGGAAGGAAGGAAATAAAAAGGAAAGAATTGCATTTTCCCACAATTCCGTGGTGTAGAGATGCATTTGAATCCAGAATGCCTCATTACATTGAGGCTGTATTTCCCTCCCTCCCTTCTTTCTTTCCTTTTTTTCTGGTTTGTTTGTTACGTTGGTTTGGTTTGGTTTTGGTTTTGGTTTTTGGGTTTTGTTCAGTGCTGGGATCAAACCCAGAGCCTCATGCTTGTCAGGCAAGTTCTCTGCCACTGAGCTATATCCCTAGCCTCCAAGGCTCAATCTTTATAACATTAATATTTTCCCAAAATATTTTGAATGCTATTTTTCCCCATCACGTTTGTATAGTCTGATCTTAAAACGAAATCACTTCAATGCTACAATGCATACAAGATTTATGACTTTGTAGAATGAACTTCAGTGAATCCTATGTTTCTGGTAAGTCAGTCTGTAGCTGGATCTTGGGATATTTTCTGTCTCTCCTGGATTCCTGAATTTGGAAGTGAGAGAGTTACAGTACATTTTGATTCAGTTTTAATCCATCAAAATCAAGTTAGTTGTAAATGATGGAAGAGCTTACTTTGTGTAGTCCGGCTGCCTGGAGACGTCAGCCACATGCCAAAAGCTTGCTCGTTGCCCGGCAACCTTGCTGGAGGAATAGATTTCCTGCCACTGGCTCCCTTTTTAGTCGAGGCGGAATCTATTAACACCACTATTCTAGCCCAGAGAACCAGAGCCCCAGTTTAGCTGAAAAGAATAGTCGGGGGTTTTTGTTTTGTTTTGTTTTTTTAATAACTCAGCCACTGTGTTTCTGGCTTCTAAACTCCACTACTAATTTCATTGACTTCTGCATAAAGGCTTAGAGATTATTAATATAACAACACCACTGAAGCAATGGAGATGAGTCTCATGCCTTCTTGGCCTCCGAGGAAGCTCATTGCTTCAGTGCTCCTAGAAGATACCCCATGGGGAATAGCTGTGGACCAGGAGCATCCAAGTGGAATGTGGAGCAGAGAAGAGCGACCTCATTTGTCCCCGAGCTTTTCTCAGTCCTCACCTGGTGGACTTGCTGGCTCTTGCGTTCTTGGTTTCCTGGCCAGCTTGTCGTCTGGCTGGGGAAGCTGTTATTTCTTCAAGTGCACCCAATCCTGCTCTGATTGAAAAGTGCCTGTGTATTCTTCCTCTTATCCTTCAATCAAAGACTGTCTTTTCTCCTTTTGTAGCTAAATACTTCAACGACTGGATTGATGGTTTCCATCTACCAGGGGAGCCTGCATTGCTCTCAGCCCTATTGTTTTGCTTATGCTCTTAATGTAATAGCTTTGAGTTGTGGCAAGGGAAGATGAGGCCCAGGCCCAGCATCAGGTGGCTGGAGTTATTTGCCACTGCTGAAATGCAATTTTAATAATGGACTGTGTATCAGCTAAGTGTGTTTCTTTGCCCCTTTGTAAAACAAAGGAGGGTCTGAGCACATTAACCCACTGGTGGCAGGAAAAATCAAAATCTCCAACAATGCCATTTAATGAAATAACACTTGCGTCACAAATTAGATATCTTGTAAACAGACTTCAGAAATGCGCTGGAGAAGAAAGGAGGGAATTGCGCCTTTTGTGATGAATGGGTATGGACTCCTTTATCAATCTCACCCGTGCTAAGGGTCAAATGAAGACAAATATGATTTGTTATTTGCTAAAGAAATTAACTTGACAAAGTCATGATGAACTTTATACAACATCCTTGGAGTGCATTTATTTTTTCACTTCGATCATTCTAAACTATTTGTTAATTATGATAACTTGAGTATTTAGGCTTTTATTTTCTCCAGTAATCTCAGAATATTACTCATGCAGTGGACCTTTGAGACTATAGTTTAAGTGCCCAGTTTTACAAAGAAGGAAACTGGAGAAGTGAAAAGTTTGCTTGGAGATGCGCAGCTCTGTCAGGGGTGGCAAAGCAGGGACCAAAATCCTGGCTAGGCACCTGAGCCACAGCCCCTTCGAAATGAGGGCTCTGAAATGCACCAAGCAAGGAAAAGCTCCGGTTCCACTTCTCCATCCAGCACGTATTTCACACTCACATACTGTAGGTGTGTGCAGATTCTGAGCTCGGTCCTAGGAACAGTCAAGATCTTTCTGCAAAATTACACTCTCAAGGTGGGAGAACCCCACAGTCTGCAATGAAATAGGTAAGAGGATGACAGGTGGAGATAAGTACTTAGCTAAGATATAAAACGAACAGAAGAATGTTAGCGACAATAAACAGATAACAGTGTTGTCTGCTAAAGGACAAGTGTGAACTCTGGAGCACTCACATTCTTACCACTCACAAGACAATATGCTGGATAGATTAAAAGTCACCCGGAATGTGACCCACTGTTACCCATCAAGTTGTATCATAGTGGAGAGAGCTGCCTGACAAGGTGGTGTGCTTCCCACAACACAGTGTACAAACCAACATCTACACAGCCAGTACAGGAGCACGGAGGTGTGACCGGATTCACGACCTGGGCTCCTACAGCAGAAGACGGGATGACAAAAGAAAGCATCACAGATTGATTTAATCTGATTTTTATGTGGCATGAGAGCCTTCGGAAGCGAAGGCTCAAAGACCCCAGGGAAAACTACTTTATGCCAAGATTTGATGTAGCAGGGACAGGCATATAGAAATGTGATGAAACCAAAAGGTTCAGACCTACTAGAAACAGAGTGAGGGGGAGCCCAGCGAGACTGTCTGTGGGATTCTTCTCCCCTCTCTGTGTGGCGTGCCTTCCTCCTGGCTGTAGGGCAAGTCTCCAGGAATTAGGGTATTGTGATCTGTGACCAGGCAAGGCAGTCAGAGAATTCCTTTGTGCCCAGCTCCTACACAATAAGATGGGAAGTATTAGAGCTAGATTTGTAGGTTTTATGGCTGGCTTTGGGGGAGAGAGGATCTAGTTTCTATGATGTGCCTTGGGGAAGAGGGAGTCTAGTTGATGTCCTGGAGGAGGAAGGGGAGCAGAAGGTTACAGAGACCCGGTTCTGAGGACCTTCCTGTGTCCTTCAGTTCCAAGTGCTTTGCGTGCCAAACAGCCATACTTTGGGGTATCATTTTCTGAGTGTCAACAGTAGAAATCCTAGAACTCTTCCCATTCTCAGATACTGTCACTGACTGAGCCACTTCATTGGCTTATTTGTTTTCCATTCATTTAATTCCTTCGTGTCTCAAACACTTATTAGAGATTTCCTACTTGCTGCATTGAAAATCTGCACAAGGAGAATTTTTTCCAAGACCCCGTCTGCCCCACTTATATTGAGGAATATATCATATAAATTTCTGTTAGCTGCAGTCTGTGGACATTTTAGCCTAACAGAATTTGATTTTTAAAGTCAGATAGCTCATTCTTTTTCTTTCTGATTGCTTTAAGTCCCCAGGCAACTTTACATGCAAGATTTCTAAAAAATGTATATCATGAAACTCCAGTGTGAGGATCTGCTTTACTTTTAGATGTGAATTAAGCAGATATTCTAGAAGGCAGTGGTAAAAATTGATTAGTTTGGCTGGTAAAGCATCTGCTTTCAAGGTCTTGATCTAACCACATACCCCACAGTCACTTGTTCCTGATCTTGTGACTATCTCTATATGTGTACTCAGAAATATCCTGGATCCTAGAATCTGCCATAAATTTAACATGGACCTTGTATCCTTCTACTCCCATGCTGTAAGCTCTGATTTGAAGGGGTGGAGTGAGAAAATAATTGAAAGTATTTATCCTGCTGTTCTTTGCTTTTTTTTTCCTTCTGCTGGTACATTGATATTTGGATATCAGATTTCATAGAAAAGTACAAACAGCCAAGGGCATTGGTTTTGTAATTTCATATTCAGCTCATTTCCTTGGAAAGCTGGCTGTAGAGGAGTTTTCCTGTGACTTTTCTTCCAGTTTGGCATGTTTCTTTGTTCTCTCCCTGTGTGGCCCACACTGAGTCCTTCGTTTGTACCCCAGTTGAATGTAGTTTTGTCCTACTATAAGAACAGGCAGCTGCAGTGGACTGACTCTTGTGGGCCTCTCCCTGTCACCCTTTGGGGTCTTGTGTGATGGTTCTGAAACATGTTGGTTGGTGGTTGACGTGACTTGCCTTTCTCACAAAGACTCCCACCCATCCTGAGGGGAAGGTAGTGACATTATTCCCATCTGACTGATCTAGAAACGGAGGCTGAGAAACTTAAGTTACACAGTGCAAGTGATGAGCAGGTCCAAAGTTGCATTTATGCCATTTTTAAGTCCCTCTGCTGCTGTGGGCACTTGTGGTAAGTAGTGGCCCCTTTATTTCTCCACATAGGGATCCCCTTTTCTTTAAAACTGTGACCAAGTCTTCCAACAAAAAGCGGGGAGGGAGTTAGGTATCATTGCCATGAGACGACTATTCCCTGTGTCTGTTCTCCAGAACAGTAGCCGGCAAGATTCTCCTACCAAATTAATAAAAAGTCTTGCATTAAATTAATTTGGTCAAAACTGCACATTGTATCTTCTTCTAGGAGGCTCTGAATTCACCGTAGCATCATAAGGAATCAAAAGTG
Organism: Fukomys damarensis; assembly: GCF_012274545.1. Taxonomy (NCBI): domain Eukaryota; kingdom Metazoa; phylum Chordata; class Mammalia; order Rodentia; family Bathyergidae; genus Fukomys; species Fukomys damarensis. The sequence goes on along the minus strand of NW_022900933.1, from coordinate 29,578,272 downwards.
TCTTTCGCCAAAAAAAAAGTATATTTTTATTTAAAATTTGTCAATTTTTAAGTTTTCCCCAAATTTCCATTTGATCAGTTTGGAAAAGCTTTTAATCGAAAGAGAAGGGAAGAGTTTGGTGCATCTAACTATACCAATGAATAGAGGAAAGAAAGAAAAATAATAATCTCACAATATTCTCAGGCCCATAAAAGTTGTTAGCCTTCTGCTTTGCGCTGTCTCCACTTTAAAACTCTGCTTTTATTTTTCCCCAGACTCTTTCGAGACAAGAGCTGTGATCCCCTTTTTCATGTTTTTCCCCTTGAGACTTGTTTTTTATTTTATTTTATTTTGCTCAAGTTGTGCCTGGGTTTCTCACCATCTGCGCTTCTCCACTCACCTGGGTACTGGAAAGCTCTTTGAGGGAAACTTTTCATGGCTGCAGTAACTTCTTAGAAAATACATAAAATGAACTGAATTGTGTGGGGTGGGGAGGACAGATGCACTGCATGGACCTGTTTTTCTGGGTTAACTCTGACTGCCTCTTTGGGTGACACTGAGACATTTTAGAAGCTGCAGTAACTCATTTATATCACTAGGGTTCCATTTGGCAAATGTTACCTCCTGTTGTCTAATTTAATTAGTAATTGTGTTTTCGGTTCCAATTGAAAGCCTCAGAAGAAAGGATAGTAATAAACAGTTATATATAGTGTTATTATTGTTATCTAATTATATTTACTATTGTGACAGTTTTAGAGTAAGGGACTCGACAGCGTTATCTAATAAGAGTTTTCTCTTATTTCTCCTTCATCTCCCATGTGTCCTAAAGTCCAGTATTAAGTTTGAGCCTCTTTTTTGATATGGAAATCAGTGGGCACAGTTTTGTTGTTGTTTGTTTGTTTATTTTTAAACACATGGCTGAAGCTTCCATGGCAAGTCCATTCTGGATCCAGCGATCGACTCCCAAGACTTTTAGAAATGTTGCCACACCTTGGTAAAGTCAGTGGCGAGTCCAAGAGAGTGAATATCGACAAGCTGGCAGGTGTAAGGTCTGCTTTGGATAATCTACCTATTCATCCTTCCATCCATCCACCCATCCATTCGTCAAATATTTTAGGGAATCCACCAGGTTTCTGGTGCTACGCTGGACCACAAATATGATGCTGGGACCACAAACATGGATGAGACCCTGTCCCTATTCTTGAGGAACTTCCTGTTTAAAGTGTGGGATCAGATGTGTCGTAAGGGCAATGCCAAGGTGTTTAGTTAGAAGTGTGTCCAGCCAGAGGAGGGAGGGTCATGTGACTTGTGGCACTGCGGAAAGGTTTTGTGGTAGAATTGACTTTGGGTTGAGTTCTGGGGGCAAAATATGAAGAAAGCACCAAGAGATTATTCCATAAGGAGTTGGGACTTCTGCTTCTTTATAATTCTCTGGCAGTGGGAACCTCTGAAGAATTTTGAATTGGGAATAAAGGGATTCCCTTTAGTAAAATAAATGTGGAGGAACACTTTGCTTAGTCTCTCCATGCACCTCACTTCTCTCATCTGTAAGGCAAGCACAACTCCTACTGCTCCTGCTCATGGATTTGTTTCCATTGCATTTGTTTCTTTAAAATGCAATTGGAGCCAGGTGTAGTGGCCTTCACCCGTGGTCCCAGCTCCTTGAGGGGTTGAGACAGGAGCACCTCTTGAGTCCAGGAATTGGACACCATCCTGGCTAACATCGTGAGACTCCCATCTCCACTCCCAAAAAAGCATCTAGAATAACTAATATGCTTTCACTGCTTCCTCCTATGCCCTTAATACAGCCACCCGATGAAGGTCATCATTGCTATTATTTGCATTTTAGAGATGTGGGTAGATACAGAGACGTCTTACCTAAGGATGCAAAGCTAAGACCAGTGGCATAGCCAGGATTTGAATGCAGGTTCACCCAATCCTGGCAACCCCTGGACATAGCTATCCTACAATACTGTGAAGATGCTGGCAGTTCCTTGCATCTGTGGCTGCCAATTTTACCTTCATTGACTTTAGCAAAGAATGTTCATATATTAGAAAGACGAGATCAACAACAGACCATTGTGCTGTTATTTACAACTATTTACTCTTTGTCTTTAATGATGTGGTCTTTTATCATTAAACAGAAAGAAATTTACAGAGTAGAATATATGTCTGCAATCCTTTTGTACTAACAGGGTTTATAGATAAGGTATGTTTCTATGGACATATAAGTAAATCTTCATTCCAGTGTTAACGAAAATCAATCCAGACTCTGACTCCATCCTTTTAGGGAGCTCCTTTGAAGATCATGAATAGGTAAAAGTGAAATTGAAGAGGATGTAATGAGATGGATTAGAGCAGGGGAAAGATCTTGAATGGGGCCGGCTTGTTGAAAAGAGTAGCCAAAGAGCAGAGTAGACAAAGGCGAGGAAGTAGGCTGGCAAACTCTGCAAGCTCTGATAGTTGAAAAGACAGTCAGGAAAATATTCTTGAAGTTCACACACAGGCTGTTGTGATCCAAAGACGAGTTAACAGCAGCTCCTTAGCAAAAAAGTTTATTCACCGTATTTTCTCTGTGCTTGGTCCCTGCAGGGTAAAAAAGCCTGCATTATCTGCTAACAGTGAATGAGTGTCTTTAAGGGATGCTGCTTGAAGATTCAGGAGGTTCAAGGATAGTAATGAAAATAAAATGCCATTCCATGCCTAGGCCTGTGTTCAGCGTGCCAAGAAGTAGTCCAGGGTGGGTTACGCATTTTGTGGCTTAGGAGGAGCGTTTTGATCAGCCTTCAGCTGCTCATAAAAATAAATACTGCCATGTTCCTGCATAAACTGTTTTTGAAGATCTTTCAGAGTAGATTTCCAGCTGAAGTTTCACCTTAAAAACAAGGAAGGAAAGAAATGCTGTACTGTACTTAAAACATTAGGCATGTCATGCCCCAGTAAAGCGGAATCATAAAGAGGAAATGCTCCATGGAGATGAAAGAGCTGTCCTTTATGGCTACTGCAAAAATGTAATTCATCTGCTGTTTGTTAGGTTATGCTTTAATGGGAGAGACTATGGAGGGATGGAGAAAGAATTCCTTTACTGCGTGGAAGAGCACTGCAAAAAAAAAAAGGAATCTCGATTGAAACAGCTGTTTTAGATGAGCCAGCTCTGGGATGAGGATGGCAGTGTAACCCTGAGGTTCTGACGTGGGGAGAGGGAAGTAACTACCAGATGAGCAGAGCTGTGGATAGAGCGGGCCTCATGGCATCGGTGTGAGTGTCAGTGGGTGTCAGTGCTTCGCTCCTTGTTCTCAGACTTGGATGTGTGTTGGAATCACCTGGGGAGTTTGCAAAACTGTGGTGCCTGGTTGCGCACACATTCAAAAAATTCTGAGTTAATTGGTCTGGGATGTGGCCAGGGCCTGGGGATTTTTTAAAAGCTCCCCAGGGGATTCTTCTAATGTACAGCAAAGTTTGAGAAGCACTTGCCTGAAAGATGCCTAACTTCTTTCTCCTGTCGTGTTCTTTGCAGCGAGGGCAGTTTGCTGTAGGGAATTAGGTTGGAAGACTTGTCCTGCATACGCTGGAAAAATCTGGAGCAGGACCCTTTAAAGACAGACTCAGAGAGCCCTTGACTCAGACTGGTTGGATAGCTTCTTCTCTTTAATGGCTACAAAGTAAAGCTCCAGTGTCTCCTTGAAAAAAAATGAGTCCTGAGTTTTTTTTTTTTTTTTTTTTTTTTTTTTCCATCACAGAGAAAGTATTAAGCACAGGCATGCCTTGGAAACACTGTGAGTCTAGCTCCAGACCGCTGCAATAATGAGAATACTGCAATAAAGTGACTCATATATTTTTCAGTTTCCCACTGCAGTCTCCTGAGTATGTAATAAATAGCATTTTGTCTGAAAAAATCACATACATACCTTAACTTACAAACATTGCTTGAGCCAGGCAGCATGGCATACACTTGTAAATCTAGCATTTGGGTGGCTGAGGCAGGAGGATCCTAAGTTCAGCCTAGGCTACAAGACTAGGTAACTTCAAGGCTAGCCTAGACTACATAGAAAGACCCTGACTCAAAACAAAAACAAATTGGGTGGAGGGAGGGCACGGACAAGGGGAAAAAAAATGAGAACCAAAATCTGTTATGGAAAGGTACAAGATCCCAATAATGAACGTAATTGTACTATATACCTAAAATGTACCAATAAACTCAATAAAATAAAAAACAACCAAAAAATACAAGCAAAAAATTGCTTTAAAATGCTAACAATAATCTAAGCCTTCAGCAAGTTATAATTTTTTTGCTGCTGTAGGGTTGTGCTTCGATGTTGATGGCTGTTACTGATAAGTGTGGTGATTGCCTAAGGTTGGGGTAGATATGGTAATTTCTTAAAATAAGGCCATGATGTTCACCACATCTGTTAACTTTCCCTGTTTTGTTTTTTCATCATCATTTGTGTGCTTGCAAGAGTAGTACTTCTGGTTTCCTTCGAGAATTTTCCCTTTGCATTCACAATATGGCTGCCTGGCACAAGAGGCCTAGCTTTGGCTGTGTCTCACTTTGGATCCGGGCCTCTCAGTAACCCTAATCATTCCTAGCTTTTGATTGAAAGTGAGGCACACGTGACTCTTTCACTTGAATTTGGAAGTTATTGAAAGGTTATTAATTGGCCCATCTTCAACACTGTGTCTCAGGGAACAGGAAGGCCCAAGGAGAGGGAGGGGGAGAGGGTGAGAGTAGAGGGATGCGGAAAGGCCAGCTGGTTGGAGCATCAGAACACACATCGCATCTATCAGCTAAGTTCCTCCTTTACACGGTACAGTTCATAGCACCCCAGACAATTACCATAGTAACATCAGAGATTTTTTTTTTTATCATAAATGACCCTAACAAATATCATAATGTACTGGGTGTGGTGGTGCATGCTTATAATCTCAGCACTTCAGAGACTGGGGCAGGAGGATCACCACAAGTTTGAGGCCAGCCTGGGGTACATAGTGAATTCAAGGCCAGCCTGAACTACATAGCAAGACCCTGTCTGAAAAAAGAAAAGAAGGTATGGAAGAAAAGGAAGAGATCAGAAGCAAGGCTGGAGGACACACTTTAGGAAATTGTGGACATATGCTGTTATAAAAATGGCACTGATGGACTGCTTGTTGACAGGTTGTTGTAAACTTTAAATTTGTAAAGTTGGCACTATCTGCAAAGTGCAAACATAACGTCTTGGCTTTTGAGTGTATGTGGTCCCGATAAACTTGGTGTGGTTTGTCCCTCTTTAGGCTCTCCACTGCCCTTTTGATGAACACTGATTTTTATATACTAGTATGACCTATAAAGTATAAAAAAATCAGTTTTTTTCCTATCAACTCTTTCCCATTTTGATTGAATTCTGGCATGTCAACCTCCTACTGTTTTCTACAATTCAGTTCTTTGCTACCTAAATGTATAGCTATACCTTTGTTACCTGCATGAATTGCCATACAGATCAGATTTATCTGGTGCTTACATCGTGTGATCAAAAAATGGTGAATGATTAAGTAAAAAATGGAAAAGTTTTACTACAGCAAAAGACGTGTTGCCTTCGGTCCCCCTCAAAATGGTCCCCCTCACTTCCAGCACACTCATCCCAACCTTCTTGCCACTTTCTGAAGCCGTGCTGGGGTCCTCTTCTGTGAGTATCTTTAGCTGGACTGTTGAGGCTGCCTCAATGCCCTGATTTGATTCCGAATATTTACCTGTTTTGGTCATTTTGGCTTTGGGGAGGAGCCAGAAGTCACTCGGGGCCAGCCCCAGGGATAAGGGGGAGGACACACTGTAAGCTTTCTATTTGGTAGAAATTACCATAAACATTTTGCATTTATTCAGCACATTGGGGCAGTCCTGACTGAAGGCCCTCGTGAACGAAGACTACCAGAACTGGTCCAGAAAGTGGCCAGAACGGTGGGATGAGTGTGTTTGAATCGAGGGGGCATATTGTGAGAAAAATCAGTGACATTGCATCTTTTACTGTAATGGAATTACAGTAAATTTAAATTTTTATTTAAGTGTTCACTGTACGTTTTGGTCACATTTAAAAAATGAATCTCTAGGTAAGTAGTAGAATTATTCAAAATAATCATCTGATTGACCTCATCCTCAATGGATAATCAGTGAAAATGTTGGTTAAGCTGAAGGTGAAATCAACTTGCCAACCTCATTATAAACAGGATCACCTAATTATATTGTTTACCCACTGACAGATTTTTGTTTTGCTGCTGTGAATCAGTGGCTGTGTTGTGTTTTCCTGATCATTTTGTAATGTTCTCAAACATTATTTAAGGTTTATGAGATTTAAAAAGAAGTGTAGTTTTATGTGTTCTAATTTAAATATACAGTTGGGAGAGGGAAGAAAGTTTGAAAAAATAAGGTTGTGACATGTTTATTATAAACATGTGAGAATGAAACTGGTGATTACGCTAGTGGTATACATATTGTGCCTTGTCAACAAGAAAGCTTTGCATTTGTGTGTTTAACACGACATTTTTCTTCCTTTAAAAAAATTAGAACTGATGTTGTCTCTTGGAAGACAAACACATTCTGGTTTAAAATAATCCACCATAACTAGGGTTCCTCCTAAAGTTTCCTGTTTTTTTCCCCCCTTAGATCTGCAGTCCTTTGGAAATTGAACTGGTTTTCACCAGCTATGGTCAGTTATTTCTTGTCTGCCAAGCCTGTTATTCTCCAGAATCACTGGAGCTATTAAACACTCAGACCACTGGGCTTTCCCACCAGAATTTCTTTTTGAGGAGTAGGACGGGACCCAGACTTGCATTTCTCAAGGTCCCTTGTGCTGCAGGTAGAACCTCTGAATGCTAAGTGCTTGCTCAGGACGCTGGAGTCAGCGTCCCTGTATCTTGTTAGAAATGCAGAATCGTAGGCTACTGAATCACCTGCCTTTTAAGAGATCTGCTGTGTGATCTGTTTGCACAGTAAACAAATAAAAAGTTTGAAAAGGCTGCTTCAAGCTACTTGTGGTATTAGGATGCTCTGGTGATAGCATAAAGCCTGAGGTAGAGGGAAAGAGCTCCCTGAAGAAATCGAAACCCTTAGGTTTCCACTGTAATCTTTCCAATTGCATCTTCTCTGGCAGGCTGTGGCCAATCATGCCGAGTTTGAACTTGCTTAGATAAATTCAGTTCTGTACCATTTAAAAAGCAATTTTCATAATTCCCGAGAAAATGAAATGTGTACTTATTTAGAACAGCTACCTGTAAGTCAAGTGAGGTGGTTTACGCCTGTAATCCCAGCACTCAGGAGACTGAGGCAGGAGGATCACCATGAGTTCAGGGCCAGCGTAGGCTACATAGTGAGTTTAGGAGCAGCCTGAGCTGCGTAGTGAAACTCTGTTCCAAAACAAATGAACACCTCACTACCTGTAAAGCATCATAAAATTACAAATTGCTTATCATCAAATGTGAGCTCATATGATCTCACTCATTCATGCATGTTTTGCTCACAAGCCTTCTGAGCACTCACGGGACATTAGCAGGCAGGTGAACCTGCAGACCTAGGTGATTTGTTCAGAGGGTGACTCCACGGAAGATCCTTCCTGCCTTTCTCTGCAGCCATAGGTTGGGTGTAATGAAACCTAGAGCCTGTAATTACAATGCTGAAGTATTTTCTCATCTAGTTGAAAGGAAACAACCAAAAAGATTTTCTGCAGTATCTACAGTATTTGAAACCAAATATGTCCCTTTCCTGGTTAATTGAATCTAAGCATTTTTGCTTGTTTCAAATCAGTTAAGTGACAAGGTCTTGCTTCCTTAAAAGAGGAAACTGACCAATATATTTTCTTATCCAATGTTCCAGGAACCACAAATAAAAAACTGGAAAGAGGAAGAAACAATGCAGAATGACAGTGTGTGTAGGCATTGCAGTTGTGCTGTTAAAGCATTTCTGTAAGCCGGGCTTGGCAGCACATGCCTGTGATCCCAGGACTCAGAAGGGTGAGACAGCAGAATTGCTGTGCGTTGGAGGACAGCCTGGAATATATAGCAAGAACCTGTCTCAAAAAATATATAACTAACCAAACAAGCAAAAGTGTTGCAGCCCTCTCAGTTGTGTGTCAGAGCAAGCAAAGCCACAAAGAAAAAAGGTTATACCTTCTTGTCATAGCTATTTAGCTTGAAGGTTTATGGGATAAAATGTTAACAGTTTGATTGTTCATTAGTACTAAACATTATTATACAGTTAAACAAATACAGATCATTTATGCACTAGAAAGTAAAGTGTATGATTTTTAAGATATAGCACATGACTTAAAGAAACTTGGGTTTTCAGGCTGTCAGTGTATTGGTTCTATCCTGAGACCCTCGGGTTTATTCTTTTTATTTGCAGGGATACTTTAGTAGAAAGACACTGGGCACTGAGCCCAACAGACCAAACCAATATAGAATTTAATCACAGTAACTGAGCTTTGGTTGGTTGCAGGGGGCCCTGTAACCAATGAACTGAACTGTAACCAATTGACTATTTGATTAACTAAGCTATAACCAATAAGTTGTTTTCTATGCTTCACTTCTGTTTTTTTATAAATGCTGTTTGATCATATTGTTAGCTGGAGCTTTCAGAGCCTGCTCTGGTTCGGCGAGCAGCCTGACTCACAAACTGTGTTTTGTTTTTGCTTTGCTCGTGTAAACTCTTCGAAATTTAATTGGTCTAAGACATTTGCCTTTTATACCTATAGAAGCCTTTTCACTCCCATTTGTAATCTCTACTCTAGTCCCCTCTCTCTCCTCCAACAATAGGTAAGTGACTGCTGGTTTATCTCTGTCACTACAGATTACTTCACAGAGTCTAGAATTTTATACAAATAGAATCATGTAATACGTACTTTTCTGAGTTCGGTGTAAATATCTTCCTTTAGCATGATTATTTTAAGATTCATGCATGTTTTAGCATGGATTAGCATTCTCATCCTCTTTATTGCTGGGTGGTATTCAACTGCATGGACATGTTACCATTTGTCTATTCATGTTTTGATGAACATTTGAGTTGTTTCCAGTTTATGGCTATCATAATAAAGCTCTTGTGAACATTTGTATATAAATTTTTGCATAGACATATGCTTTATTTCTTTTGGATAAATACATAAGATTGGAATGGCTAGGTCATAGAGTAGACAGACATATGTTTAACTTTTTCAGAAACTGCCTGAATGTTTCCCAAAGAATTTTTACCATTTTACATTTCTACCAGCTGTGTCTGAGAGTTCCAGTTGCTTCACATCCTTCTCTAAAATTGGTAAGATCAATCTTTTAAAATTAGCCATTGTGGGCCAGGGATTTAGATCAGTGGTTCTGCTACCTGTCTTGCAAGCACAAGGACCTGAGTTTGATCCCTGGTACCAAAAAAAAAAAAAAAAAAAAAAGGATTAGTCATTGTAATTGGAGAACAATGGTAGTATTTCCTTGGAATTAACTGGG
>NW_022900933.1:29565327-29568800 GCF_012274545.1 Fukomys damarensis | reverse complement strand
AAAAAAAAAAAAAAAAAAAAAAAGGATTAGTCATTGTAATAGGAGAACAATGGTAGTATTTCCTTGGAATTAACTGGGATTTCCTTGATGACTAAATCGTTTAGCATCTTTTCAGGTTCTTATATGTCATTAAGGTCTCTTTAGTGAAGTGTCTGTTCAAGTATTTTGTCCATTACCCTGCTGGGATTGTTATTTGCTCATTATTGAAAGTTTTCACTATTTTAGACAATTCCTTGTCAGGTATAGGACACACAAATATTTTATCCCAATAGGTGGCTTATCTTTTTATTTTGTTACCAGTGTTTTTTGAGGAGCAGACATTCTTAAGTCCAACTTATCTAATTGTTCTTTGATGGATTGCACTTTTGATCTCGTATCTAAGAGGTATTTACCTCCCATAATAAAATTGCAAAGATTTTTCTCCTATGTTTTTCTTTAAAAGTGTTATAGTTTTGTGTTTAGCTCTGTGGTCCACTTTGAATTAATCTTTGTATATGATACAAGTTTTTTGGTTTTGTTTGTACATATTGATTTCAAGTTGTAACAGAACCATTTGTTGAAAAAACTCCTTTTCTCCACTAAATTACTTCATAGTGTCATTCAAAATCAATTGACCAAATATATGTGAATCTATAGCTGGACTCTCTATTCTGTTCCATCAATCTACTGTGTATCTTGTTGTTAATAGCACACTGTCTTGATTGCTATAGTGTTATAATAAGACAGAATCATTTAATATAAGTCCTTCAGCTTTATTCTTTTTGAAAGTTACCTGGTTTGTTCTGAGTCCTTTATACTAACACATGAATTGTTAATCAGCTTTACAACTGTTAGGGAAAAAGTTTAATAGGATTTTGATTGGGACTTCTTTGACTCTTTAATAGGGTTTTGATTGGGAATTCTTTGATTGTTTAGATCAGTTTGAGAAGAAATAACATCTTAATGATATTGTGTCTCCCAATCCATGAACATGGTATATCTCTTAAATTATTTAGATCTTTAATTTCTCTCAGTAATATTTTGTAGCTTTAGTATACAGGCCTTGCATAAATTTTGTGAGATTAATCCCTGAGTGCTTCATTTTTGTTAACATAAATTGTATCTGTCTCAATTTCTGATTATTTGCCAAGATCTAGAAATACAGTTACTTCCCCCCCTCCATTCTGGGAATTGAATTCAGAGCCTTATGCATGCTAGACAAGCAATCTAACCACTAAGCAAAATCCTATTCCCCCGCCTCCACTTTTCATATTGATGCTGTATACTGTGATCTCGTTAAACTCATTTCATTGTGCAGATTCTTTGGGATATTCTATTAATAATGACATAATCTACAATTAATCATACTTCTTCCTTTCTAGTTTTCTGATCACAGGTGAAAAGCATTCAGTCTTTTAAAATTAAGTATGATAAATATGGGTGGTATTTTTTATTGTAGGTGCTATTTGCTGGGTTGAGGAAATTCTTTTACTCTTAGTTTGCTGACAGATTTTACTAAGACTAAATGTTGGGTTTTGTCAAATGCTTGTTTCTGTGTCTACTGTGGTGACCACATGACTTTATTTTTTAGTATAGTATACTAAGGTGTTTTCAAATGTTAAATCAACCCTTCATTCCTGGAATAAATGCCTGCTTGTTCATGTGTTATTTTTTACATTTATTATTAGATTTGATTTGGTAAATTTTCTTAAAGCATTTTTGCGTGTAAATTTACAAGGGATATTGGTTTTTAGTTTTCTTTCCTTGTGTATGGTGGTTTTGATTTTTGAGATGATCCTATATTCATAGATTTAAAATGGAGAGCACTCTGTCCTCTTTAATTTGTGTAGAATTATTATTGTTTTTTTCTTAAACATTTAGAAGAATTCACCACTGAAATTATCTGCACCTGGAATCTTCATTATTGAAAGATTTCTACCTATAAATTCAGTTTCTTGGATAGATGTAAACCTAGTCAGATTACTTATTTCTTTTTTTATTGAGCTTTCTTAGTTTGTGTCTTCAAGGAATTTGTCAGTTTCATTTAAATTATCGAGTTTATTGGCATAAAGTTGTCTCTTTATCATACTTTTAATCTTTGCAGACTATGTTGACATCACTGCTCTCATTCCTGATAATTGTAATTTGTTTTTCCTCTCCTTTTTTTCTCCTAATAATACTGATTAGAAACTTATCAATTTTATTGATTTTCTCAAAGAACCACGTTTTGGTTTGATTGTCCCCCCCCCTTTTTACTATAATTGATTTCTGTTGTACTATTTCCTTTCTTCTGTTTGCTTTGGGTTTCATTTCCTCTCTTTCTGGTTTATTGAGGTAAAAGAACTGAAATTATTGATTTAAGACCTTTCTTCTTGAATATAAGCATTATTTAATGTTTTAAAATTTTCTCTAGGCTATGTTAGTAGGGTCCTACAAATTTTAGTGTTTTTATTTTCATCCAGTTGAAAATATGGTGTAATTTTCCTCTTGCTTCCTTTTTTGACCTGTGAATTATTTAGATTTGTTACAGTAGTCTCTCCTCATTTGTGATTTTTTACCTTTTATGGTTTCAGATACCTATAATCATCCCTACTCTGAAAATATTTAATGGAAGAATCCAGAAATTAACAGTTCATAAGGTTTACACTGATGGTTATTCTGAGTAACATTATGAAATTTCAGCCCATCTAACTATGTCTCATGTGGAACTTGGATCGTCCTTTTGTTCATTGTGTCCATGCTGTATATACTGTCCTCTTGTTAGCCACTCAGTAGCCATATCAGTTGTCAGACAGACTATTGTGGTATTGCTTGTGTTCAAGTAGCCCCAAAGTATAAGAGTCATGTTACTGTCAGTTAAGATATGCCAAAGAGAAGCTAAAAAGTTCTTCCTTTAAGTGAAAGGTAAAAGTGTTCACCTTAATAAGGAAGGAAAAACATAGCTGAGGTTGCTAAGATCTGCAGTTCAAAAAGATAAAGATATGCAAGAAGCAAAAAATAGGTCATATTCACATTATTTTGTATTACTGTGTATTGTTATTATTATTCTATTTTATTATTGCTTGTTATCATTAATCTCATACTGTGCCTAATTTATAGAAAAAAACATAATATATATAGGGATTGGTATTATCCATGGTTTAAGGCATCTACTGGAGGTCCTGAGACATATCCCCACAGGTAAGGAAAGACTACCATGCTTTGTTTTCAGATATTTGGAAATTTTCCAAACATCATTCTATTATTGATTTCTAATTTAATCTCATTATGGTCAGAGAACATACTTAACTGAATCCTTTATAGTTATTGGTACATGTTTTATGGTCCAGAATGTTGTCAGTCTTGGTAAGTGTTCCACATGTGTTTCTTCTGTTTTAGGGTGTTGTGATGACATTAGATCAACTTGGGTAATAGTGTTAAGTGTTATATATGTATCCCTAATAGTATTAAATCTTATCTATGTATCCTTAATGTTTTTTTTTTTTTTTTTTTTT
>NW_022900933.1:29533697-29565253 GCF_012274545.1 Fukomys damarensis | reverse complement strand
TTTTTTTTTTTTTTTTTTTTTTTGGTACCGGGGATTGAACTCGGGGCCTTGTACTTGCAAGGCAGGCCACCGAACCACTGAGCTAAATCCCCGGCCCCTTAATGATTTTTTTGTCTATTTGTTTTCTTAATTATTGAGATCAGGTTGCTGAAATTTCAGACTGCAATTATACTTGTTTGTTTTTTCTCAGAGTTCTATTACTTTTCTGTATGTATTTTGAAGCTCTGTTATGAAGTGTATAAACATTTGGGGTAGTTGTGTTCTTTTCTTTGACTCTTCTGTCATTGTGAAATTAGCCCTTTTATTATGGTGATATTATTTGATTTGAAATCTACTCTGATATTAATGAGGCCATTCCAGATTTTTTTAATTAATGTTGCTATGGTATATCTTCTTTCTTTTCTGTACTTTGAATCTAGTTGTGGCTCTGTATTTAAAGTAGGTTTCTTTTCAGCAATATGTGGTTTTGTCTTGTGTTTTTACCCTATCTGGTAATCTGACTTTGAATTGGGACCTTTAGATTATTTACCTATGGTACAACTATTGATTTGATTGGGTTTAAACTGATCACTTTCTAAGTGTTCTTTGTTACCCTTTTGTTTTTCTCTTGCTTCTTTTGGATTTCTTTCATCTCCTTTTTAACTTAGTTGCTATATTTATTGTTCTAATAAATATACAATAATATTAGTGGCTGTTTTGCTATTTGAAGTAAATATCTTTAATTTATCACTGTCTACCTTCCAGTGAAATCATATTATCTAATAAATAGTATAAGAATTTTAAATGAATAAATTACTATTTCTTTCCCCCTGACCTTTGTACTGTTATTGTGTTTTATTTCTGTGGTCCTTGTTAACCTCACCATTCATTGTTTTTAATTTTGCTTTAAATTATCAGTTTGCTTTTGGGGAACATTTAGAACCAAACTACAGCAATCGTCATTCTGGTGCTTTTTACTCTTTGTGTATATACAGATCTACTGCTGCTTTCTCTCTGCAAGGGCTTCCTTTAATGTTTCTTTCAGTGCATAATTGCTGATGATTAATTTCTACAACATTTGCACATCTACAAGTCTTCATTTCTCTGTTTATGAAAGCTAGTTTCTCTGGGTATAAAATTTAATTTGACAGTTTTTTTTTTTTCTTTCATCACTTGAAACACACCGCTCTTCTGCCTTCTGGTTTGCATTGTTCCTGATGAGAAATCTGCTGACGTCTGTGCCTTTGAACTTCTATACAAATGTGTTTTGTACACTTCTGGGTACTTTCATCATGTTTTGCTTTTTAATCTTTTTCAAAAGTTTGGCTATGTTGTGACTAGGTATGGTTTTGGATTTCTTTTCTTTTCTTTCTTTTGGTACTGGGGATTGAACTCAGGTCCTTGTGTTTGCAAGGCAGGCACTGGAAGCAATGAGCTAAATCCCCAGCCCAAGGTATGGTTTTCTTTGTATGTGTGTTGCTTGGCATTTACTGAGCTTACTAAACATGAAAATGTATGTCTTTACCCAAATTTGGGGACTTTCTTACCATTTTTTCTTCAAATAATCTTAGTATATCATTCTTTTTCTCTTTCCTTCTCTCTTCTCCTTCTCAGACTTTAGTGTTATATGGGAATGCATGGATAGATGGACAGATGGATGGATAGATGGATAGATGGACAGTCTTACAGGTCCTAATCTTTTAATATTTCTCATTCCTTCATCCTTCATTTCCATCTGTTTTACAAATTGAAGGATTCTTTGTTTTATCTTCAAGATCATAGAATTTTCTGTTCTCTTCATTCTATTCTGACTCCCATTTGAGAAATTTTAAATTTCATATTTTTATATTCCAGTAAAAGACTTTCCATCAGTTCTTATCCATTACAAATGTCTTTTCTATCACACATATAGTGTTTCCTTATAGTAAACTATCATGTGCAGGATCTTTAAAATCCTTATCTGTGAATTATAACACCAAAGTTATCTTGGTAGCAATCCTTCTGATTGACTTTTCTCTCTTTTTTTGTTTGTTTTGTTTTGTGAGACAGGGTCTCACTATGTAGTGAGACTGACTTACACATATAGTGTTTCCTTATAGTAAACTATCATGTGCAGGATCTTTAAAATCCTTATCTGTGAATTATAACACCAAAGTTATCTTGGTAGCAATCCTTCTGATTGACTTTTCTCTCTTTTTTTGTTTGTTTTGTTTTGTGAGACAGGGTCTCACTATGTAGTGAGAGAGACTTGGAACTCACTGTGTAGCTCAGGCTGGTCTCGAACTCACAGTGATCCTCCTGCCTCAGCCTCCCAAGTGCTGGGATTACAGGTGTGTGCCACCACGTCCGGCTTGACTTTTCTCTTGACTGCAGGCTATATATTTTCCTGTTTCTCCATTTTCTTTTTTCCTCATATGTCTAATCATTTTGGATTATAACCTGAATGTTGTGAATGACTAATTGTAGAGACTCTGGATTCTGTTACTCTTGAGAAATGTTAATGTTTTTTTTTTCACCAGACAACCGGCAGCTAAATCTCTTTTCACTTCTTTCTCTTTAGCTTGTCTGCTTGTAATCTTCCCTACATGTGCACAGATTTAGTCACGTTTTACCTAAAACTCTGGCCTTCCCCCTTTTCGATTGTCCTTCCTGTAATTTCACACCTCACTTTCTAGCTTCTGTGGTTGCCCCAATTCTGGCTTCTGGTTCTTCAAATTAGTAAAACCTTGGGTTTCTATACAAATTTTAAATGTCACATGCAGCACTAACCTGTGGAAAGTCTTTTAAGAAATTTAAAAACCAGAAATTTCACCCATTGTCTTTCCATTTGCTCAAGTGTAGGCTCCTCTCCAGTTTTGCAGTGTTTGTGCTCCTCATTGCCTTCAGGTGTGTCATTTCTTTGCTTATTTGGTCATTCTAAAATCTAAAGCTGTAGTTATCTGCAAGAGGATGGGTCCTTGGGAAACCCCTTTGCTATTAACAGAAGTGACCCCTGCTTTTCTTGTCAAAGGTAACCCCTGGCCCTGGGTTCAGAATCCCCCTTGGTTTTACTCCCACAGTCTGAAGACATCCCAGCCCCCACCTCTCCCACACCCACACCCCATTATCAGTCCAGGCTGACTCCTGTGTTTCCTCAAGGGATGGTGGCCTCAAGTCTCTGTTTCCACTGGAGGTGTCATCCTGTCAGGACCGGCTTCTCACCCTTGCCTTTCTGACTCTAGGCCTCTCTGCCCCCAAAGCATCTTCTACAGCTTTGCTCAAACTTCCTATAATACTGCATTTGCCGTAGTAGCTTCAGTGGCTCTCCTCTCCTCCCTACAAAAGAATGTATCAGTGGGTGCCCTTACATTCCTTTTCACAGTGCTTTCTCCAGCTCTCCAGCTTCCCTGAAGGTAAGGGAGGCAGAGGAATAGAAGCATGTTGACTCAGGTCCTCTCTCAGCATGTGCCACAAACACCTCAGAACATAAGGAAATGAAAAACGTAGTTTTTTTTAGATAATTTGGAGTTTCCTGGCTGCAGCCCTTGCACGAACAGGCACCCACAGCAAGGGCTCAGCTACCCGTCAGACCTCAGTTCCTCCCACCCTGCAACTGAGTATTTCCTCCAGCCCATCCTCTTTTCCTTGGAGTGGGTGTGTGCACTCATCACACCTCTGCAGATGGGTAACGTTTGGGAAGGGCTCAATCTTCCAGGCCCAATTCCATTTCCTAATTTCATTCCTATGTAAAGCCTTCCCTGATTACCAGTGATTGAAGTTCACCTCCTCTTTTGCTGAGTCCTTTATTTATTTATCTTTTTTAATTAGTTAATATAGTGTCATGGCAAGTAATAGAGGCACTTTCAAACAAACTTACTGGCTCTTGTTGGGGTGGGGAGAGAAAACATAATGGAAGGATGCTTGGGTATCTAACTTACTGTTTCCTGTTCTTACAAATCTCTGTCCCAGTGCATGTGGCAGCCTGGTGTAGGGAGTTCAAGGGATCTGGGGTTGATCAAAGAAAAAAGATGTGAGCACAGAGTGTCAGGAGTGCACCAAAGCTTTGTGAGGTGACATTCTGCAGGTTTATGAGGTTTGCAGACTTGCAAACAAGAAAGTTCCTGGGGGCAAGAATTTGTAGTGGGCCAAAGGGGGAGAGCAAGGGCAGAAGGACCACAGAGGGGACTTATCTGTGTCTAGATGATGTCTAGCTGACATCTGTTCCTCAGCAGCATGGCAGGACCTCTCTCCCACATGTATTGCTTAGGGTCTTATACCACAAAAGCTCTATTTTATCATGGGCCAGCAGATGCCAGTTGTAGTTTTGCAGGGTATATAAAATCGGCATGTTGTGAATGGCTAAGAATCTGCTGGCTTTGGCTATTCAAAATGTAATTGGATTTGTAAAAATCTGAGTTTGGCACTAGCCAAATTTTGAGCTAACAGGTTTCAGCCTTAAATATCCAAGTAAATGATGTAAAGGCTAATATCTGTAG
The DNA here is from genome assembly GCF_012274545.1 of Fukomys damarensis. Taxonomy (NCBI): domain Eukaryota; kingdom Metazoa; phylum Chordata; class Mammalia; order Rodentia; family Bathyergidae; genus Fukomys; species Fukomys damarensis. The sequence continues at coordinate 29,560,799 of NW_022900933.1, read as the reverse complement.
GCCGTCTGTCTCTCTTCTACAGCACCCAGATTCATCCCTTTTGATCTAGCCAGCAGGCACTGTGGGTGTAAGGAGAACAAAGCAGTTTTTTTTTTAAAAAGGAAGGACTTCTTCAATGGTTCTTCCAGTCCTCATTCCAGTCCTCTGAGTCCATCTTCTGTAAGCTTATTGATATATTTATCTCAGTATAAACCTAAAGTGGCTTCCATCTTAATTGTGAAATTGTGATTATTGGACAGAGTAGATGGATGGACAGGTGGATTTATCTCTGCTCTCTGGAATACCCTGCTCCTGTTTAAAATCTACTCCTGCAGGTCATCTCCCTTCAGAGCTTTCCCTGACCCCTCTTCATCTCTTTATCCTTATCATTTCTTCGGCACCTGTCATCTCCCGAAGCTAAGACTGTAGCCCAAAGAGACCGCAAAGTTCTGGAAGGCTGGCATATGACAACCATGTCATTAACACTACATATCTCTGGAGTCCTGTGCTGGGTGGGGAGTGAGGAATTTTCACCATTTGGTGCAGTGCACCCTTGGTGGGAGAGCCTGGTCCATGAGTGGAGCAGGAAGAGCATAATCTAGAATCATAGTCATCGAAAGTCTTTATAGTGGTCAGGGAGACAACCAAAGTGACCTCCTATGGACAGCTAAAGTAAGAGATGATTGATCAGGCTGGTCCTGGGGAAAGCTTGGAAGAGGGAAGCGGGGCTCTTTGGACAGACAGGTCAAGGTTCACAGCTCAGCACTGAGCTTAAGGGCAGTGACATTTGGCCAGAGCATCTTTTCCCAAGGCAGCCTGACCGTGGTGCCCAACACAGAGCTTTGCACACACAAGGAGGTCACTGTTGTATTTTCCTGAGTCCTAAGTAGCATTTTAATCACAGAAGTCAGAAATCCTGTCACAGAAGAAAGGTACATTATTGCATGGAGAATACTAAGTGTGTGTTCAACCTTGAAATTCCATCGGTTTATTTACCTCTACACCTTCGAAGGGTGGAAAGTTTTATTTCCACCTGGCCTGTGTAAGGATAGAAAAGATTAAACTAGTCAAGAGAGAGCAGAAAGAGGAGAAACTGTAGTCAGATCCCATTTTTCTAAAGCTCAGAGTCCCCAAAGCATTTATCTGCACAGATATCCATTTCGGTCCCTACAGCATCAGCACACAAATCAAATGCCCTTTTGTGTGTTGGCACTTCACCAAAAATAATGCAGTCTGCAGCACTCCCCAAGATGCACAACTCATGGATAAAATGTGCAAATATTCTTTAACAATTCAGATGCTTAATTACCAGATTCTTTTTTTCACACCTGGTGGCATTTTGAAAGCCCTACAGCCACTTTAAATGGTGTGGCTTTTGACCGAGACTCTGGTGGAAATGAGGAACACACCTGCTCCCGGGTCCCAGAGGCAACCACACTGTCACAGTTACGGCCCTGTAAGCACCCGTGGCTGCAGGAACGATTCACACTGCAGCTCAGCACCCTTAATGCTCATCATTTGGCTCTGAAAACTCAGCCTTCAACTGTTCACCAAACATGTTATTTTACCAATTGAATACATTCTGACTGGGTGGTTTCCTGTAAGCAGTCTTTATGATATCCAAAGCACGTCAGCAGAGTCAAACCTCATAGCTAGCTGCCCAGATTCCATAAGCTGACAATGGTGACTGTATTCTCAGTGGCTGTAATGTTGAGGGAAGTCTTTTCTCTGTCCTTGCCCAAGTGGATTGTAGATCAGAACTGGTCCATCAGCGGAAGATGGAGCACGCTCAACGGGGGACACTTGGGCCGTCTCTGCTGTCAAAATGACCCACAGATAGCAAGCAGTTTACAGTTGGGGACTCTTCTCTTAAGGAGACTGCAGCAGACAGACACACGGGAAGCACTGAATGAAGGGAAGTTAGAATGGCAAATGCACAGATGGAGTGGGGACTGTAAAATTCCTTGAAAGCTCAAGCTGAATGTGTGATGAACTAAAATTAAATGTGGTTGTGCTAGGCAGTGTGAGTAGCGGAAAGAGTGTCATCCTGACAACTGGCACAAGCTCTGCTCCTAATAATGTACATGACCTTGACCAACCTCTTTGGGCCTCAGTTTCCATATCAATAAAATCTAGTAACAGTAGACGGTGCCTATTTCTAAAGCTTACGATGCGAGCTCTGAGATTCAGCGATAAGGAACAGTCCTTGGCCATTTAATTGCACTTAATTGAGGTGACACTGCTGTAGTCTTGGCATGTGATTTACACAGAGGTTCACCCCGGGGAGCAAGCGAGGACAGCCATCAGTTTACAATCGCAGATGCTAAGCTCTCAAGTCTGATTGATGTGGAGGCCAAGGGCAAATCCATTTACAATAGCTGGTTTCCTTTGAGACCTGCAGCAGAAAAGCACAATGAAGAGCAGAAGGTTGCTGCATTGTTCTGGCAAGTTCTGGCCCCATGCAGTGGGAGTTGAGTGCTTGGTGACCCTGCTGTTAGGACAGCCTCTCCCCCTTCCACCCTCCTCTTCCTTGTTCACCACTTCCTTTTTCTAGCATCTCCTCTGCCCTACCTTGTCCTGTTAGGATCTGGTTTCTCTGGTTTCTGTTGTCAGTGTCCTCATCAGCAGCCCTTCCACATTAGCCCCTTAGAGGGGGCGGGGATTGTTCACAGAATTATAATGGACAGGCCTTCAGGACTAGGAAAACGAAATAAAAAGTGGTAGCATGAGATTGTGGAAGCCACATTTGGGAAGTAGGTTTGGGGAAGCTGTGATGGCATAGTTTCTTTCCTGAGTTTCACTCATATGACTCTTGACATGTGAAAGTCTACCCCAATGCCCCCAGCAGTGCTGGCTTCACAGTCCTGAATGGGTCAGAACATGTCACCTCAAAGTCTGTCATTTGGGCATACTGATCCTGTCAAGCTGAATGTGTTTGAAAGGCAGCAGGTGCAGGGAAGGCTCTCTGCCCTTCCCCTTTCTCCTAAACTTAGGGCATAAACTTCCCAGGAGAGAAGGGGTCTTCCTGTACCAGGAAGAGCAAAATATTTTTATCACTGGAGATGGAGAGAGCCTGATTATCAACCTTGTCTTCCATCTTCCCTGATATATTTCCTGGTAACTTTCTTACAACTTACTGCCCCAAATCAAAACCCTTTTTTATTTGTCTCACAATTTATTGTTCTTTGTTAACATGATATAGAAACCCCTGGATCTAGCCACTTCTCTGGGGTTTTTACTTCTTACTACAAAGCCCGTACCCTATGCCAAGTAAAAATGTTAACAACAAATAAAATGCATATTCTTTTTCTTGTTACTCTGTCTCTTACCTGTTAAATTGACAGGCCCCAGGTGCAGAACTTACAGACAGAGTCATTGAGTTCCCAGACAGCCTGTCATACCATCTCCTCACTACAGCTTCATACCCTGTCTGGATGGATGCAAACTTGTTTACCCTTCACTGTAGACAATTGGCTGATGACGGTGATAAATGAGCTATTCTACAAGAAGCTGCAAATTATTATTTTTGCCTCTGGGAGGTCCACACTGTTCATCTCTGGACTACAGAATGCCACCAGAACTTGAGTTAATTTGGTTCCTTGCTTCTAAGAGTGACCAAGGAGCCATCCCTATATGTGTACTGAAGGGGCATAGCAACTCAGAGAGCTGCTCATCCAGTGCAAGCCCAGGACCCGAATGCCCTCCAAACAGGCTTCTAGGCCAACCAGATGCTATGTGAATGTCAATTATAGGGAGAGCTACAAATCAAGCATGAACTCCTTGGAACATTCAAGAGCATCACTAGGCCACTAGAAGCAGGGGTGCACATTTGGGGAGGCAGGAGAAGCCTTTGGGAAAGGGCAAGTGGGGATGAACTTGGTCACTGGTTTCAGCTTACAACTGTAAAGTTACAGTCTGTAAGCTTTAGTAATGTCTCGTCGCTCTGAATGTGACCAGTCCCTGTGGGAGTTGAGTGGAGAGCTCCACTTCCGCCCTGGTCTCGTGTGGGAGTGGAGATGTACGTTGTGAGATGGCTTTGAGGGTGGCTTAGGGCCTAGGCTTACTTCTGGACATGTAGCCCTCTCACCTTAGCTGTAGCCACCCCCAGTGCACATGCAGAAAAGATGCAACTGTCTCCAGTGTTACGGATGCCATGAGGCTGATGCTGGATCCTTGTTGTAAGTCTTGGCCCTGAAGCCATTCTCAATTCTCATTCTCTCTTCAGTCTGTAAAGAGCAGCCAATCTGGGCATAGCGGCACAGGCTATTCTAGAGGCGGAGGCAGGAGAGTTGCAAGTTTGAGGCCAGTCTGGGGAACTTAATGAGAGCCTGTCCTAAAATAAAAAAGGCTGGAGATGTAGCTCAGTGGTAGAGCACTGTTCTGGTCCCAGCCCCACCACCAGCTGGCAGGGAGGCCATGCACATCACTTAAATTCTCTGAGCCTCTAGTCCTCACATGCACCCAGAAGAATTCCCCATTCTGCTTGTGGCTTCCCTCTGTGTGTAGGAATACGGAGGCTGCTCCTGCCCCTCATCTGTGTGGGTCTGCCAGGAGGAGGAATCTCATCAGCCTCATGGTGAATGAGAACTGGAAAATATGGGGAATGCCTCTCTCTACAAAGCCCACACTTGGATGATGGATAAAAATATCTCCTGCAATCTGCAACAGTGGATCCTTTTGAAGTCTTAACGTAGTTTCTTCAGTTAGTTTTTTAAAAATCATTCACATCAGCTGAAATCAAACCATTCCTTGGAGTCCTTGAGGCTGATGGGTGGTGCTTTACATTTTTCATTAAAAATTAAATTCTTCAATAGATATGTGAGTGCCTATCGGGTGCCACGCACTGGGCTTGCGGCATTGGACATGACAACAGGATGCCCTCTCGAGGCGGGGGTGACATGTAAGTGAGGGGGTGGGCAGTGAGCAAAATAAATACTGCATATAATTTGCAAATAGTGGGAAGTGCCGTGGAGAGAGCAAAGTGGGGGGCAGCAGATGTGGGGGGTGCCGTGAGCCAGGGGGGGGAACTGGCTCCGCACTGGAGAGGAGGGGTCCTGGCAGCAGATATTCAGAGGAAGGGCCCATCGGACAGAGGAAACACAAATGTGAAGAATTTACCTGGGAATGGTAAGGTGGATCGGGGGCAGTGAGTGAGGAGGGAGAGGTAGGGGGTGAGCGCAGAGCGGACTAGTGGGCGGCGTAGATGTTCTCTCGGTGGAGCCAATCTATAGTGAGCATTCATTCTTTGCCGAGTGCAAAGCCTATAATGTGAAAGAGGGCAAAAGCTTGAAGCCATAAGGGACCCTGGAGGTTGTGGTGTTCTTGATCCTGCCACTCGGAGTGTGGTCCAGGGGCTGGCAGCACCAGCATCCACTGAGCGATGCCCAAAGTGCAGAATCTCTGCCCACCCTGAGCCTTGCTAAGGGATGCCTGGGCACGTGCGCAGCCAGGAAACATTGCCTGACACTGTCTGTGGCTTTGGGGGTCAGAAGCCCTGGGCCTGTGCAAAGCACGCCCACATGTGAGCTAGGTTATCCTTACCTTCCTTGCTGCTTGACCTGCAAGGAGGTTGGAATGATGCGGATTTTCTCTGTTCTGTGGGACTCTTCTCTTTCTGGATGAGTGCCGCTTTCCCCAGTACCTTCCCCATCCATCAGACGAGGCCCTCCTGGTAGATTGTAGCGGTGCATCTGGAAGCAGAAACTCTGGCCTCTTGGCTCGCTTTCTCTCTCCCTGTCTCTCTCTCTTTCTGTTTTTTGAAACAGGGTCTCGCTATGTCATTCAGGCTGGCCTTGAACTCACCATGTAACCCAGGCTGGCCTCAAACTCATGGCAATCCTCTTCCCTCTGCCTCCTGAGTTCTGGGATTATAGGCATGTGCCACCACACCTGGCTTAGGTTGGCTTTCTTCATTGTGCTCAGAGATGTTCTTTCTTCCTGGCAAAAGATTGCGAATATACAAGGCCTGACCCCAGCAGGGAATGGTGTACACACCACTGCCTGTTCAGCTTTAGCAGGGCATATACTTTGAGCTGAGCTGCCGGCCTGGTGATTTATCTGCAGACCAAGTTCCCATCACCTTTGCCAAGTCCTTATGGGTTCAGTGGTTCCAGATGCAAGAAGGCTGGTGGCCTCTGAGGGTACGTGGAAACGTCAGTTATCAAAGTGAATATGGGTGTTACCTGGATAGACTGTTTCATGCCTTCCTCCTGGGACAAAGCATCGAGCTCTAGCCAGGCTATGGTGCCTTGAGTCTTGCAGTCTAATTTTGACTCAATTATTAGTAATTGAGTAATCATTAGTAACTTCTGAGGGAAATCATTTAACATACATGAATATCAGGCAGCTTATTGATAAAATGAAGTTATCATCATGCTACTTCACAAGTAGGTTACTGAGCCTTGATTATCTCAGTGCTTTTGAAAGCTGTCCTTAAATGTGTGACTTCCTGGTGTAAGTCACTATGTACTCGTATCCCTTTTTAAAGTGAGCTTGAAGCAATCTCCCTATTTCTGTTCCTTTAGTGACTGCAACATTGAGGAGTAGATAGCAATGAATGCCTATTAATCTTACTCATAGGTTACTGTGAGTTAACAAATAAACTGGGCATTGACCTTTCCTTGCTGTTTCTGAATTAGTCACACACTTCCCATTATTTGTGTATGTCCACAGTGTGACCTAAATAAAGTTAGGGTTGATCTCTTTCAGGATATGCTTTGAATTTCTCCTTACAATAAAGTTAAGGCAAGTTGATATATGGCTTGCAATCAAATAGAAAGGCCTTTTTAGCAAAGCACTTGTACGACACTGGAATTATTGTTGAGAATTGGTTTCTGGATGTGGTCAAATTCTCAAATTGCCCGAGTGTTTCCTGGCCTGCTGAGGAATGTAGTAGAAAGCAGTCTTCATTTGTCACTGCCACTTTCCATTGGTAGGGCAACTCGATAGCTCCGACTGCCCCACGTCTTGCCTTACCGCCTTGGAATTCCAGATTAGGGCTCTGCTGGTGTAGTTCAGAACTTTGCCACTGTGCTTCTAGGAGTCTTTCTGGGTTAACCTAACGGACTGCTTCAACAGCTGCTGTTCATGCTGCATAGATCAGGTGGAGTCATGGCCCATGTTTCAGAAGCTGTGTAATTTTAGGCAACCTACAGACCAAAGCAGAGAACAACAACAAAAACTGCTTTGGTCATGCTGCATTAGGCTGCAGAGATAAGATTCAGCCATCACAGCTCAGTCAGGCAGAAACCACAGAGAGAGCTAATTCATGCATCAGGCGTCCTTCCCAACCCTTTTGCCTACCTTGTGTTGCATTTCACCACACGGGATGGGGGCGTCCCAGGTCTCTGGGATGTGTGCAGTCCTTGGGGAGGAAGAAGGTGCTTCGTGACAGGCTCATGTCTGCCTCGGAAACTTCTAGGGGAAGTGGGATTGGGCCCAAGCACTGGCTGTCAGGCCTCCAATGGAAGCGGTCAGTTTGGCCCTGGGCCATGGTCACTATTAGAACAAGGTCACTTTGTTGAGACTGTTGAAATCATAATGTGTCATCTTACCAAAAATCCATACCAAGAAAAGGACCTCTTCTAACCTCCATGAAGCCGTCCTCCCAGACCGGGGCTTCAGCTCGGTTCACATCTGGGCTGGGCAGTGGGGATGTGATAGGGGAGCTGTGGACTCAGCAGTTCTCTCGTCATATAGAGCTGTGCTTCTTGGCCGTACTCTGGCTCTGTAATGACTCTGGGAAGAGCTCAAGTCTACACAAATTGGGACGTTGAAGCCTTAGTCTGTTGTGAATTATTGCCAGGACAGATCCAGAATAATGCCGTTATGTTGTTCTCCCATCTTTTCACCTCTGTCACAAGTCTTATCGTCTACTCCATTTCCAAAACTCATAGGAAGCGAAAGGCTGAGCACTGAGACTCCCCTCTGGTGATGGCAGATGACATCTGGCTTGGAGACTGAGCTAGCATTAGGCCACAGATTTTGGTTTTGTGTGAACTGGTGTCCCCTGCATGCACGTGAGTGGATTAGCAATGCACATGATGACTTGCTTTGTGTGCTCTCTGATGGAGTGACCCAGTTAGAGGCCTGGCCTGGGGACAGGATGAGCAGGGTAGGCTAAGTGCCTTCGGGGAAAATCCCAGCTGGCCCCACCCGGGCTCTTCCCATCCTGGTCAGGAGGCAAACAAGTGTCGGAGCAAGGGGGAGAACCCCTGCTGTGCAGCTAGCTCTGCTCCCTTAAAGTGCTATACAGATAAATAGAAACCATGCGCTCCCTAGGAGAGATTTGTTTTACAGTGTCACCTTTTTTTTTGAAAGCAGCCATTATTAGTGGTCTTCTGGCTTCTCATGTAATTGCTAACCAAACTTGAACAGGTTAGAAACTCTCTTATGTGTTAATATTCCCAGCGAGAGAAGAATCATTATTCCTCCCTCATCAGTGTCCAAACAGTGCTGCCGAGTTTTCCAGCGATCTCGCGAGATTCACACCCGTGACAAACAAGGGCATCCTCTGACTTCTGCCTACTATTGTCTCTCACATGGGGAAGTGGCTTGGTGTATAGAACGTGTGGTTGCTATGAATTACTGTTGTTGGTAAGGAGAATTGGAAGCGTTCTCCTTTCTAGATTACCTTTCAAATATTCAAATTCATGCAGCAGTAGCATATGGCTATAACTTTTATTTATTTATTTTTCCCACTCAGATGTCTTCCAACGTGCTCCATTGCATTCCAAATCCACATCAGGTTTGAATTTTGAAAATGCCAACTGTATACTCACTGAATGTGAGAAATGAAGAAAACTTTCATAAATTAAAAAAAATGGTGGTTCTATGTTTAGATAAAAACCAGCTGCATGGATTTTTAAAAATTTTTTTGATTCATTTGCGTCTCGATAATGTTGCAGGAACAATGTTACTAGTGTATTTTTAGCAAATTTTCTAAGAGACAGATCCACACCAGCACTTGTCCAGTATCAAAGGGAAGTGGACCCTGGTAGTCTTCGCTGGCCCGAACCGTGACAGCCTCGGAGGGGGACACAAGCAACAACATCTGGGTGCAGAAATGAGGAGACTCCAATTTCTTCTCCCTCGGGGTTTGTTTGTAGGTACCATTTACACATTCACTTTTCTAGTCTTTTTAAAGTTTATTGGTACACTTTGGTTATACAGTACAGTTACATTCATCATTGGGATCTTACATGATGTATCTTGGTTCTTATTTTTCCCCATTCCCCAGCCCTCCCTGCAGCCCCTCCACCCTTCCCTGTTTACAAAGACATTGTTTGCATGTTTTTTCTTCTCACATATTTTTTCTTTTCCCTTTTTCCCTTTCCCCTACCCTTCCCACTTCCTCTACTCTTTTAGACCTTTTCTTCCTATTGCACAATATCAATTATATATTTTGATCCTTATTTACACTTTTAGTTTTTCACACCAGAGAAACTATTCGGTATTTACACATGTGTAACTTATTAATTTCACTTAAGAGTATGTCCTCAATATTGATCCACCTAGCTATAAATATCTGTAGTTTCTCGTTCTTTCTGGCTGAGTAGTATTCCATTTTATAGAAAAACCACATCTTCTTTATACAGTCTCCAGTTGATGGGCAATTGGGCTATTTCTAAGTTTTAGATATTACAGACTGTGCTACTATAAACATGGGTGAGCATATATTGCTGTGGTATGATTCTTTTAATTCTTTTGGGAAGATACCCAGCAGAGAAATAGCTGGGTCAAATGGGACTTCTAATCCTAGTTGTTTGAGGTATCTCCATATTGATTTCCACAGTGGTTGCACCAGTCTGCACTCACACCAACAATGGAGAAGCGTTCCTATCTCCCCACAACCCCACCCGAATTTGTTATTGGTTGATTTCTTGATGGGCAGCCATTCTAATGAGATAAGAAATTCCCATGCCCTTTAGAACTAATAAGAGGAGGCTTTTATCTACTCAATTTTCCTCAGTTGCATGTGCATCTTCCACATGACCTCTGTCAGAGGCACCCACAGGAGCCTTGGCTGCAGTCCTAATATAAAGAAGGTCTAAGAGCTTCCTGGGCCTTGGGATTCCCAGTTGTGAGAACCCTCTGTCCTCTTGCTCCCCTCACTACATTAAAATATACCACAGTCTGAATGAAATATAACGCACACATTGTACTTCTTGAAGTTGCCATCAATTGTAAAGTATAACATTATTTTATGTACCCCTAAGAGAAAAAGTGCTGCCTATTAGATGGACTCATTTCAGAGAGTTCTTTTGCAATGAACTACATTTTTAAACCAGTAAAATACATTTTTAATGATGAGTTGAGTTATAATAGTGAGACAAAGCTACATTTTGCTAGCTTTTAAATGATATATTTCAAACCCAGAAAATATATTCCCACTATCCACCTTTGATATGGTTCAATGCTTTGCCATATTTGCTTCAGATATTTTTTACAAAATAAAATACTGAAGATACAATGAAAGGTCCAAGTGTGCCTCTCCTTCATCACAGGACTCAATCTTTCGATCCCTAAGGAGCCACCATCTTGAATTTGGTACTTATCATTCCCACATGAATTCATAAACTTTTATTTATTTTTTGTACTCATACATACTTATTTACTATTTTTAAAATCTGTTAGTCATCCACCAGTCTCAATACTGAGGACTGAACCCAGGTTTTTTGCACTGAGCTGCATCCTCAGCTTTTAAAAAAAAAAAAAAATTTTTTTTTAAATTTTGCAACAGGGTCTTGCTGAGACTCAGACTCAAAATCCTTCTGCCTCAGCCTCCCAAAGTGCTGGGATTACAGTTGTGCACTACCACGCCCAGCTTGCTTCTTCCTTTCAGTAGTAGAAGCCTTGTACTTCAAATAGACAAATTCTGTCAGTGACAGTAAGTGACTTAGCTTCTGGCCAAAGAGGGGACACAGAAGGGATGGGTTTTGTCTCAAAAAACAGGAAGTAAATTAGGATTAGGGTTAGGGTTAAATTAGTTCAGTGTTATGGTAACAAGGCCCTGGGTTCAATTTACCAGCACTAAAAAAAGAAAAAAGAAAAAAAATAGAAGAGAAGAAGAAGAAAGGAAGGAAATTCTTTGTACTGTATTCTCTTTCTTCTTTCCTCCTGGCTTCTGGTGAGGACAGCAACCAGGTGGTTGCAAGCTATTACAACCATAAAAATTTAGAAAACAAGGTGGAGAACAGGGAACCAGCAAGACTGAAAATCCTTAGTCTCTGACCCACCAGACTACCCACTCTTTTGGGCCGGAATGTGAGAAGTCAGCGAGTATTTTAAGTCATTTTTTGATCTCTATTAAAACAGCCCCAAGAATATTCTAAGTAATACAAATGGTCTGTATTTTGACCATGCTGTGACTCATTTTATTAAAAACTTCCATTTTTCTAACTGGAGAACATTATGTTGAATGAAATAAGCCAGGAACAGAAAGACAAACAGCGCATGTTTTCTCTCATTTGTGGAAGCTGAAAATGTTGGCCACAAAGAAGCAGAGAGTAGAATAGCAGTCACTAGAGGCAAGGAAAGATGGAAGGAGAAAGGGTAGAGAGGTCAGAGAACAGGGAGGAATTAGTTCTAATACTCTCTGTCACAGTAGGGTGACTGTAGCTAACAATAATGTGCGTATATTTCAAAAAGCTACAAGAAGCTGGGCCTGCTAGCAGATGCTTGTAATCCCAGCACATAGGAGGCTGAAGCAAGAAGATCATATATTTGAGGCAGCCAGGGCTAAGCAGCAAATTCGAGGCCAGCTTAGACTGCAGAGCAAGATTGAATCTCAAAAAAAAAGCTACAGGAAAGGGTTTTGGATTATTTTGCCACAAGTAAATGATAAATATTTGAGGAAATACATATGTTTGCCCTGAGTTGAACATTATACAATATATACATATATTAAAACATCACTAATTACCCCATAAATATGTACAATTACATGTCAATTTTTTAATATTACCTTTTAACAATCTCAGCTGTTAGTAACAGCTCAAGGAATAGAAAGTCTTGGCAAAGTATCCCAGTCTGAGACTAATGAGATTAATCTTTCTAATCTATGAGAGCAAAATCATGTTTTGCTTTAAAAAACAGTAAATGATAGCATTTGAAACTGCAAAACTATGATCTTCCCTTGCAAAATATTCTCCTGCCTTTTTTGTTGTTATTGCTGTACTATAACTATAAGAGTAGAATTTAACGGAAAACTTCCACTTTTGTTAAGTAGAGGGATTAGGATAAATGCACTCAGGCAGTTCATCACATCTTCAGACTTAAGAAGGAAAGAATAAATTTAGCAGCTTCCTCCGTGGCTGGGTATTTGTTTCCAGTCCTCAGCGGTCATCGTCCCATGGTGGGCACATGAACTCGAGCCAGTTGACTGTCCTCCATGTGCAGATACAGGTCCTTCATACCCACCGAGAGCAGTTGGTGGTTCTGTCCCCAATAGAAGGCATTGAAAGCAAGCACACTTTGGTCATTTCAGATGAAAAGGAGTTTTCATTCACAGGAGAATTTTCTTCTCAAATACAGACTGAGCATCCCCATGTAAGAGGGAGGTCTGGTCAGTTCCTCTTCTCCAGTAACTGGCTCCAGAGCTCCCCACACCCACATGACAGGCAGCAGAGGGACGTCTCACAATGAGACTCCCTCACTGGCTGGCCCGCGTGCCCACATCTCTGGGCCAGGGCATCGTGTTGGCTGGGATACTTGCTTTCTGTGGAGTAGCCAGGTGGCTCGGGGCCAGATGTCTACAGGCCAGTGGTAATGAGGGTAATGAAGAGGACTTCCAGTTTGTTCTTGTCCCTTTAAACAGCCCTGAGGCTGATAGGAGAGCACACCCACCAGTTTGGGGTTGATCTCATCGGGCTTCTGGTCTTAAATGCAGGTCTGTTCTCTCTCTTTTGGTATTGGGGATCGAACCCAGGACTTTGAGCATACTAGACAAGTGCTCTACCACTGGGTGACACCCGCAGCCTTGCTTTATTTTGACGCAAGATCTCACTAAATTTCACAGGCTAGCTTTGAACTTGGGATCCTCTTGCCTCAGCCTCCCGCATAGCTGGGATGACAGGTGTGTGACCCCACAGTCTTTCGGTTTTTTATCAAAGGGCCCTTGGCAGCGAGTGCTCCAGGGCGCCCTGCTTCTATGCTGCGTGCACTCTCAATCACACTGAATGTCCCTCAACCTTGGCCCTCTTTTCCTTCCCTCTATGCAGCAAGACTTGGGTTTCCTGGGAGTTATATGAAATGACTTCCCTGTGTGGATGCCGGAACCCCGACTGTGAGTCCTGTCCTGCTCTGGGACCAGAAGGAAGAAGAGAGACATGGGTGACGTGTGGAAATCAGTTTGTGCATTCTAGAAATTTAACATTTCCTCTGACAGTTTTTGCAACCTAAAAATGAAAAGCGGGTGTAAAAGTTCCCTAAGCACTGGCTCTCAGGTTGATTTACCTATTAATCAGTTCACCAGAAATTCACCTGCATTTTGATTGTTTATGGTAGCATTGTCAGTATTGCAAAGAAATCAATTTAGAAATTTAAAATTAAGCATAAACTGAAATTTAAAAACAAGCTGGTATGCCCTCGAAAGGCTTGATTTTCAAACCTTATAACACCAAAAAGATGGAGAAAAAATATTAAAGGACATTGCCATGTAAAAACACTCAAAAAAGGCTTTAAATTATAGACAGGTTGCTCATTAGGTGACTTAGCTTTAGGCTAACTGACCTAAAGGCAACAGCATCCAAAAGTTGACACTTTTGTGCTCAGGGACACTTTCCTGGGACCATATTCATCTTTTTTTCAGATAAAATTCTAATCAACTCCATTATTTGGTTTCCCAGCCCCTGGCATATTAGATGTGAATCAAAACAGGAGGGAACAGTGAGAGCCAGGCCACCTTGCACAGCAAGAAGGCCAGCTGGTACCTCAACGGCCAGGGAGGGGTAAGAAGTGGCCAGGGAAAGTGGAAATGTGAACAGGAAGCTTAGGAAATCACCTTAGCGTGAGGCTTCTCCTGTAGGGTGAACTCATTCTCTCCTGCCTTTCCCTTCTGTGGCTTCTGGGAGCACCTCTCTAACAAAATGCAGAGGCTCATAATGCTAGCTAAGTTGTAAAAATTACTTGTAAGGACTTTGCTTAGCTCATTGTTTTCTTCTACGATGACTGTTAGAAAGCTTTTTATCATGACCTTTCATGTTGTTGACTCTTGGGTTCCCTGGGAAGGCACCTGGTCTACCCTGTCTTCTACGACAACCCCCGACACACCCCACAACATTGATCAGATAGATACCTCGGCTTCCGCATGAGCAGGCCAACCTAGAAGCAGTTCTGGGGTCTGGAAAACTTCACTTCCATGAAGAACACTGTCACCAAAAGTTAGCACAAGCAAATCCTGCTGTCAATAAATTCTTGAAATCCAGGGGAGGAGGTAATGAATGATCTGAATCATGGTGAAATCCACTTTCCACTATTAGATGGCTGAAAATGTGGTTAAGAAGCAAGCATGTTAAACTGGCAACCCACAAAATGGGAGGAAAATATTTGAAAAGTATCTCTCTGATAAGGGATTCCTATTTGCAATATATAGAGAACTCCTGAAGCTTAAAAAAAAAAAAAAAACCCAACTAAAGGGCCGAGGATTTAGATCAGTGGCGCCACACCTGCCTGGCAAGCACAAAGTCCTGAGTTTGATCTCCGGTACCGAGGGAAAAAACCAAAACCAAACCAAACAAAACTACCCAATTCAAAAATAGGCATAGATATTAAAATGGCCAATAAGTAGAGGAGAAGACACTTAACATCATTAATAAATAAGGAAATGTACATCAAAATTATAATGAGATACAACGTCATACTTATTAGGATAGTTACTATTAAAAAGCCAGACAGGGTCGGAGATTTAGCTCAGCAGTTCGGTGGCCTGCCTTGCAAGCATAAGAACCTGAGTTCAATCCCCGGTACCAAAAAAAAAAAAAAAAAGCCAGACAGCCAGGGATTTAGCTCAATGGTTCCAGCACCTGCCTCCCAAGCACAAGGACCTGAGTTCAATCCCTGGTACTAAAAAAAACACAAAAAACAAAAAGCCAGACAACAGCAAGTGTTGGTGAGGATATAGAAAAAGTGGAGTCACTGTGCACTGTTAGTTGGAATTTAAAATGGTACAGCTGCTGTGAAAAACAGTATAGTGATGTCTCAAAAAAAAATTTAAAATAGAATTACCCTGTGAGCAATTCCATTTTTTGGTATATCCAAAAGAATCCAATACAGAATCCTTTTTTTATATAGTTGAGACTGACCTGGAACTCACTGTGTAGCTCAGGCTGGTCTCGAACTCACAGCGATCCTTCTGCCTCAGCCTCCCAAGTGCTGGGATAACAGGTGTGTGCCACCACGCATGGCCGGGAAGTAATTTTTTAATAGGTATAGAGTTTAGGTTTTACAAGATTAAAAGAGTTATGGAGATAGATGGTGGTGAAGGTCCACAGCAATATTATTTAATTCCACTGAAACTGTATACCTCAAAATGATTAAGATATTGTTTGATTTTGCCTGCATTCTATCACTGTTTTTTTTCAAAGAAGAACCATGTTCTGGAGTAGCTTACTTCCTGAAGAGCCTGACTAGTTTATTGCTGCTTCTGAACCTCCTTTTACTTCCAAAGCCCAAGGATCCCCTACCATCTTTCTACTGCAAGGCCCTCTCTGAGGACTGGTGCAGGGACTCAGGCCTGGGTCTCCTGGGAAGGGTGAGAGTTCAGGAACTTGTGAGTGGGCAGAGATGGTCTTCTTGGAGGCCAACTCAGAGAATGGGTGGGTGAGGGCAAAGAAGGGCTTAGCCACCAGCCGTAGTTAATCCCCAGACCGATCAATCTGATACTTAGTGTCTGTCCTCCTATCAGTCTTGTTACCATAGTTCTTCACAACCATCTGCTGATTGAGCACTCCTGGGAGTAGCATGGTCCGTGGAAAGAGCGACAGATCAGGTGACAGGAGGCAAAGCATTGATATATAAAGTGTGACCTCGATCCAGTTACTGATTTCAGAGCCTCCAAGTGTCTTCTTGGTGATACCTGCCAAATGAATTCAGAGCACTCCTTCGACAGCCACATGAGATAATGAGGTGAAAACGCTTGGTGACACAAGCGGTGTGGAGAAAGTGGTACACAGGGAACATGGCTGACTACTGTCTTCCCTGCTGCACACAGTTAGCTCAGCTCCTTCGGATTTGGGAGTACTAGGCAGTTGATTCAAGGGTGATCTCTACCTGTCCTTCAACAGCCTGAAGAGTACTGAACCCTACCATCGCCTTGAGATTGCTTTAATACAGTGCCATATTTCCTTAACCAGTAAGGTATTTTCTTAGGGATGAGTTGATTATTATGATCATAGTAAACAGCCAGGAATGATTCAATTTAGGAAAATTTTGCTCATTTTTTATGGGAACATTTTGCCATAATCCGCACCAATAAAGTAGTGGTTTCTTTAAAACATGCCATTTTGGGGTCATGGATCTGCACTCTTAAAGCCTACAATTGATTGTTTAGTGTAAAAATTGTATTCAAGTGAAGCACATCAGTATGCAAATCTAAAATGTGGCCATTTTCATCTAGATTGAATATTATTAACTAGCCCAAGGGATAGGATGTAATTAAGATGTTTGAGCAGCTTATTTTTGTCTACTGTGATGAGTATAACCCCAATATTTAAAGTGGCTTACCAGTTTGAATAATGGGAAGTTGGATTAGTGTGCCAATGACTATACATTTTGGCTTTTAAGTATAATAAAAGAGTTAGATTTTTCTCCATGGCTCCAACCATTGATAAGGGCAGAGATTTGAACTTGAAGCAAATAAGAGAATGTTCAGATCGCAGGAAAATCACATTTCTTTCTGGATGATGACAGATTTCCATCTCATTACCTACTCACTTATTCTAATGCTCCTTGCATGGGTTTTAGGAACAAAGAACAGAGTGGGACAGATGAAGTCCTTGTTAAGGGATTTTGCTTTATGCCTAATCAAAGATATTGGACTTACACAGCCTTTTAATGCAGCTCAGGTTGGAAGGGAGGATAACTCTGAGCTTGGATCCACTTCAGAAAGTTTGCTGAGCCTCCCCCCTCAGAACTGAGAAAGGCACATTTCTGGCAGCCTGTTTATTCTGGTGCAATTCCTTGATCACTGCCCTTCTTAGGCGAGACAAGATGCTCATCTCTTCTGCCTTACCCACATCATTTTAAAAGGCAGACAAAGTTCTCCCTTTCTCCCAGGAGAAGTTAGGGAAAGGATCCATTGCAGAGCTGTACCACTTTAAGCAGATACCGGCAGGCTAGGTTGGTACCACGGCTCATTTCAGCCGTCCACATTTTCAGGTGTACCATATGTATTTAGTGCATCATTTGATAATGCTAAAAAAAATATTAAAGCAGTGTGAGACTAAAGGAGAAAGAAGATGAATGTTAGCATTCCCCTGGGGTTCATGGGTGAAGGAATTAACACAGCGTGGCACTCTACCCTAGCTGTGTTTGTTTCCATGGCAACAGCTACGTACATGTTTCAGACTATCTACAGTGACACAGTTGCAGAAATAGTAGCTTGCAGGTTTCTGATATCGCATCAGTGGACAGGCGGAACGCACTATATTAAGTAAGTGTAAAAGAATTTAAAATATAGCTCTGGATTCAGATGTGTATTAGCTCAGCTGAGCAATGTGTGGGGCTTGCGGCATTCCGCTTCTGCACCACAGCAAAACCTGGGCAAAGTTGAAAGTTGCAAGATTCCAGTCAAACAATTGTCCTTGCTTGGGTAAACATCATCAAATGAAACAAATGTGAGTGAGTTACAAAGGTAAGAAAATGGCCTTGGCAGATGACAAGGTAAAAAAGGAGGCTGAAGTAAAGCTTATTTTTGGGAGGGGGGTAGTGAAGGGTAAGGAATGAAAGCTTTGGTTGAAAATAGCTGAGTCTTTAAGCAAATGTAATGTGCAACAGAATCTTTAGCAGCTGCTGAGTTTATGGCAACTAAGGT
Source organism: Fukomys damarensis (assembly GCF_012274545.1). NCBI lineage: Eukaryota > Metazoa > Chordata > Mammalia > Rodentia > Bathyergidae > Fukomys > Fukomys damarensis. Next base: position 29,542,789 of record NW_022900933.1, on the reverse strand, counting down.
CTTTGAATGTCTCATTGTAGAAATTGTTTTTATGTAAAAAAAATGGTCAGGTGAGGAACAGTGGGCTTGATTAGGTGTGCAGTTAAAAGGGAAATTGGGGCTCCATTGTCTTTCCAGAATGCTTATGTAAATATCTCTGTTCTCTCCAGGATGACCCTGGTTTGTCTTTGACATTTGCTGCCCCTTTTCAGTACCATTTGCCGGTATCTGTGTTTATATTATGCCGCCACATTGTAGCCTGATATGACTTCCACGTTGGTTAGAGAGCACCAAGCAAAGATGATAGACTCTGTAAGTGTGTGACTTTGCAACCAAATTGTACTGTAATTTAGAAGGAGTGTTCAAATGGGTATTTATTTATGTGCCAGATCTCTACTTTTGAATAGAAGCCTAGGTATTAGGTTAATGGATTTCAATGTGCATGTTATGATGGCAGGCACTTTCAAGTATGTTGTAGCTAATTCATACTGAGTTTTTAATGTCAAAATATTTTTATTTATGTCCATTATTCAGTCTAAGCCCACATTTACCTTATACTGTAGTTTTATTCATGCATTAGTGAAGAGAATATAAAATGACATGGGAACTTAATTAATATATTCATTGAGGATGATGAGTTTTCTGACCATAGATAGACTTTTAAGAAAGTGCCATTTCTACTCTTGATTTATATGAGAGTATTTTTTATATGCATAGAGATCAATCTACAGAGAATTCTAGTAATTATTTGACTGGATGTTCAGAGAACACCCTGAGGGGCTTTGAGTTTCTAAATACCGGGGCACATGGAGGGCTGGGACAGGTTTTGAATATTGGGGACTTGAACCCTGGAATGTACAGCACCCCAGTGGATAGATAGGAGGCACTTTTTTGTGATCCCACATTGAAATTAGTGTTGACGCCTCCCTTGGCTGTGCGCGTGTAGTCCTCTTGAGTGACCCTGAGTGGTCAGGTGAGGTTTGTGTCCCCTGTGGGGAATTTCCGTGGTGACTTATAACAAAGGGCACTCCTTTTAGTGGAGTCTGCAGACCCCAGCCCATCTTTGGTGCTGTCTGGAGAACAGGTCGCAGATCCCCTTGCTGGTGCTCTGGTTTGTCTGCATTGGACCCCTGTGTCCTGGTGGGCTACACCTCCCTGTGACAACTGTGCAAGGCCACCTGTGCTTACCCCCAGGCAGAGTAACCAAAAGAGAGTTCGCATGATGTTTTGTTATGGGGTTCGGGGGGCCCTGGAGATCTTTGGTTCATTAACATGGGACTAAAAGTAGAAATCAAAGAAGTTTTCACTGAGCAACTTAGGTGATTAGTTCAACTTCTGTCTGTTTGGGAGAGCTAGAACAGACCTTTCCTCCACTCGGTGCATGTGTGTATTTTTCATCATCCAGAAGTATTTTCCAGTGTAAAACCAAAATTAAACATCCCACCGATGTCATTTTATTTTAACTCTTTCATAAGAATAGAAAAACACATAAACCTAAATGCAGTGCCCTAAGATGAACTAGCATTTGCATATAAAATCCTGGCAGTATTTGTAGGAAATTCAGTGGATTCCATGCTAGGGCCAGGAAATTTATTTTAAAAAATTTTTTTTCTTGAGGGATTCCCAAATAGTGGTTGCACAGAATGAATAAGAGAAAAATGAAGGTACAGACTGATCTTACTTATTAGCAGTCTTAACTGGCAATAGGGTTGCCAGAACAAATTTCCTGAGGCATAGCTCTCATTTGGAGTCTCCCCTGCCCAGTAACTCCTGAAGGCTCCTGGTGACCACAGGAGAAGGCCAACCCATTGGTTGGTGTCCAAGGCTTTCCACCCTAAGCCCCTTTCCAGCCTCCCTCTCTGTCTCCTATTCTTTGAGCAGCCTGTGCTCCCGTCCCAGGGTCCCAAACACTGTGTCCTGGCCACACTCAGAATCTTTAAGGCCTCTGCTCTTGCTTTGGTCTCTCACCGGATGCCTTAACCCTCATCTTTCTGTCCCAAAGCCCAGCTAAAATTCACTGTCTCCATAAGACTTTCTAGGTCCTCTGGCACACACCTCATTCTTGCTGGGATGAGTACTCCATTCTTCATGTTCCCATATAAGTTTCCTTGCCTTACCGTACAGCACATATTTCATTACATTAAGATTCATGGTCTATCCCCTTAAGTAAGATGTAAGTGTATTAAGAGCAGAGGGTATGACTTAAGTACTTTGGTGTGTTTAGCCATACCTAAAATAGTATTCCAAACTGTTTGATTTAACTGCAGTCTTAAAACTTGGTAAAGATACACAATTTTGGACAGTCTTCAAATGTTTATATGCTGGGCTCAAAGACAGAACTGGATGTGGAGATTTCTAAGGCTATGTCTGTTTCAGCACCAAACACCTGGACCCATTCCGCTTCTTTCAGGTGCTTCCAAACCTCCTGCTGTTTGGCATCAGCTAAACACAGTAACCAGGTGAATGGCTGATTATTTTCATTTTATAGACTCAGAAGATTTTAGAGGTGAGAAGGACTTTAAGGAGCTAAATGCCTCGTATTGCAGAGAAGAGCATTTTTCCAAGGCTGCAGAGTTGATTAGAGATCCAAATGTGTGGACCACTCGGTGGTCCTGTCTGCTGGGCCTTCTCAGAGCTGACTTCAGGTTCCACATTAAGGGTGTCACCAATGGACTCCTGTTCTCTGGCCCAGGCTGGGATTGGCTCAAGTTCCATAGGTAAACACCGTCCCCTGACAACAATGCCATTAACCAACTCTTTGCCAGAGGCTGATATCATTGGGTTAACATTAAAAACAAACCAAGAATGGATCTCAGGGAAATTGGGAAGCAAAGCTAACAATTCATTAGCCATTGCCTCACTGATGCCACTACAGCTGCTGAATTCAGTCAAGTTCAGACCCTTAAAAAGAGTGGAAAAAAGAAAGCACATAGTTTCCAGTGTCTGGGTACCGTGTAGTTGAGCCAGCTGGTTGCAGCACCGTGGCAAAAAGATCTCTTTAGTTTCAGAAATCTGAGACCCTGGCCTTGCATAGAGGAGGGGTGAGAGGCTGCAACTGTGCCTGGTGTGCTGCTCCCTTTCTTTCTGGGCTTGCCTCCGCCCGGGGTCACACCAGATAGTGCTCCCGTGTGAGGTCCGGGGGGATTCAGAGAGAGACTCAGCCCTCCAAGGAGACAGAAGAAGCAAGCTGTCTTCGGAAAGGTGTTGTGTGTGTGTGTGTGTGTGTGTGTGGCCGTGTGTTTTTAAGAGGACCTCTTGGTTTCTGTGTAACATGTGCTTTCTCTTGCCCAGAGTTAGCCTGTTAAGGGAATAAAGCACAGTTTAGGTTTCCAAGTTGGAAGCCTGATTAATCTCTCTGCCAGTTACATATGGAAATAAATTAGTAAATGGTCCATCTGGGACCAAACGACTGCAAAGATGATAAATTATTGCCATCCTATGTGTCGGTGTTGCTGAAGACTGAGTTGTGCTCACCAGGAGCTGCCGAAAGATAACTGGATGCTCTATTGTGGTCAGAGGAATAGCATTTAAAGAAAAAAATTTACCTTGAAATGTTCCTGGGGAGAATGAATTGGTTGAAGCCAAGTTTGTTCCTCAGAACTGCTGTATCTGCACATATTTAAAAGGAGAATCTCAAGGGCATAGGAACATTTTAGTTTTATATTTTCAAAGAGTAACAAGTGTTAATTAGTACCTGGTGTCCCAATGAAAAGGCTAATTCTATACATCTGTGTAGGCTTGCGCTTTATAATTTTCATAGCAACTTCTTATCTACTTTTAATTTAAATTTCAAGGAGGGGGGGGCAGGTCGACACCTGCATTTTTGACAGATGGAAACTGAAGTTCAGAGAGCTCAGTGAACTGCCCATATTGCCTCAGATGGTTAAATGGCAGGGCCAGGATGAGAAGCAGATATTGCCAGTTCTGAGTCTGGCTTCTTTTCAATCAGAGCCGTGGTGTGACATCAGACACATTCTCAGTGACCCATCATTCATCTACCAACATCAGGAAATAAAGCTTTCTATTGATGTCGGTTTTCTAGAAGCCAAAACCAAACTTCTTGATCATGAGAAGTCTGTTTTCTCCAACCAGAGATGTTGAGTATCAGTTCAACTTTTTGAGGAGGACCAAGTAGGGTACACCACTGTCGATTTTATAAAGTTGAAAACAAGGTGGCCTCAGGGGCTTTGAGATATGATAAGGTTGTTTTTGTTTTGTTTTTTGGGTGTTATTATTATTAGTATTATTTTGGTCCCTTTATCAAATGGCTTGCAGCTACTGTGACACCTGTATTTTTGTGCCTACTTTAAAATCTTCTTTTGTGTTCTTCCTCCTGGGTGGACCCTTAGCTATGAATCCTTGAAGCAGCTGAGAATCTCCACTTTGGAAATCGCCACTTTTGCAAATAAGTACAGAAAAATAAACTGGCTACAGAAATCTTTAAATTGCCTTGTTTAACCGACATCAGTTCCTGAACATAAGTCCCCGCTGAAAGCTTACACAGGAAAAGGAGCTGTGGTGCCCAGGCTTTTACCTGTCTGCATCCAGGAGTCACCTGTGTCACCAGCTCACCTTCCTGTCTCTCACGAATCAGCAGACCTGGCTGCTTCATGTCCTGTGTAACCCTCTTGTTTTGGCTGCTGCTTATTGCTGCCTGTCACAGGCTTGGCCCGATCTCAAGATTATTTTTATTTATTTTTTCCCTCATTGAGTTTATTGGTACATTTTAGGTATACAGTACAGTTACATTCATCATTGGGATCTTGTACCTTTACATGACCGGTCCTGGTTCTCATTTTTTCTCCTTGTCCGTGCCCTCCCTTCATGCCCTCCTCCCCTCCCCATTTACAAACACTTTATTTCTGTTTTTTAATTTTCTCCTATTTCTTTCTTTTCCTTTATTACCTTTCCCCTACCCTTCTCACCTTCCCTACACCTTTAGCTCTTTTCTTCCTGTTTCACCTTGTCAATTATATCATTAGGATCTTATGTACTATTATAGTTTATTTACACCAGAGAAACTATTCAATATTTACGTATGTGTGACTTATTTATTTCACTTAGGAGTATATCCTCAATATGTATCGATTTTCCTATGAATGAATCTAATTTCTCATTCTTTATTGCTGAGTTGTATTCCATTTTATTAAAAAACCACATCAGTTTCCAACTGATGAACAAATGGGCTGTTTCCAAGTTTTAGCTATTACAAACTGTGCTGCTATAAACATGGGTGTGCATACATCACTGTGACATGATTCTTTTTGCTCTTTTGGAAAGACACCCAGCAGAGGGATGGCTGGGTCAAATGGAACCTCTAGTCCCAGCTCTTTGAGATATCTCCATATTGATTTCCATAGTGGTTGCACCAGTCTGCACTCCCACCAACAATGGAGAAGGGTGCCTTTCTCTCCAAACCCCCACCAACATTTGTTATTGTTTGATTTCTTGATAGCAGCCATTCTTTGTGGGGTGAGGTGGAATCTCAGTGTTATTTTCATCTGCATCTCTTGAATGACCAGTGATGTGGAACATTTTTTCATATCCAATCTCAAGATTATTGAGACATTGTTACAGGCATTGTTACAGACATTGTCTTCACTGGATCATCTCTTACTGTCACCTTCCACCCAGTCAGAAATGAAAGAGTCTTCTGGAGTCTTCTAACTGGTAGAAGGTCACACACTGGCCATGTATTGAGTTGCTGGGTGCCTTCCCTAGTGGACAACGCATTTCTCAGGGCAGGGGCTCCACACCTTCCCTCCCTAACTCTTCCTGCCTCCCAATCCCTCCCTTCGGGCTTTGTCTTTAATTGGAGCTTAAACATGAAGTAGAGTAGGATAATTTTATTGTACAATAACAGGATAAATGTCTTTGTCTGAATGGATAAATGAACGGTCTATATCAGAATCACTTTCAGAGCTTGTGAAAACACAGACCTCTCGGTTCCCCTTCCAGATATTCTGACTCAGTATCCTGGGTCTGGGCCAAGAATTTGCTTTTCTAACAAGCTCTCAAGCAATATTTCTGTTGTTCAGGGACCACAGTTTGAGTACCACAGACTCAATGAATTTATTTCCTGATGTTCTCACACTGATTGATTGTAGGTGGTGCTCATAGGATAATACCCTTATTTTCTGTAGAGTTTATTTTTTGCTGTCCTTGAGGCCTGGGCTTAAAAAAAAAAAAAAAAAAAAAAAAGCTTCCATCAGAAATTATTATGGCATCGATTTCATGTACCACTTTAACTATTTTGCAATATTATTGGTTGACTATGACCCAATAATTGAAGCCCATGTAGTGAGCTAGTGCCCAGGATTAGAACCAGAGCGATTTCACTTTGTAACAGAATAGAGATTCACTTTGCAGTCTATCTACTTGGTCTGTCCAGTGGATCAAGGCTGACGTAGGGTGGCCCGTTGGCCTTGAATGCTTGTTAGTGCGCTGATGCTTTTCCTTTATAAAGTGTTTCAGAAGCAGCTATAGTAAAAGAAAATGATCTACACACATCTGAGGGGTAGTTGTAGTGAAATCACATAATCTCACAGTATCTGTGGCATGTGTTTTCAGATACCTGCATCCTCTCACGCTCTGTGAAGCAGTTCTAAAAACACTCTATCCTGAAAGATTCAGTCCTTCAATAACTATCCAGGAAATAAAGAGGTACTGTTGCAATTGACTCTTTCACTGAAGTGTGTCATTTTCTAGGGTCAGGCATCCTTGCTCTTCTTCTCTAATCTGATCTTCCTTCTGCTCCTCTCCACCAGCCTCTAGAAGTATCGTTTTATGATGATGGAAGCCCCTTTGTCCATTCTGTGACGGAGGCGGAGCGATGCTGACCTTGGAATCCTGGACCCAGTCCAACTCAGGTAATCCTACTGTGCCTTCCCTTCCCCAGCCTGCCACACCTTACATAGATTATTACATTGAATAAATGGAATACTAATGCTATATTTAAATGCACATGCCAAATTGATTGTTTCTCCACCCATTGGCTTCAGTCTCTGCCTCCTCCTCCCAATCTTAATGATCAATCCATGTAGCTGATCAGACTGACAATGTGGTCAATCCAATTTAGACATTAAGATGATTGAAAACATTGAATCACATCTTTATTTAAAATTCTGGTGTGTCTCTTAGATGCACAAAGCAACCAGAACAATGCTGGGAATTTTCCTATGGAAACTTGTGTCTCTAAATTAGCGCCTCTCTCATAATACCATATTTGATTGTTATTATTCTTTCTAATGTTGTGTCTTTTAGTTGTGTTCAATAAGTATTAGCGAATATCTATAATGTGCTCTTGAGATAGATGGGGGTAAAAAAAGAATAAGACTAGTGCCTATCCTTGGGGAACTCATGGTCTTGCCAAAGATTCACAACTAGAACATGGCAGACCACTGGGTCCAGCGTAGGTGGGGCTGGACATCTTGGCCCTCATTTCAGGGAAATGACAAATGTCCAGATTGAGACTGAATAGTTAGGGGATAATTGCATGGACCAAGAAGGGTCTCAAGTGGCTTTGTCTCCAGTGGTCTTTTGCCAGGCCAGACAGAGGGAGTAGGGGTGACATGGCGCCTTGGTGGGAAGGTGGGAATGACCCCGCTGGGATCTAGGTGGCAAGGCCCTGGCTGCCTGTACCACAGTATTTGGAGGACCATGATCCTGGGTCCCAACCAGCATCAGAGCCTCAGGGCCTGGATCCCTTAATGATAATGGAATAGAGAAACCAAGGTATCCCCATCTGCCCTATTACAAAGGGGCCCTGGCTGGCAGAGTCTTTCTGGGGACAGCAGCCACTGTTGCCCAGCCCTGGCTCGTCTTTTCAGCCCCTCTGGGCTGGTCCACATCCTCCCCTGTCTGTCTACCTCACTATTTATTCTTCCCGTGCCCAGGTGCTTTCTTCCCCCCCAAGCACTGCCCGACATTCCTGGCTTGATGAGGCCCTGGGATGCACCAGGGACTGTGAGATCAGCACCTGGTACTCACAAGCTTTGACGGTGAGCTGGGAAGCAGAGCTGCAGGGTAGGAGGCCAAGGACCTGAGTTTGTAAGGTGACGAGGGAGGAGGCCATCTCTAGAAAGTTTTGAAAGCCTGTATCTAAGAGAGTTTCAAGGCCAACACTGGGGCCACAGTCAGAGATAGGGAGCCAGGTGCTCTGATTAATTTAGGAATCAAATCCTGCCCATACCCAGCTCTTTGTCACTGCTGCTTTCTCTGGTTAAAGCAGCAGTGCTTTCCTAGGTCTTTGGCATCAGAATTGCCAGCTGAGATGCTCACTTTTCCAGTCAGGCAGTGCCCTGCCGTGCTGCCTGCCTGAGCATACTGGGCCGGAGAACACATGCCCTCGCTAACTGAGGAACTCCAGCCTTCTGAAATCACAGCCCCAGTCACCAGCCAGAAGGAAGTGGAAGAACTAGAATAACAGTATTCGTGCTTCCTTCCCACAGATGAGAGTTGCCCCACCTTTGCTGAGCCTCTGCCAAGGCTTCATACTCTACATTGGGCCCACTGGTTGAGGGCAGTCCTCTGCCTGTTGGTACCTGACAGGCAGACAAAGAAGGGTTTTGACATTTTTAAATGGTTGGAAAATTTTTAAAGAAGATTAATGTTTTGTGCCTCAGAAGAATTCTATGGAATGCCAGGTGTGGTGGCACATGTCTGTAATCCCAGCACCTGGGAGGCTGAGGCAGGAGAATTGCCACAAATTTGAGGCCAGCCTGGGCTACATAGTGAGTTTAAGGACACTCTGTCTTGACACTGTCTCAAAAAAAAAAAAGAATGCTATGGAATTCAAATTTCAACATCTCTAAATAAAGTTTTATTGGAACACAGCTGTGTCCATTCATTTCTGGATTATCAATGGCAGCTTGTGCACTGCAGTGACAGAATTCAATAGGTACCATAAACTATTCATCAACTGACAGAAGTTTGCTGAGCCCTGGCCTAGGCAATTCTGTGACATATGCATTTGCAAAATTTGAGGTGTAGGACTTTTTCCCCATTAAGGAAATAGGACTGAAGGATAAGTAGGGTTAGAATAGGACTGAGAGGAAGGAATGGATTTTCTAGACTGAGATAGTGAATCCATCACACTCTAGTCCCCTTTTTCC